>NW_024426552.1:11097045-11151886 GCF_017311325.1 Ursus maritimus
AATTGTTGTTTCTTGCCTTGTCAATTTTTGCCATTCTAACTGGCATAAGGTGGTATCTTAGTGTGGTTTTGATTTGAATTTCCCTGATGGCTAATGATGTTGAACATTTTTTCATGTGTCTGTTAGCCATTTATATATCATCGTTGGAAAAGTGTCTGTTCATATCTTCTGCCCATTTTATGATTTGTTTATTTGTTTCCCATGCATTGAGTTTGAGAAGTTCTTTGTAGATCTTGGATACCAGTCTTTTATCTGTAGCATCATTTGCAAATATATTCTCCCATTCCGTGGGCTGCCTCTTAGTTTTTTTTACTGTTTCCTTGGCTGTGCAGAAGCTTTTTATCTTGATGAAGTCCCACAAGTTCATTTTATCTTTTGTTTCTCTTGCCTTTGGAGATGTGTCATGAAAAAGGTTGCTTTGGCCTGCTTTTGTTTAACTTAACAATGCATTATGAATATTTTCTCAACTCGGGAAATTCTTCCTCACCATAATTTTATTTATTTATTTATTTTTAAAGATTTTATTTATCTATCTGACAGAGAGAGAGACAGCCAGCGAGAGAGGGAACACAAGCAGGGGGAGTGGGAGAGGAAGAAGCAGGCTCACAGCAGAGGAGCCTGATGTGGGGCTCGATCCCAGAACGCCGGGATCATGCCCTGAGCCGAAGGCAGATGCCTAACCGCTGCGCCACCCAGGCGCCCCATCTCACCATAATTTTAGATGGCAGCATAGGATTCCATCACTGACATGCTATGATTTATTTCATCCCCATCCAGTCACTGAATGTTTAAGCTCAGTAATTAATTAAAAATGAAATGTACATGTAGATTCTAAGTCATGTCTTCAGTGGACAACTGTATGTTTTTAAGCTCCACAATTGATTTCAATCAGTAGCCAGGATTGATGGCTATTGCCCATAAAAGTCTACTTCTAGAATGTTCTCAGGAAACTTTTGGAGTTAAGACACAAATAAGGAAAATTGTCATACCTCAGGAATGTCAGCAGACCTGGATTATATAAACCCTGTTGATTCCAGGGTGCACAGCATTGTCACAGATGACAAGAGGAAAGAGCAGGTTCTATTGTCATCATCACAAGGGGACCAATGTGATTCACTGCCTCCAAGATGGTACCAACTTCATTTCTGATGAACAACCGCTTGGAGAACCACACAGCGATGCTCTGCCAACTGGAATGATTTATTTTTATCATTTCTTTCCCTTTCATTACTTCAATTAGTTGCCAAGATATGACAGGAGGAGCTTGCTGCCTCTTTGGGGCTCAGATGTAGAAGAAACTCTTATAAATTTTAAGACTCAAAGATTAAAGAAAGCCCAGAGTTTATAAAATTATGTGCAATTCTGTGCTTTGGATTTTTAAACAAACACCTGTACCAGTTTCTTCTGGAATATAACAAAGGAAAGGTGACTTTTAAAAGTTAAAAACTGATTCGGAGGGAATTGGCAACACACCCTGGAAGGCAGGATCCGTCTTGGTTACCTTCATTCCCTGCAGCTCAGTGAATGGTTGTTAAATGAATTAATGCTTGAGTGAATGAATGAATCAAGGGATGGTCCTCTATTCCATTTTAAGCCACACAATAGATGGTCTGAACTACTCTGTTTTCCTGCAGCTTTGGTGTTAATTTCCAAAGACCAGCCCACTAATAACTCCCTTATTGCCTAAAAACACAAAATAAGCAGTGCTTTTATCCAGCCTTGCAATCTTATGCACAGGATCAAAATCCACAGAAATATGTCACCTGCCCATCTCTCCCCCACGGAGGTACTCAGTTAGCAAAATGAGAATCTTCAGGATCTCTTACCACTTCTGGGTCAAGGGGCCATCTGCAAGGTCTCATTAATTCGTTCCCTACAGGAACTGTGGCTGCCTTTAAACCCAGGGGTGGAAAAAGCTTCCTTTATACTCAAGTCACCTCACCTGTAAGGTTCCCAGCCCCACGGGGTCGGCTGCAGCCACCGGGCCCACTGGTGTTCTTCTCCGTCTTCCTTGCACTAAACTGCACAGCCCCACACGGAGCCCCAGCCCAATCTACCAGGAACCTCAAAGCAAGCATTCATCTCTGGGTGCTTCTTCACTGCGAAAAACAACAAATGGCCGCTCTAGCACCAAGTTTGATCAACACTCTGTTGGGCGGTTCCTCCCACTGTGGGATCCAGAAAGATCACAGCTCTCCCCTGGGCTGTTCAGTATCCCACTGTGCCCCACGTCTGCCCCTTCCAGTGTGCGTGCATTCCTTGCCCTGACTTTTACTTTCACTTTTACTACGGCCAAATAATTGTGCAAAGAAAAAAAATGGGTAATTTCCCCTTTTTTTATCATATAATTTCCCGTTTCCCACCAAGGTCCAACAAAGCCTCTACTGTTCCCACATTTTTATTTGCACCAAATATACATATACTCTTTTTTTTCTTTTTAAGTAAATGGTGTTCATTGCTTTCTTGTTTACCAGTATGTCCTGAGAGCTGACTGTCGCTGCAGGAAGTGTGAGGGCTGAGGGGGCCCGGTGAGGAGCTGAAGGAGCATTAGAGGGGCGAGCTTCCGTGGGTTCTAAGACCGGCTCCCACCCTGAGGTGTGTGGTGGGAACAAGAAACGGTACCTGCCTGAGCCCCGAAACACACGCAGCCTGCAGGAGAGCATCTCCCGGGGCCTGTTCTGTTGGTCTCACAATACTCTGATTCTCGCTGGCTGCGCGAGCACGGACACTGAGGTTTGAACAGGGAAAGCTCTAGAAAGAAATTGATTCTGAGGCCAGAGGCTGCGCCTGCAACGTGAGGAGATGGCTCCCCCCAGTGTCCATATGATTCTTCGGGAACCCGGCCGAGGCTAAGCCAGAGCAGTGACCTTGAACGCGGAGTTGTTGACCGCTTCAAGGTGGCCTGATCTACAGGCTTGGAGAAGAAGGGGAAGGAGGAGGCCGGTGCCCAGCGTGGGGGGCCAGTTCCCCCAGAGCCTGTCCTCCCTCTGTCACCTTCAGATTCTGGTGGTCAATGCTGCAGACCAGCTTTCTTCCAAACACAGCTTTCTCCAAAGACTCAAAAGGCCACCAAGCCTTTTTTTTTTTTAATATGTTTTATTTGCTCTTTTCCTCCGTAGCAGACGCACCAAACCCTAAAGATAAACAGTTAAAGTCATATAGTCACAGTACCTGGAATCCCATTGTCTATTTTTCTCAACATCTTTTCTTGTTCAAAGCCTGATCCTTTCCAGCCCAGAGGCCTCCGGCTGATTGCCAGGACCTCCCTAATACCCCTTTAATGGGGAAATGCCCCAGACCTAAGTAGAAAGCTGCCAGCATCATTTTCCTGTTCTTAGGGTTAAATGCAAAGCTAGGCTACCTATGAAGTTCGAAAGCTGGGCTGCCAGCCTGTGGCCCTGAGAAAGCACGCGGCTCTGGTCTGCTACAAGGGATCCGTGCGTAGTTCTCAAAATAAATTCACTGGAGAAGAGAACAAAAAGAAAGAGAAAATTGATGCAGAATTCGGTCCAAGATAAAAAAAAAATACACGAATAATGGAAACATTTCCCAAGTCCTTTCAATGTAATAAAATGTGGGGGGAAATCGTATTACCATCCTTTGCCCTGAAGATACAAGCCTCAGTCTGCATTCTGCAAAGCTAAAGAAAATGGCCCGAGGCTGGTGGAGTCAATGCTGAAGAGAATCTTGGAAAGAAACCTTAGGAGTGCGCTGGTCCAACTTTGGAGGCTGGTCCTTCATGAAGCGTGTCCACTTCAAGCCATTCCCCTTCATGTCAGAAGCTGAGTGTTACCAGAAACTAGGACAGATGTATCTCTCCTTTATGGGGCACATAGGTAAGTGACAAGATCCTAGCATATCCCTTTTTTCTTTTCTGATAATGGTAATGACACAGGCTCATGATAGAAAAATACAAAATGTAGTTTGTAATTGTTTCCCTCGGTGTCATTAAATGTTTTCCAATGTCATGAAATACTTTTTGAAAATCTCATTGTAACAGCTGCATGATGTTCCACTTTTA
Organism: Ursus maritimus; assembly: GCF_017311325.1. Taxonomy (NCBI): domain Eukaryota; kingdom Metazoa; phylum Chordata; class Mammalia; order Carnivora; family Ursidae; genus Ursus; species Ursus maritimus. The sequence goes on from NW_024426552.1 coordinate 11,101,067, forward strand.
AAACCATTCTTTTATGCTAAGACGTGTTTCCTTTTTGTTCTGTTTTGTTTTGTTTTGTTTTAAAGTGAAACAAAATAGATGAACATACAGGAAAGGAAAAAAAAAAGAGAGAGAGGGAGGGAGGGAGGCAAACGATAAAAGACTCTTAACTCTAGGAAACAAACTGAGGGTTGCTGGAGGGGGTAGGGAGATGGGGTAACTGGGGGATGGGCATTAAGGAGGGCACGTGATGCAGTGAGTACCGGGTGTTGTATGTAACTGATGAATCCCTGGATTCTACTCCTAAAACTAAGATTACACTATGTGTTAACTGACTAAAATTTAAATAAAAACTTGAAATATTTTTTAAACAGTTAGTATAGTGAACATTTTGCACATTAACCCTCATTCAGATTTCGGAGTTTCTGGGTCAAGGGGAAAGTCACTTCATTTGTTGAAACATGCAGTGGAGGGTCTCATGACCCCATGCTGCTGTTTTCCATGCCAGCAGCCGGAGCCTTTGTCGAGGAACTAAAACTGTGAAACTATTTGTTTTCAATTGAAAGTCAGCGTAAAATAAAAAAGTCGAGATTTGACATTAAGGTTTTGCTACCACCGCAGCCGGGCCTAGAGCCTTGGGCAACTCCCTTTGACTCTATGGGCCACACCTACATTAATAATTTTTAAATAATTCAAGGCTATACAGAGGGAATGTATTATAAAAGCAGTATGCTAAGTCTTTTCCCTTCTTCAATGGAATAACAATTTTTTTTCCTTTCCAAATTCTCTGTTCTTTCATAGCAGAAAGTATGGCAGTCACACAGCCGGGAAACTGAGGCTGGCTGATGGTTCGCCAGGGTTTGCATCTGGGACCCTGGCCTGTTGCTGCAGTGTTTTGCCTGTGGTGAGAGTCCAGCAGACACCCATCAATCCAAGAGCAGGTGGAAGGGAGGTTTAAATGCAGAGACATCAGGCTTCAGGGCTTCTTCTGTGTTTCTCCCATACTCCAAATCACCGAGATGGAAGCAGTATACACTGATCAGAATCCCACGCTCAGAAATACATCCTGAGACCCCAAACTGTCATTTCCTCCATGAGCTGCTTGAACAGGATCCGAGAAGTTTCCACACCTACGAAATGGGGGGCTACCAGACTACCTACCTGAGACTCAACACGAAAATGAAACCATATATGTGGTTTAAATGAACCCTAAAACTCAAATAATTGCATTAAATAAAGCAGTAAATAAACTAACCATTAAGTAAACCCTAAAACTCAAATAATCACAAACTACTACTATGGTGACATCCAAGGGGCTGGAGGGCAGTGGGGGTAAATACAAAGACAGGAGAGGGCATCTCCCTGCTATTATGCAACCTTACAGTCTACTTACAATGATCAGTACAACAGAGTTTTTTCCAAGTATATTTGGCCCCAAAACTTTTGCTTTATATTACATCTAATAACACCCACACATTAGGAAACATGGGATTTGCGGTTTGATTTCACATAGAATGTAAGGTCTACAAAGGCAAGCACTTTGTCTTGTACCCTGCTGTATCTGCAGGGCATAGAAGAGATGGCTGCACATAATACATGCTCAATAAAATTTATATTCATTGCATAATGAATATATTCCCCTTTAAGCTAATTTGAAAATAGCCTCTGAAAATAGTTTGCACAGTAAAGTGAAACATGGGCTTTTATGCTCTGCTGGGAAAAGTGAAATAGGTTAAAACTTTTGAAAAGCAGAAAGTATGGTGAAAAGCAGCCCAGTGAAGAACTTTTAAAATGCTCTTACCCTCTCACCAAGTTGTGCTGCTTCTAGAAATCGATTTGGAGGTCATTCTAAGTATGAAAAAAAAAGTTTGCATTTAAGATGCTCAGGAGATGTAGTATTGTTTAAAATGGAAAAAAAAACACCTGAAAAACATCTGAATTATGTTCAAAAATCATTAAATAATTAAGATACAGAGTATCCACTTGATGGGTTATTCTGCAGCCACAATATGCTTATGAAAATTATATAACTTAGAAATAATTATATATTGTAAGCATGCATTCACAAACCACATATAACTTAGAATCCTTTTTTTCTTGCATTAAGGAAAAAGGCAAGAAACTAAATTATATACGAACTGTAATCCATATACGTAATAAAGACATGCAAAATAAAGAACTAACATTGAGTGCCACTCTGTCAGGCAATTGTTCTAAATACTTTACATACTTCTAACTTCTTTATTTTCCTAATAATCTATAAGTCAGGTACTATTATAACACTTGTTATAATACTGAAAAAATGCTGGGAGAGAACACACCCGAATATTGACAACAGTTGCCTCTGAGTGATCGAAAAAACAATTCGTTCCTAGCATTTTTACAAGTTTTTCGTAATTGTGAGAAAACTGCACTCTAAAAGGGTAAATTGATGAATTAATCTGTATTCCTATAATATATCTAAACATGAAAAAACTTTTTAATGGACCACAGGACCCCTTTATTTCAACCAGGGAACTCCGACCCGTGCTCTGCTTGCCAGTTCTCCGCTATAGAGGAGGGAAAAATAAGAGTAAACTCCATTTATGGTGAAATAGGTTAAAAATCGGCTGTTTTTATGAATGCAGAGAAACTGGCCAAGGCTACTGTTGAGTTTTCAGTTTCAATGTCACACTTGATCAAACCCCAAGATAATCTCAGATAATCACTCTGCCCTACCCAGAATCAAGAATTTAGGCACGAGAATCTCACACGCCCTGGCAAACCAACTAGTCAGTGGTGAGATGGGGGGTAGGGGGTGTGGAGGTAAAGGAGCAGTCAGGACCCAGGCACTGGGCAGCAAGAGTTCGCAGCTGGAGCCGGAATACTCGTTTCTTTTTACACAGCGCAAGGAACTGCCCTCGATACATCCTTTGACGCAGTAGAAAAAAGGGGTAAACGATGCTAATAAAGCTAGTAATTAATGTGAAATTGACCATATGCCACCTATTTATCTAAATGGAAATTTAAAAACTAGGGACAATAAACCCAACCTCCAGTAAGAACCATTCAGTAACTCAAGGACTTCATCTTAAGGCGCGGTCCGAGCGCACTAGCTCAATGAGTCCAACCCTTAACACCTGCTTCTAAAAACCACAAATCCCAGCCTGACGGAGATCCCTGCGCCTGCGACGTGACGACCTACGCCTACATTTCCCAGCGGGCCGAGCGGCTACGCTGACGCACGCGTGCGCCTTGCGTCTCTCCCTCTAAGTCGGGTTTGTCCTACAGCCACCCGGAGAAGATGGCCGCCCCAGCAGTGTCCGGGCTGTCCCGGCAGGTGAGAGAACGGAGGTCCTGAAAACTAGCGAGAGGATCCTTCCTAGGGTGAAACTTACCAGATCGCTAAGGGCCATGGGGTGAGGCCATAGCTGGGGAAACGTGGCCGCCGTTCAGCGTTATAGGGCCCTGCGAGTGGAGGCGACGCAAAGCAGTTCAGGCGGCCCTGTCTCCCCTCTGTGGACGCCCGCGGGGCAGGGGGCGCAGGGTGACGCGCGCCTGACCTTGGCGACCCCCGAGCACAGCCTCGGGAAGCAGGTAGCTTGAGGAGTAAGGGAGAGGGGGGCCGGGCTTCCCTGGACCGCGAGGAAACGACACAGCCCACCCCCCAAGTCGTTTAACTTTGTCGTTGTGGTTAAACCTGTCAGGGGTCACCAATAATGCTAAGGGTTATTTGTAACATTTTTATAAAGACAATGAGACGGAAAAGTTTAAATGACTAGTCCTTGGCAGCTCAGCCAGTAAGGGGTAGGTAGGGCTGCGATTCGAATCCGCACAGTCACACAGAAGATGGAGTTGGAAAGAAAATTCGTGCTCTTTGTATTACATAACAACACTATGCTTGGCATATCATGACACCTTGCAATTTAGGTAAGTTTTCTATAAGTGACAAAGTCTTTTAATTCCCACAACCAGTTGGTATAATAGTACACAACAGAACTGAAATTATTTAAAGGTGACCTGTGCCCTTGCAGATTTTTTAGACAGTGGGTTCCGACTCTGCTCCTTGGTAGACAAGATACCATTTCTCAGAGCTAGGACCTGCGCTCACATCAAAGTGCCACAATACTCCGGATTAATCTTTATTTTCCTATAGCATTTGGATTCAAAGAAAGTACATCTCTTGCACATCATGATGGGAATCTTCCCACTTTTTATTAAAATCCTTCCTCACGGGTGGTAATATAAATGCCAAAAATCTTGGGTTTTTTTGAAACCTGTATTTCAGCCATATTTGTGTTTTCTCTCTTACACTCATGTGCTAGCTTCACCCTGTTCCTAGCAAATGAAGAAGTTGGTGGGAAAGCAAATTACCCAGGCAGCTAGGGATGATTCTCAGTGGGGAAATTTACTCCTAGATAATAAAGAGCAGCTCGTGTAGATTATGTGATGATACTCAGAAACTAATCATTTAAAATGTTTTATTATTGTTTTAAAGGTGCGATGCTTTAGTACATCTGTGGTCAGGCCGTTTTCCAAGCTCGTGCAGGTATGTCAGTTTTTGTTATTAATTGTAAAATAGATGAAACTGTGAGTCAAACAGCAGTACTTTTGTATAAGTACTGCCTAAACCTTTCTGCATGATTTGTGGTTTCCAAAATGTGATGTATGCATGGGAGTAGAGAATGGAATAAGTTGAATGCCTGGTGTGTGACAGGCCCGTGCATAATCTTTGTGAGAATTTCTTAAAACCCCATTACAGTGATGGAAAGTAGCTGGTCCTCCTGTTTACAAAAGAGGAAACAGACTCTGGGAAAACCTGCCCAAGGTTACTCAGTTTGGTCTTAGAGCCGGACTGGAACTAAATCTTTCTCATTCAAAGCCTAAGCTTTCCCACTACAACCATATAGCACCGCCAAGCATATGTAGTCATATATTGATGATAGTGTGTGGGGAAAAAGCCTGTAGTTTTTTGTGAAAAATAATTCAAGCATCAGGCATCCAGTAAGTTGCTAAAGAGCTCTATTAAACTGAACAGTGATAAGGAGGCACTGTAGGGGAAATTTATAATGTTACTATGAAATATATAAAAATATACTTGTATATGTTTCATAAATACCTGATTTCTTGGTTCTAATGTACAAAACTGGCTTCCATCAGTGTTTAAAATCTCTAGTACTTGGAACTGATTAGTTACTGAGTTCAAAGGAAACATAAGCTCATCTCAGAATTGACGTATCTGATTTATATAGAGCTGAAAGGGACACCCTGTTTCCTCAGCACCTCATTTTAAGATGAAAAATCAGAAGCTCAAAAATGGAGCGACCTCGCCAAGGAAACAGCCCTGATTTGTTTGAGAATTGCCATTCAGAATAGCTCTTTGATGACATATTTAAACTGTTTTGTGCTATAAATGATGTCATTTTTTTTAATATAAATACTTAATCTTCCTATTGGCAGTATGATGTTGTCTTAACTGATTTTCCTTTCCTCTTCCTCCCCTGCCCCATCCTTTTTTTAAAGCCACCTGTTCAGGTATATGGTATCGAAGGTCGCTATGCCACCGCTCTTTATTCTGCTGCATCTAAACAGAATAAACTGGAACAAGTAGAGAAGGAATTGTTGAGAGTAGCAGTAAGTAGCTTTTCTGTTCATTACTTACTAAATTTCCGTCGTCTGTGTTTCGCTTTAATTATTTGGCCACGTATCCCTAATGACGTATATCCTAAGAGAAAATGGACTACCAAAAAAAAGAAAAAAAACCTGTTTTCTGTAATCATGTTGATAGTGATAGTAGTGGGTCTTGTTATTCTGAACCTACTGTAATAGGTACAGGTGGGTACATATCAGGATATTAATATTAGGAACCAAGATTTGGGGCTAAGAGAAGAAATAGAAGTCACCTTTGAAAATCTGTGTTTGTATTTCAGATATTTCCAAAATAGTCTTTAGAATGTATTATAACATGGTTTACTAGGAATTTATTTTACGAATCCTTTCCTCTGTTTCAATTTTTATTTTATTCCCAAGATGTGAGAAGAAAATGACCAAGCAGAGCACGCTGGGCAGCAAAATTAGGAAAGGTCTGTGATGATATAAGAGAACTGATAAATCATGAAGCTTACAGAGGAAAGTTTATTTTTACATTTTTATTAACATAAAAAGAATAAATTAATTGAATTAACAAAAGTCTACTATGTAACTTAAAGAGGAGAATCTCTGCTGTAATTTTAACTCCGTTTTCTAATTAACAAGTTCCTGCCCATTTTGTTGCTTGCCCTTCTCTTTTTGCTTTGTAGTTGGTCACCTCCACCAATAAGTTCTGGATTAAAGAAGGAGAGTCTAGTGTATACTCTCTCCAGAAAGAGTTTGGCTCTTTTTTTGGTTTTATGTTTTAAGAAGTTCTTGTATTTTTAATCCACTTATTTCTAAAGATTTTTTTATCTTACTGTTCGGAAGAAAAAAACCCTCACCGGCTAGTCATAAAGGGTAATACTTACATATTTTGTTCATTTTTCATTTTAAGCTTTTTATCGGAACTTTTGTCCGAGCAGACAATAATGTTAGCTCTCTGTCCTTTGTCTAGTTATCTGTGCAGATCGCGCTTGCGGTCTCAGTTGGTGTGATTATGAGCCACACAGAGCCAACAACCTTACTGTTGGAGACACTTGGGACAGGGGTGCAAGAGCAGGCAGGCTCTCACACAGGCATTTTTGGAGGTGATAATTATTGCCCGCTACTTGTCATTTATGCCCATTTTAAACCTGAACAGGGGTGTTCATAGTGGAGAGCATGACCTGGATTGTGGTCATTAGAATGGGATTTGACTAAAACCTGGAAATCAGTTAAGATGTGGAGACATAGAAAGGAGGCAGTTACCTTAAAACGCTATAAAAGACGAGCCGTGTTTTGGTCCTGAGAGAAAAGTGTGACGCTGCACAGATGCCCCGAGCTGCCCCTGGGTGATGCAGCAGAAAAAGATAAGAAACCTGGAAAACTGCATTCCCCTCACCCCAGAATGCTTTTCGTTTGTGTAAGTTTTTAGGGGAACATGTTGTTTCTACGGAGTCAATCAAGTTGAAGTTTTAGCCTGACAAGTCACCTGATTAGAGACAGAATTCTGGCCAGGAGCCTGGGAGAAGAGGCTACCGGAGGTATTGAACTGAAAGGTGTGCAAATGGAAACAGCCGTTGTTGGTTCATTGAACTCTGGCCCGATACTAAGGGGAGCAAGGTGCTGGAAGCTCCCCTGGGTCACTGAAAACAGACATTTATGAAGTAACAAAATGGAGACACACGGTGTCTCTCCTGGTAGCTGCACACCCACTGTTTGTCCGCTCTCCCTCCCAGACTGACTGAGGCACCTCTGGAAACACCAGAGGTCTCACGGGGCTCTGTAAGAGGCAGGACAGAGTCAGGATCGGTCAGACGGAGAGGCCCCCAGAAAGGGCATGACGAGCAGTCCTCCTTTGCCTTTCGAGCACCTTTTTAGGTCCACACCTGAGTGTTGGCATCACTGGCCGCCTCATAGTATGTGAAAATCTATAGAGTATTACCTGTATTAAATACGTTAACCTGTGCCGTTCATTGAATCTTTTGGCTGCTTCATTTTTTTATAATCTCTCCTAAAAAGCAAAAATAATTTAAGAAACTTTATAAAGTGTTTTTAAATTTTTTCAAGAAATATGATTATACCCTGTGTAAAATCAAGGTAACAGAGTATTCTCAAAGGCAATGAAAATTACTTGATTGTAAACTTCTCTTCATATGTGCCTGAGTGCTGATTTAATTAATGAAGTACATGATTCATAAGAAGGTATGTTGTGGCAGTTAGGATCATTTATGCTTTAAAGAGTTAAAGAAAATTTTTTTCTTTTTTGGTACTTTCAGCAAATCTTGAAGGAACCCAAAATGGCTGCTTCCATTATGAATCCGTATATAAAGCGTTCCGTGAAAGTGAAAAGCCTAAATGACATGAGCGCGAAAGAGAGGTTCTCTCCCCTCACATCCAACCTGATCAGTAAGTATTAGATCTTTTCCACCAAAGTCCCTGAAAATCTGCTGCTGGAAGTGTGGTCCATGGACCAGGCCCATCAGCCTCCCCTGTGTCTTGGCAGTGAAGCCGCTCAGGACGTAGCCGGCCCGCAAAATCAGTCTGCGTCTGAACCAGCTCCCCGAGTGAATTGTTTGTGCATTCAGGTTTGAGGAGCACTGTCTGAAGGTTATTATGATGTAAGAAAGTAAAAATTAAAAAAAAAAAAAAGGTGTAAGAAAGTAACTGCAGTCAGTACGTTCAACTTGTGGAGAAGACCCCTGGGATTCATACCAAGGAAATGGTTTGTAGCCAGTGGTGGTACCGCCGTCCTTGAAGACGTTTGCATTCTTTGGTGCTTCTGGCTGGCTTTTGAAGTCCCTTGGTCAAGCAGAATACGAGCTCCAAAGAATATGTGTTCATGTCGTCATCTTTGAATATTGATACATGTTAATTTGCGGTTAGATTCCATCCAGACGTAGGAGATTCTCCTACAGGCTGCGATGAAGACAGCTGTTGCAGACCCGTGAGACCTCCCCCCATAGCCACCTTACTGATTGACATGCGAATCGGTGCTGGTTCTTTTAAACGCTGGATATGCTTTTTAAAATAACAAGTGGCATCTTTATTCACATTCCTGAAGGATGTTGAATGTGGCATGTTAAGGCCACAAATCTGAGTTTGCTTTTGAGGTGAATACAATACCTCATGAATAACCTGTTCTGAGTGAGTTTCATGTTGAGACCTTCCCTTTCCTAGATTTGCTTGCTGAGAATGGTCGCTTGGACAATACCCCTGGAGTCATTTCTGCCTTTTCGACCATAATGAGTGTCCACCGTGGAGAAGTGCCGTGCACGGTGACCACTGCTTCTGTAAGTGACAGCTTGTTGCCGCTGGATTTGCTTCGACACTCCATGCGTCACATATTGCATAATGAAAAGAAAAAAACAGGCTGAAATGCAGGAATTGGTAAAGGTGACTTGTCACTTAAGAGGTTTGATTCGGTTCTTAATTCCGCTCTGGAAGGGCCAGTGTGTATCTTCTTAGTGCCTCCCTCACCAGGGACTACTCAGAAGGGCCAGACTGGGGTGAATGTGTCAGGACGTAGTGGTTTGAGTCATTTTGTAAATACCTTAGTGACTGGGCTCCTGAAACTCGAGTGTCTCTTCTGTGGCGGTGCATAGGCGCGTAGGACACATAGGCCCTTTGATCTTGTTGCATTGTTGAAATGGGCTGTAATAACGGACACCATTCTTTTTTGAACCCTACTATATGCTAGGTACTTTATTATTTTAATATCAGAGTTCCATGTGAGGTAGAATTATCCTTATTTTATAGATGAGGAAACCCAAGGAAATGAAGTTGCTTGCCCAGGGTGACAAAACATGGAATCGGGATTTGAACATAGGCCTCTCTTTCAGAAGTGCGTGTTCTTTAAGCTGCACTACGTCCCCAGAATTAATTTTGTTGGTGTCTTAAATACCTGTTTCCTTCCTTCCTCCTCACAGCCTGTGGGGCTTAATTAACAGTAGAGGATGGTAGATTGGCTTGGAGTATGCAGCCCCTGACCTCGTCTAGATCAGTATTTCTGGTGTGTAAAAGATATTCTGATTTTCCAAAAGAGCACAGTTTCAGAGAGACATTTTAGCACGTAATAGCATTTGCACGCGTATAGTTCCGTAGTTGGTGCCAGCGAAGCATGTAACTGGCCGAGAAACATCACAGCTCAGGCCTTCATCCGAGCCCACGGGGACCGCACCAGCTCTCCCTGACGGGAGCCCAGACAGGGCTTCACCCGGCCGATGGTCACACCGTCCCTGTGGCTAAGCCCTGGTACAGGTCACTCAGAGATTACAAGGACATGATTTTTTTAAAGGGTGCATATTTTTGTAAAAGTTTTTTAGAACCAACTGTTGCTAATGCTTTTGATGTTGAAATTCCTTGGGTAAATAAGTTTCCACTGTTTAAAAACAAAAAAATTACTCCTTGATAAATGACTAAGGGCACAGATTATAGAAACAGACTAATTGCAAATATTGGAGCAAGTGGGACATCAGGTGAGTTTCTTAGCCACTCCAAACGTCCGCTCTCCTACAGAAAATGAGAGAACGGCTAGCTGCCCAGAGTCATGCAGATTCCAGGAGATAGCGGGTGTAAAATGCCTGGCACCTAGTACCTGTCTCAGCGGAGGGTGTGCACGTACTTCCAAGTTCTCTAGCCTGGGGACTGAGCAAATAATGTTTTGATTAAACACTAATAGACTTGGGACTCCTGGTGGCTCAATCAGTTAAGCGTCCAACTCTCGGGTCATGACCTCAGGCTTGTACAAGGCCCTGCTTTGGGCTCCACGCTCAGCGGGGAGTCGTCTTGTCCCTTTTCCTCTGCTTCTCTCCCCTGCCGCACATGCTCTCTCTCAAATAAGTAAAATCTTAAAAAACAAAACACTGATAGATTTTTACAGCACCACCCCCCACAAGAGACATTGTTCTGTCTTTGCAAAGGCGGAACGCTTTTCTGCTAGCTTTTGGACTCCTGGACGTGGGGATGGGGAGCTCGGCTTTGTGACGGGTGAGAGGCCTCTCCATCCTCACCTCCCCAGGAGTAAGAGTGGGGTCAGGAGGAGCGAACACAGGCTGGATGGCGGGGTGCTCGTGCTGTCAGAGTAGAGTACAGAGCTGGGCGTCCGGGCGCTCCCAGAGGCTCCGAGAGGGCGGGGCCGTGCCTCGGAGCTCCTGCCAACCGTGGGGCCTAAACGTTCTAGGACCAGGTTAACCTGCAGCTTTCAATCCAGGGAAATAGTAGCCTCGTGCCAGGCCCTCGGGGCTGCACAGAGAAGAGGCCTGTGTCCTCAAGCATTGTTCACTTCAGGGTTTTCCTCCTTCCTCCTGTCTAAGCGGTACTGCTCGTGCCGGGCAGCAGAGACGGGAGGGAGTGGCGTTTACGGGCATCGGCGAGGTGTTCCTGTGCGACAGGGCCCTGGCCGCCCCCCGATGGCTCCACGCGGAGATTCACCAGGCCAGTCTTGTCGGTGTGTGCTGGCGGATTTTCTTCCTTTTCTTTTACTGTGGAAAGTTTCTGTTGTGCTTTATCTAAATTTAAAGGATGGTTTTGTCCCTTTTTAGCCTTTAGATGAAGCCACACTTACTGAATTAAAAACGGTCCTGAAGAGCTTCCTAAGTAAAGGCCAAGTCTTGAAATTGGAAGTTAAGGTAGGTTTTTAATTATGTCTGGTGTGTCTCCTCAGGTTGTCTGACTCTGTCGAATGGCTACAGAAAGTGAGAAATTAAATCTGATGATATACTCAATTGCTTGCAGTAGAAATTTTACATTTTTGACTTAAATGATTATGGATTGCATTCACAATTTGACTTCTGCTTTTCTCTAGACGTAATTGTAACACCTTAATTTGTGCAGTATGTAGACTTTTCAAAGCACTTTTTCATCTTTCTGTTTATCGATGAAATGTCCATGCTTTTTCACGTTTCCAACCTTTTTTCTTTTCTAGACTGATCCGTCAATCATGGGTGGAATGATTGTCCGTATTGGAGAGAGATATGCCGATATGTCTGCAAAAACCAAGATTCAGAAGCTGAGCAGGGCCATGCGGGAGGTTTTCTGAAAGTGTTGATTTTGTCAGTGAAGATTCCTAAACTTGGAGCAACAATAAAATGCTCCCTGAACAGAACACATTGTCTACTATCTTTTCTGAAGTGGAAATACAGGGAGCCTTCTTTTTATATTTTTCTCTCAGAATCCCCCTGGTTGAAAGGTTAAAGGTCCCATTGTTTGGAGATCTTAGTTCGTGTAGATTATTCTTAGGAATTTATGGAAGCTTGTATCATGAGGGAAAACAGTAAAGGGGTGCCTGGGTGGCTCAGATGGTTAAGTGTCTGCCTTCAGTCAAGTCGTGATCTCTGTCCTGGAATCAAGTCCCACGCTGGGCTCGTGGCTCAGCAGGGAATCTGCTGCTCCCTCTCCCTCTGCCTCTCCCCCCTGCTTCTGCGCTCTCTCTCTCTCTCTCTCTCAGATGAATAAAATGTTAAAAAGAAGAAACCGGTTAACATTTATTGAGGCCTTTTATGCCAGGCACTATTAAGTCCTTAATGTATCTTATCTTACCTCATGTCCTTGGCCTCTGAGCCCAGAGCCTGGGAGGGGCTGACCCTGCAGGCGGAGTTAAGGCACCAGCAAACCAGGCCCGTCACTGTCCTAGAGTTTCCATTGTCTGTGCCCATGTCCAGTCAAAGATACTGAAAGTGGTCCTCTGAGCCCCCAGATTCTGTGCCAGTCAGGACATGGGTACCACGCTCTCCTTCATGCTTACGGCTGCTGCCAAGCGTGGACCAGCACCTGTTGCTGTGTCCTAAGGACCCGCGTCTGTCCGGTGGATTGGGTCCGCATGAGGTACTTGAGACAGGGCCAGCTTGTGCTCCTCTGATGATCCTAACAAGTACTTAAGTCCTGTACAGCTTGTTTTGACCCTGAAGTGATTCACCTATAAGGTGTTACTATTCTATTAAATATACAGGCATTAATGCTTTCTATAAAGGCTTTCAGATTCTGGCCGAAAAGATGTCTTCATTCTAGAATCTACTAGAAGAACGCCATTAATCTGCTAACAGGCATTCATCCCTCAGTCCCCGTGGGGGCAGAGGGCCAGATGAAGGCCGGACACTCCGCAGAAGAAGCCAGTAGAATAGCCATCCCAACCCCTGTGAATGTCCTCAACCAAGGAATGGCCAGCAGTTTCGGCCCGGAGTAGGAAATCGGGATGTTCTCTCCAGCTGAAAGCCGCTGTGCAGTGGTGGCGATACCGGTCACTGAAGCCACGGCTCTGGCTGAACTTCTGCCGATTCTCAAAGGCCTTTCCAGCCAACCATCAGCCATACGCGATAAATGTTAGTAGAGTCCTGTTTGCACAAAGGCGGTGGTAACACTTCTGCTTCTCTGTTGGTCATAGTTAACCTGTGAGGGTTGTCCAAAGGGATTCCTCGGAGACATACCTTTCCACGTGCAGCCATCACACTTCGGGTTGTGAAGTAGGTCCTGACGGACTAGAACCTTTGGAGTACCTGGTGTGGGCCAGGCACAGCAATTTTCACTATGCCCCCACCACCAGAAAGTTCCATAAAGAAGGGGATAGGTCACCACCTACAGTTAAAGCTCACGATGTGGACTGCGGCCCTGCACCCTGGGATAGTAACCGGGTGGCTGGGAACATGTCCTGGGGCCACCCGGGGGTGTGCGTGCAAGGCTGCCCTGCTGCTCCCAACCTCGGGGGCACCCCAGCTTCTCCAAGCCTCGGTCTCCCCCCACACACACACACAGGAGCGACAATGCCCACTCCCAGAGTAGCTGCAAGAGGGAAGCAAGACGACCAAGAATTGAGTAGAGGGCCTCAGAGACGTAAAGATGTCCGTAAACGTTAATTACTGGCTCCACCACCTCCAACTTCCCTGGGTCATCTGACCCCAGGGCTTGATGGATGAAACAGCACTCACCTGACTTGTGGTCATGTGACAAAGTCCATCTGGTACCTCCTGTGAAGGTCTCAGGGCCTCAAGGGCTTGTCCAGCGCTCCTGGTTCCTAACAGAGCATTAGGATAACTCTTGCTCCATCGGTCCTCCAGGGAGGCCTCTCCCCAGTAAAATACCCTTGGTCCTGGCCTACCCCCTCCCCCACATACGGTGCAGCTTCGGAGATCACATATCTTACAATTTATAACAAACTTGTGATACAGGTGGGATAGACATCATCCTACTTTCAAATGAGGAAAGAGGTTGAGGGGCCCTGGGGTGTGCTCAGTGTCATGTGCTTGACCAGCTGGTGGATCAAGTCCCCGAGCCCAGGTCTTTCACCCCCATTTCGTGCTGGCCACCACGTCCCTGACCTAAGCTTGCTTGGCACATGGCCTTCCATCACTGGAGCCACCAGGCAAAGCAAATCTTAGTTGAGTCCGTGTCCTTTCCCACTCTGAGAGGCTCTTGATTCACCCCTTAATCCAGGTCAGATCTTCCCTACATTTTCCCTCCTGTTGGCCTTCTAGAGAGAAAAGTTCTCCAGACACCAGTATCTCAGGCGCCTGTTCCTCGGTGCCCCTCCAAGAGAGTTCGGACAGCAAACTGATCGCCTCCCTAGAGCTACGCCCTGGTGGGCAGAGGCCCGACGACTGCAGCTCGGAAGTCCTGCAGGCCATGACGTGACCCGGGGCCATCCTGCACCCTCATGCTGGGACCCATGTGCCCTCCAGCTGGCACGACACTGCCCTCTTGGCGATCCTGCTCGTCTGAAAGTCTGGCTTCCTCCTGGCCACCCAGCTACATAATCACCTGATAGCGGACAGACACTGCTCTGAGGCCTCTTGGTACTTTCCCAGAACCTCCACATCCAGTCTCCAAACTTTGAGCTGGGCATAGGGCCACCCAGCTGGGGACTACATTTACTAGTGTCCCTTGCAGTATCTGACCAGGGAATGAAGTTCCAGCAGATAAGTGAGGGGAAGAAGTGATGTGTGGGTCTTCCTGGAGCGACCTCAAGAGGAACCAGCATGCAGTCCTCTCAAGAGGTCCCCTTTCCCTCTGGCTACGTGCAGACGACAAGGTGGGAGCTGGAGCGACCACACCCCAAGATAGAGCCTAGTGATTTAGAGCCCGGCCAGACCTCGGATCTCTGGGTTGTTAACAAGAGGGAGAAATAAACCTCTCTTGTTGAAGCCATGGGATGTTGGGTCTAAGTGCCAGCAGCTGAGTCTGTAACCTGGCCAGTACCCCCAGTTCCCCAAGCCCTGTCTGCCTTCGTCTGAGCTTGCCTCCTGACTGCAGCCAGCCCCACACAGCACTAGACAGAGCATCACACATGGAAATCACTCTAAAACCATAAGCTTCTAAGACACGTGGCAGCCAATGGACAAAATATCTTGGGGAGAACCTTTTGCTGTAACACTGCCCAAATCCTTCAGAGCAAATCCAACAACCTTCCTCTTGGTTAAGCACAGAGCAACAGGGGAAATGATGAAATGCTTCAAATACTGCCCTATGTGATCTTCAGGTCATCCGTGGATGACTCTACCCACAGATCTGTGTACTATGGTATTCAAACAAGGGGAAAATTGTAAAGCAACCCAAAGATGTAACTCTTCGGGATTGTTTAAATAAATTAGGATACATTCAGACAATGAGATTCTATGCAGTCCTTAAAAATCAAGTTGTGGAAGAATATATATATACACATGACTTAAAAGAAAGCAATCAATAAAATAGTAAAAAGAGTTATATAAATTATGTACTTGAACATTGCCTTGCATAAGGGAAGTGCTCGATGAATATTAGCTATTAAGTAGCATAAGAGCATCTTGGGGCACCTGGGTGGCTCAGTTGGTTAAGCATCCGACTCTTGATCTCAGCCCAGGTCCTGATCTCAGGGTTGTGAGTTTGAACCCTGTGTTGGGCTCGGCGCTGGGCATGGAGCCTACGTTAAAAACAAAAACAAAAAGAGCAAAAAACAAAAAGCACACAGAGCAAGAAAATACAGGAATGATGAGCATCAAAATGTTAACATTTATTTTTGTGTGGAAGAATATCTCCATTAACTGATTTTATTTCCTTTGTACTTTTCTGTGTTTGCTGAATTTTCAGCATTAACAAATATTTCTTCTATAATTAGGGGAAAAACAATAAATATTCTAGAATAAAATATTTCCTTGGTTATGCTGGCTCCTAAATTGGGTTAAATAGGTATCTATTCAATATGTTTTATACCAGTGATTCCTTCCACCCTCTGAGCTGTGCAAGGGGGACCTTGTCAATCTCAGAACTAAGTGTAGTTTGGAAAAGAAATGCATGTTTTCTTTGTTTATAATGAGATTTAATTTATTTTTTAAACCTCAAGAAACCAAGGGGAGAGCGTAGGATTTTTATGTTTATCAAAAACGGGGCCTCCTGGCTTAAAAGGGGTGAAGACACGCTATTTGAGTGTGCAAATTCTTTTTAGCGTGCTGTAACAATTCAACTGGTGTTCAAGCCAACCAGAGAGCTTAAAGGACTGGTTCGTATTCAGAGAAATCAATGATGAAATAGGGAAGAATTCCCTTAAAACCAGATCAGAAGAAAATCTATAAATCATACTGTAAAATTCAGATAACAACAAAATTCAGTGTTGGGTTTGCTAATGGCGTCCAGAGTTAAAACTCAAGGTTCTGAACACAGAGTTTTTCGTGCAGGAAACTTCTCGGAAAGCCAGAGTAATCCTCTGAAAATCTTTGTCAGACAATCTTAGCTTTATGCTCCCCTGTCAGCACCCTTCGTGTTTCTTCCCCTACATCTCACAGACTTCTCAAATTCTCAGAAGTAGTCAGTACTGGAAAATGGAGTTCTACTTGGTACTAACATCTGTCTGAAGAAAGTGTGGGAAGGGTTGTTAGTTTGGTCTGGTTTTTTAAGTTTGTTTTTGCATAGTTTTCCTTCCACGACTACGACCTTACCTGTGGGAGAAGGAAGTGCACAGGAAAAGAAGCCATTTGCAGAGCTATCTTGTTTCCTGTCTGCTCAGAAAGGAGGTGGGGCAGAAAGAACCCAAAATAATCCACCGTGACAGGGTTGGCTTTCTCATTTTATTCATGAACCATGTGAATTTAAACCATCCAGGTCAAAATGAACACAGAGTTGTTTTGAAGAGATTGTTCTTTTTAGGTTCAAGATACACAGGAATCGCAATCTGTACTGATTTTGCTACTGGTTTAAGAAAAAAAAATCAGTTACCATAGTCTGAATCAGTAAAATTTAACATTTCATACATAATAAGGTGCCAAAGGAACACTCAAACAGTAGAACTCACCTCATCTTCTTTGAAACAAACAAAAAAAGCAACCTCATGTTTTGGCCCTGCTTCATCAAACCTTAGCCAGATACATAATTCTACAATTTATACTAGAGTCTAATAATGTTTAGAACTCCATGGACATGACATATCAGACAATATAGTCTCCTTTTCGTGGAAAATTAAACAGTACCATTATTTGGCAACAGAAGTATATTACAGTCAACAGGACATCCATGGTGGGGTTGGGGGTGGCCCAGTCTCAGCCCCACCCCCACTCCCCACCAGGGAAGGGTTGTGAGGGGAGTGATATGCCACCAGCACTGTGACCCATTTGTCATTAGAAACACAAGGGACTCGTGTCGGACTGATACATTCTTTCCCAAACAGGTAAAGGCTAACCGGAGTGGCTTGTGAACACTGCTGGACAGGACCCTCGTGCTCTGGCTTTTTCTGTCCCCCGAATTTTCAAGACAACTGGGGCCCAAGAAGCAGCTGGCTGACTCATTCCCACTCACAGCCCTATTGCTGCCCCAGCCAAGAGGGCATGGTGCCGAGAAAGGTCAGCACCTGCGCTGGGCGGATGGACCAGAGCTTGTCTGGTTCTGTTGGCTGCCCTGGGATGGCCTCCCCAGGCCGAGCTTGAACAAGGAGATCTCTGAACAACTCCATCTTTGGGAATAGAGTTAGTTACATCCACATAGTTCCTCAAGGTGATTTGCAGGTTCCTTGTATGACTCAACAGATTCCAGGAAACTTCCAGAAATCACAGCTTCCCACCCTTGAAGTCCAAGAAATCACGTGGACTCCAGTGTTCCCCAATCTCAGGCTTATCAGAAAGGGACTCCAACTGCTGGTTTGCAGCATCAAGAAGCACACAGCTAACTGTTGCAAGACATGCTGAAAACCCAAGGCTCACACTCCCCGCAAATCCCTGCAAGCCATCGGCCCTACGGTTTCCACGGCAGGGACCCATACACAGGGACCCCCGTCTTCCCAGAAACTGGCTATTTTCTCTGCTGCGTCACTTCTGGTCTGTCAGGGGAGGCCGGATCCCCAGCTTGCCGCCTCCTGAAATGACTTCCAAATGCATTTCTCAGGGGCTTAGACATTGCGTTTTATGGGATTGTGTATTCCACCTTCCCACAGGGTGCCTGCAGGGACATTCCCGGTGGCCACTCTCTGCCCCAGAAGCAGCCTGGACTTCTGACCCTTTTCTAGAAAGGGGAAGGGGAGGAAGACCTCTTGCCCCTGGGATCTCCGTGAGGGACACAGGCATCTAAGAAGGCTGCTCTGCACTGCCTGTGTTGTGTGCCCAGAAGCAGCTTAACCCAGAAACTCCATCCTTCATTCTTCAACCCACCCAGCTATGCGACAGGTGGAGATGGTGAAGACGCCCCAGGAAATTTCATTGACTATGTGAACACCAAAGGGATATGCCGAATCTCTCCGGGGGGGGGGGGTGGGGGGGGGGGGGGGGGGGGGGGGGGGGCTCCCTTCATGTTCTGAACTCTCTAGAAGGGTGTTTGGTTCAGTCTTGAATTCCTGACCAATGTGCCAGAACTCATGGGAGCTTCTGTGGCAAGTGGATCTGATGGGAAACAGGCTCTCAATCCTCTTGTCCTTCCTGACACAACCACCCTCCAGAATGTTACTTGTTCAAATCAGTTTTTAATGAAACACCAAGGTCCCATCTGAGGTCATGGCTACAGGATGCTTGTCATTTTTTCACACCACCCATTTCATTTCCATTAATCATATTCTCTGCCCCCAAAATGACTTCTTTGAATTTCTAACATATGCAACTTGGATTTTCTTTTGAATCTAAGAAATTTAGTTGGGCTGAACCCAAGTAATCTGATTAAGCATTTTCTACTCCTGGAATAGGTTTTTAATTTTTTTTCTTCTATAGTTCTATGCACTTAAATTAGATTCCTAAAATACTCTCATATACATACAGAAAAATAATCTCTCAATGACAAATCACATTTTACAATAACAAGTTAAATATTTCGACTACAGAATCCGTGTTAGTTTATGCAACATTGACCAGCGTAGCCTCTTGCGTACCATATGTACATTTAGTCGGGGAGATTCCCAGAAACACACAGCAAACATTTCAAGACAAACCTTTTGAAGAGCATAACTTTTTCACATTATGTAGTGGAATTCTGCATTTTTCCTAGCTGGAAACTGTATCAAATGCAGAAAACCAGATGCCAAGGGCTGATTATCATACACAGGACATTTTTTTTGTTGTAGATTTCTCATCTATATACACGTATTTACACATATGTCGACCACCTATAGATGTGAGGGTACAAAGCTAATGCAGCTAAGGCAATACAACATGAATGAAATGATTGCCAACTTCCCCATCTACGCAGGGCTATGAAGGGTAGGAAGAAGGGGGACGGGAGGGTATAGACTTCAGCTAGCTGGGTTTCAGCTGACATCATCCGAAATTGGCTTCACAGTTCAAAGACACTTGGGCTATTGGCAATGTGTGTCTTAAACGCATGTGTAAAAATAAATATCATTGCCAAAGATCCTGCCAGAATATCTGCTTTCTGACACAGTGACTACTTAGCAGATGACACTTAAAGGATGCTGATTTGTAAAATGCCCATCAAAATGTCCGTTCGTGAAAAATAATGCCAGCACAATGTTAATTAAATGCCTCCTGAAAATGTTTTCTGCGTTTTCAGTAGTGTGGAAGATTGCATTACATGGAGAAACAAAGCTATAGTTTGCTATTTCAGTCAAAGTGAGGCAGTCTGGTCCACAAAGATGAATTTTTGGAATGTCTGTGCAACTTTCCATCAGCATGTTTACTTAGCAAGCTTTATAATCCCAGAGGGACCTGGGAAACAGAGAGGATTATTGCTCTGTGTGTGTAGAAATGAGACTGATGTGCCAAGAGCCAGCAGAACTGCAAAGGTTTTTGGAGCGTCCCGCCCAGTGCAAGAAAAAGAAACAAGAAGTTGCCTTGTGAAAGCAAGCGCCAGCCAGCGCCGGGAGGGCGAAATCAAGTCTTTCCTGACCTCGCCCAGCTCCAAAGCCATCCAGGTGACCCTACAGGGAGAGCACAGCTGGGAAGCCCTGCCTCACAGAGGCCTGGGGACCCACAGCTCCCTCTCCAGGGAGTGGCCATGGACCAAGCAGCGTCCAGACCCCAGGGAAGGGACACGAGCCCTTCCCCCAGCCTCCCTGCTTCTCCTGACTGTCCCCTGGATGGTCCTTTGAAGGTAGAGGCTCCAAAAGCCTCCCTGTCCTGCCAGGAAAGGGGAGAAAAGTCTTCAGTGGTCAACTGAAGGACGAAAGGAAGGGTTTTATTCCAAATTAGTGGGTTATAGGCTCCAAGGCCTCTGGGCGCCTTGTGGCATGTCCTGGCACAGGGGCCAAGAAGTGGGCAGGTGACTCCCGCTCTGGCCCTGGGGCACAGCTGGGGCCTGTACCCTCTGGTTTGTCTAGACCATTTGTGCTTCCATGAAATAAAAGCAGACATCTTAAAAAGTATTAGCAGCCCAGCTCTCCACAGCCTGCCAGATTTCACAAAGAAGACAGAAGATGAAGCCCTACCTGCTTCAAGGACCAACTGAAAATACAGCGGGCCCAGGGCCAGCTTCCTGGGTGAATGATCTATGCCATCACACGGGACCATGTGCTTACAAGGGCCCACGCTTAGTTTGATTCTCTGCTGCCACCACCTCCAAATTCTTAATAATTTTCAATAAGGGGCCTCAAATTGCCATTTTGTAGTGGGGCCTGAGTGCAACCATGGGAGTGTCAGACCCATCTGTTTCCTTGTTCAATCCACATATCTTCATTTCTCCTGGTGCACACACAAACACCAGACCACACACACACACTCACACACACCACAGTCACACACTCATACTATCCTCTCACATACCACACACTCACACCATACACACTCATACTCGCACACACACCACTCTCTTGCACACATTCTCAACACACCACACACTCACATACACACCACACACATTTACACACACACACACCACAGTCACACTCACACTCATACTCTCCTCTCACAGACTACACACAAAACACACACACACACCACACACGCTCTCACACACCACAGATACTGTCATACACTCACACTCATACTCTCCTCACACACCACACACACCCCGTAGACATTCATACACATACCACATACACCACAGACCACACACTCTCTCACACACATACCATACTCACACCACACACACTCCCACACATATACCACACATTCGCACACACCACACTCACACTCTTACACACACCATATACATACACATTCACACCACACACACTCATACCCTCACACACATACCCCACACACCCCACACAATGAGCTGCTGTGTCCCCCACCAGTTCCCTGCATCTGAAATTCAGGAAGTCCTAGTCTCCCTGGAGAGACTTTTATCCAATCCAAGTAGAGAAGACCTGACTCCTAGAACCCTTGTGGGACAGGGCGCCTCCTTGGGGAGGGGGGGGGGGGGGGGGGGGCTGAATCTCAGGAGCTTTCACAAAGCAGATGCAGGAAAAGTGGGAAGGCTGAAGCCTCCGACCAGCCCCAGCCCCAGCAGCAGGGAGGGCAAAGGGTCACTAGGTACCCCCGGGAGCGCTGAGTTCCCGGCCCACGCCTGCCTCCAACGTCCTGCCCTCTCCCTCCTCCAGTCTCAACACCCTCGGGCTGGCCCCGGGATTTTCTTGAGAGCTCGGTCCCGGAGCCTCAGTAGGTGGAGCCAGCACCCCGGGATCCACCCGCAGAAACCCGCAGGTTTCCAGCAGGGAGGTCGCCCCCTGGTGGCGACAGTGGGTAGAAGGGTAGCCGCGGGCTCCTCCACCAGGCGCCGCCAAGCCACCGCGCCCCTTTCTCTGGTTCCCCGATCACCCTCCCTTCTTTTTAGATAGAGAAACAGGAGGAAGTCATTTGAGCATAAGAGGAGAAATGCAAAGGAACAGAGTTTTAGAAACACAACGACACAGGAATGTTATTTTTTTAAATGATAAAAGTACAAAACCAGTGTTCAAGAAGAAAGAAACCTCTATTCCTCCCACTGCATAAAAAGAAACCCTGGTTACTGGTTAGTTCTCAGGAAATATCAGAGAAATGCTCCATTTTTTTTTTTACGGTTGACCAAATGAGCCCACTTCTGAACACAGTTTTACTCGGTGGGCTTTGAATACTAAAATAGTCACACTATTCAGATGATAGTAACAATAGAAGCTGGTAGAGAAAGTAGAACAGAATCCTGTTAGAAACAACTCACAAAACCCCTGACATACAGTAGGCGCAAATTTACCCTGCAATACAACAACCGCACATGGTCCCAAAAAATCCCTCTGTTATGTGTGTGTTATCTGGTCCCCAAGGCCAGAGTAATGAGGGTTCCTCTTCACGGAGGAACTACTCTGCCTGTCACTGATATAATTATTTAGAGGTGGAGATGAATTTTTACAAGCATTGGGTGTTATTTAAATAGCGTAAAATCAGATCCACAACTAGGCCACGAAACCACAGAGGCAGGCCCCCCCTGTCCACCTCCCAGTCCCTAGGACAGCGGCCTGAGATGGGGACTCCCCGAATGAACAGTATACTATTAGCATTACTGACCCTGTTACTAAGAGATCACAACCCAGAGATAAGACTTTCCAACGTGTTGGCATCTGGGTTTTAATGCTCCCAAGAGAGAGCTGTTAGACATTTCTAGCCTTCCTGAGGAGTAAGATTTCCACGCTTATCGGGAATAGATTCTGGCTTTTACAGATATCAGGTGATGTTCCTTAACTGAACTGGATGACCTACAAACACATTCTGGATCTGACACCAGTGAGGTGTGGGGAGTTCTAGAACTTTCCTTTCCTCTCGCTCAAATAAAGGGCTGTTTTCCAAGTACGATCAACATGCCGACTTGCTTTACAGGCTATGAAATGGCCCCCACACAACATGGCTCAGGGCACTGCCAGGAGAGTCTTGGCCGCTGACCCGGGCCATTCCCAGCAGGAAGGGGGATGTCAGCACCTCAGGTTAGGAAGAGAAGGAGGTGTGACTTTGACCAAACACCTCATAGGACAGCTCTGACCACAGCGCCTGAGGGCTTCACCAGTCACTGGTTTCTGGTGCTGCCAACCATGTGTTTCCCCAGTAGGAACTCAGGTTCTTACACCGGAAAGCAAAGAAGGAACATCCAGGATCCTTTGTTTTCCTCACCCCACCTTCCAGCACAGGAGGCTCTAAATTAGCGAGCACGTGCACCTGGAGAAAGCAGACCCTCGGCCAACCTCACATTCACCTCAAGTCGGAAATGACCCCGCTACCTCTAAACTATGCGTGTGTCCTGTTTGAAGTGCTCCTGTCTGCAGGAATGTTCATCGCCAGCCTCGAAAAGAGAAGGCAGTCCACATAAAATAAAAGGAAAAAAGCACGTGAAATAAAATTTAAAAACCTACCAGCCGTTCCTGATGGAAATTCAAGTTGTTCTACACAAAATCGAATTTTGTTCTTATGAACCAAAAAGTCCACCCAACTCGAAAAAGCTGATTGGAGTAGAGATAGAGAAGGCTTTTTCTCCTCCTACAAAGCAGTGGCAAGCTCTAAAATATATCCCCAAATCTCCAACCTTTCTAGTAAAACCAGAAGCACTTCATCCATTCCTCCCGTGTTCTCCAACCCCATTGGATTCTAGAACGGTCAGTGGCTTATGGCTGCACCAGCCAGCGCCTGGAGAGACAGCCACCCGCCTGGTCTTGGACGGCAGACCTGCAATCACCTTTCCCCGGCGGTTCCAGCAGTTCATCCCCTGGCCCCAGTTTCTCAGACATCCCTGGTGACCCTCGCCTAGAAGAGTCCCCCTTCCAGAGTCAGGCCAGCCTGTGGTCTGAATGCACAACACCCTCCAGGCTCTCCTGGTTACAGCAGACCTAGTTCCAGGAGATGCTGCTGCCTGCCTGTCTGCCAGGGGACACGGTATTGGCCAGAGACACCCTGCTCCAAAGGGACTGGGATATGGTTTGTCCCTTCTGGACAGCTAGTCTACAAAAAGCCTGGTCCAAGGGCTCCTCAGCTCAGCACACAGCCTGTGAGCAGAAAAGCCCTTTGCTGGGCTAGAGGAGGTCAGAATGCGACTCAGAGAAGAGAAGCTTGCAGGGGCGTCTGGAAGGCTGGGGTCAAGATGCCAGGATACAGTGGCCTACAGACACCCTGCATTTGGAAGCAAAGAGCTAGGAAACAGATCGCTTCTTGGAAAGAGACTTTTCATCTCTATGAAATGTAGCCCAGGCAGCCAAAAAGGCAGAAGGAGAAGAACAGAGGTCAAAGAGACCCCATGCGCTTGTCTACATGTCTCTATCCCCCCAACACAACTACTGGGGGCCAGAGGAACTCATCCATATGTAGGCTTGGTCGCAGTCCAGATTACACCAGGGAGGACAAGGACAGCAATCCGGAATTACTACCCTGGGGGAACATCTCAGGGATACTCAGTAGAGTCACTTGGGGAAAAGACTCACATACTGCATTTTCATGCTACATGAATTCTGATCATGGGACTCTGGGAGTGGGGGACCTCACAGACCTAAAAGGGTTACAAGATGCTTGTCACTGTTCACATCACATCCTACCTGCATCAACAGTGATGACCACCAGCACGACACCCGAAGAAAGCCAATGAAGAGAAGGTCTCCCTCCCAGAAGGACAGGAATCAGAATAGTGATCCAATACCACCCTGTTTACCCATAGAACACGTTTCTCTACCATAGAACACGTCCTTCGTAAGTAGACTGCACAAACTGGATTGGTTATAGAAATAGGAAAGCGTGAGTTGTATGTCGATTTATAGATTTAATTTCACACAGTTTCTTAATAACGTCAGAAAATATAAACTTAAGTATTCTATATTTTCTTCTGGGGAGTGGTAAGCAAACGCATGCTTGAAGTTAAACTGGGTCTGTTAATAGTAGTGCTCAGTTGAAAGTTTCTAACTAAAGGGTGTGTCTGTTTGTCTTAAAAAATACTTGTCTGTTGTTCTCGATACAAAACTCTACGCTATCTTCAATAAATAAATAATGAAGTGTTTCTTCAAAGTATGAAATGTAAACTTTGTTGCCCTTTCTAACACACACTCTTTTAAAAATTGCTTGAAATACGTCAGGGCTCTTACAGGAAATGATGACGCTATGCATTCGGTTCCCAGCAAAGTGGAGACCTGGCCACTATGTTGATGCTACCCTTTGTAAAGCACTTCTACAACCCTAGTGAAAGTCTAAGGACCTACAGTCAAAGAGTACACCATCTAACACAGGAAAGCTAGCCTCCAGCACGAAGAGAACATGCAAAGAAGTTTCATGACCACGACAAACTGGGATTAGGAGGACATTCACATGCGAACAAAGTACAACCCACACTTTTCATTAGCAAATCAAGTGATTATCTAGTTAACCAGCCTATCTCCCGGTGTTGAAGGGGGGAAAAAAATCAAAGAACTCAAACCAAACAGCTTGGCACATGGTCATACACTCCCAACTCTGACAACAAGCACATGTATTTCCATTACTGAGAGGTTGGTTGTGTGTGGAAGAGGATGGGAGAGAGTCTTAGGTCTTCCTCCCCTGATTTGTGAGGCTTGGGTGCTCCTAGAGCCTTTCCACCACCACACAATGGCGTTCCTTCCCCTCTTTCCACCCCACTTCCAGACTGTCATTTTCCTTTTTCACGTCTTGGGGACGTCTTTCTTGGGAACATAGCAAAGACAGCTGCTGGAATTTCCCATGACAATCCAGATTCAACACATTCTAGTGAAAACAGGCTCAGAGCTGGTCACCAGCAATTACTCTTGTCACGAAACATCATAGGACCTCCAAGCCAAAGAGAATTTTCCAACCGGGCTGGCAACCAGGACCCAATGACATTGTAAAGTAGCCTTTCCAGGTGACCTGTGGTGATGTAATCCAGCAGAGTCTCACTTCATAGATAACAAGCTTTCTTAGCCATCTTCCAAGCGTGTTGGAAATCAAAACGGAATCACCTGATGGTAGCTAGTGATAGTTTTCATTGACATCTATCAATAAAAGACCTGGAGGGGACTGGAATGGCTCTAACAATGGCCCTACTAGAATCTTCCAGCTCTTCAAAGAGCTAGCACACTGTCTGATCAGAAGACCATCTCCCCGAGTGATCCTATCCAGGGCAGCATTTCAAACAAGGTCCCAGTGGGGGAATGAGATTCTGGAGCAACGGCAGGACCCTCATAATTATTTCCAAACACACGAAGGACTGGGCGTTACAGATCAAGGGGCCTATTCGGGGACTGGTGGAGTTAAGAAATAGGAGCGTTACATGAGTTCTCCAAAAATACAGACATTGCATTTATAAATCTATTTTACAGTAACCAGACCCACACCTCAGGCCCAGGGATGGACCAGACTCCCAACTGAATCTAACTGGGGGCTACGGGATTTCAAAGCCCCTACAAGCCATGATGAGACCAGTAGTGAGGACAAAGGAAGACATCGTTTTGTTTCATAAAATGGGAAATTGCTTGGGGGCGGGGGAAGGATTGTCAAGAATTACTCCTAGAATTTTTGAGGGGCCTGTCTTCACTGTCCCATTGCCCTGTGGCTGAACGTCAAACGGTGGTCTTAGGTAAGCCACACCATGTCCAGATTGCACCTGCCGCCGCGGCCTGGAACGCTGCAAGCACACCCTGGGCCCACTCCCTATGGCTCATCAAACAACTGCAGGTCCAAGCGGACCACAATCTCTCCTGTGGGAACTTCGTGTAGCAGGAGACACTTTGTAACTGGACCCTTGGAACCCTGGTCCTTCTTGATGTCGGCCACACGGATCTCTGTCCGACCCAAAAAATCTGCAAGGAGAGAAAACACCCTGCTCAAAGAGAGAATTCCTTTACTTCAAGGCATGTGTTTGGCGTATTAGGAATTTCTCAGTGAATTGTTATATTCGCCCTTCTTCCAAAAGGGAATTAGTCTGTTTATAGAATCCATGAACTACAATGACAGAGCATAATTTTTAAAAAGAGTACAAGGCAAAAAAAAAAAAAAAGAGTGGGGACAGAGGTGAGCTAGAAGGAGGTAAAAACGCGGACTATGACTTTCCCCATACCTGGGGACCTCCAAAGGGCTATAAGCTTCCCGAGAGGCAATGCAACATCGGACATCCTGTCAGCTGCACAAAGATTGGAAAGTAATACCTCCCTGGGTTCAGAGGCCACTTTGTGATGTCACATCCTTTTCAGAAAAGTCAAGGACGGTGAGCGAGGGCTGGTCCTTCCTCTGCCTCCTGCACGTGCCAGAGAGCAAATGCGAGGTGTGCGAGAGGAGGACGCAGGCTGGGCGCTGCACGTGCTCCCAGAACTATCTTGACACCACTTTCCATCAAATATTGAGCGTCAGTAGAAGAGCAGATGTGAATATATTTGAACAGGTTTTAAATGGTAGGCAATTACAGGATGGTGTTAAATGGTCCTTCAGAGCACAATTCTTTCATTTATTCATTTAGGAATTATTTATTGGAATATACTACATACACTCCTGTACAGGAAACAGCCTTCTTTCAGGGTCCCATTTAAAACATGGGAATTGGGGGCACCTGGCTGGCTCAGTTGGAAAAGCATGCAACTCTTGACCTTGGGGTCATGAGTTCGAGCCCCACGTTGGGTGTAGAGATTGCTAAAAAATAATAATAATAATAATAATAATAATAATAAAGCTTTAAAAAATAATTAAAAAGATAAGATGTGGGAATTTTTTCTGGTGGACAGATACCACTTTATTTTGTCCCTCTGCTCATTTTGTGGAAATAATTGCGGATGTAAAAACAGCACTAGGATTTTCAATTTATACCCTGTATAAGTCGATTCTATGTCATGATATTTCATTATTTAAAACAACCGTAACAACCATCCAAACCTTCACTTACCAGAATAAAAACTGACAGTGAAACACAGTAGGAGCCCAGATGTGAGAGACTGTTCTGGACTATGCTCTAACATTTAGCCAGCTACGTGCCTGTGTCCGGACCGCAAATACAGGTGCCTGACTCACAATGAGATAATTCATACAGAAGCATGAAAAGCCAAAAGTCACGTGGAGCAATTGAAGCCTTGCACAGATCATGCCGGCAGTAACCCCTCACTCCTCCCACTTAACTGCACTCTTTGAATATTATTAAATTGAGACGGTCATCTTTAAATGCACTGTCTGATTTTTATTGGGTGAGGAAGAGAGAGTTTCTTGGAATCGTTGGCCAGACCCCTGCTCTTCCAGGCTCACGGCAGAAACAGGAAGCTGGTTGGAGGAAAATGCATCCAGCGTGACTCCAGTCCTTGGGCTAACCAGACGTGTCACCCAAAGGGCCCCGACTGATTCTTGCCACACCCATTGTGGGCTGATGTGCTTCTCGCTCAACCGGCTACTTTTATCCATTATCACTGCGGCTTTTGGCCAAGAACTCAAGGACTGGGCTGAGACTTTGGGGGATAGCCTTTGTTGGAGTCGCTTGCTTTGGGGAAGCATGGGGACATGATGGTCATTGTGTAGGGCAGCCGGGCCCCTCTAGACCAAGCACACTCTGTCCACCTTCTCCGAGAGGCCGCAGCATCATGAAGGCCTCTTTCTAGGAGAAGCTGAGTCTTGTCTTATGTCAACCTCATCTCTCTGGAGGGAAGCCAAAAAATCCTGGGCACCAAGTGCCCAGATAGAAAGCAATTTACCCACGAAAGCTGAGCGACAGGGAAGGAGAAAGGACACCTCAGGGGGCCGTTGTCTACTCACCGTCTGGCGAGAACTGGTCCCTCTCGAACACAGTGATGCAGAGGACCTCCTGCTCCAGGTCTTTGATGAAGAACTGGCAGTTGGAATTCCACTTGGGATTCAGAGTGTCCTGGATGGTCTTGGTGATGTGACACTGGGAGCCCATGGTCACCTCACAGTACGGGTTACTCTTTCCTAAAGTGGAGAGAGTCTGCTCAACTTCTGCCTGGCAGCAGGGTCTCCTGGGCAGTGCATGGCAGGGTCCTCGCCACGGTGGGCAGCAATTTCCCGTCATGCCCCTCATTTCCCCCCCCCCATTGCCACATTTGATAAATGGCATAAAATGGAGAATCTGGGGGTGCCTGGGTGACTCAGTCAGTGAAGTGTCTGCCTTCAGCTCAGGTCATGATCCCGGGGTCCTGGGATCCATCCCCATGTCTGGCTCCCTGCTCAGTGGGGAGTCTGCTTCTCCCTCTGCCTCTGCTGCTCCCCCTGCTTATGCTCTCTCTCTCTCTCTCTCTCAAATAAATAAATAAATAAAATCTTTTAAAAAATGGAGAATTTGAGCAAAAACTCCTACCATCCAGCATCACACTTCAACTATGATACTCAAATATTTATAACACTTAAATCATTAGATCAATGGGCTTTAAAACTAGGCCTTTCCAGTCTCCTTGCTACAGCCCTAGACTGCATCACACCCACCGTGAAACGGTAACCACTCAGATCTCTCTGAAAAACAAAATGGTGGGACGGATTAAATTAAGAAAGAAAAAAAAAAAACACTCTAGGTTTTTTTAACAAGCGTTAGAAAAACCAATTCCGGAAGGAAATTTAGGGTCATGGAAATAGCCCATTTGACGTAAAGCTGGCTGGGGGGCTTACAGAAAAGGCTTCCACCACAACCCCGTGCTGGAGGGAATTTGGGGTCCTTACCGTGTGACCGACAGGGTTTCAGCTCAATGCCTTCAACAACGTTCACCATCAACCTTCCGATACCCGTAGCCCTTTGGGAGCGGACTGTGATGGTAGAAGAACGACACAGGGTGCCTTCGCTGAAACACCTGTTCCCTCCCTGTTTGCCTCAGAGCCCTTGGGTGTACCTGCCCCGCCCCGTCTCCCCTTACACACTGGCTTCCTGGCTCCTGGAATGTACTCTCCACCCTCACCCTGCACCCTGCTCTCCCTCTCCCCGACTGCCATCCCTTCTCAGGCCCCCTCCCCCTTCAGGCCCATCTTTCCAGCTCTAAGGACTCGGGGCCCAACCTTCGGTGCCCCAGCTTGGCCGGACACACAGGCCGTGCCGTGGAGCGATGCCTACCCAGGTACGCCTTCTCCCGCTTCTTCTTCTCAGTCTCTATATAGAGTTCGGAAGCAGCTTTGATTTTCTGCACCCAGGCAGTCCTTGGGAAGAGAAAGACAGAAAGGTGCCAAACAGAGCTCAGGAAGAAGGTTTCAGGGCTGTTCCAGTTCCGTCTCCAGGATCCTGCCTGCTTTGTTCCTTTGCTCTTAACAACAAAGGCTGGGAAAGAAAGTCTGGTTTTGTGTCAAACGGTGCTAATGATTATTCCTTCCATTAATAAGGAAGGGATGAGTGACTTTTTTATTGATGAACTTGACACCTGCCTTGCCATTGGCGTCCCCCACCCCCTTGGAAGAGAGATACTGTCCTGGAGATGTTGGCATGTAACTCCCTCCTCCCTTATTGAAAAGCATCCCATATTTGCCTACCCGAAGAAGGCCAGAAGGATCTCTCTCACTAAACCATCCCAGGGAAGGACAAATCATTTCGCAGAGAGGGAAGCACTTTACATGGAAAAGCAAACACACTCTGGGAGAAGCACTTTGGCATAATGCTTTCTCCTTCGTTCTTCAGAGACCCATCTGCAGGATAACTTGGGCCAAATTTCTTGCTTGGCACAAAGGTTCTTTGGAATGTTGTTGGCCTTGTGTCAGGTTCACCCTCAGAAAAGATCTATTTCATTTGGCTCTAGGGCAGAGTCTCGAATACACGATTGAAGCAAAATACACCCCTGCTCTGGGATCCAGAGCATCTGTCCAAGTGAGCCAGCTGAGGACGGGGTCAGGCTTGGGGGGGGTCCTATCAATCCCCAAATCGCCTTCCCATTGGCTTCTGCCACCTGGGAAACCTTGGGAAACGTGATCTCAAAAAATGATGAAAATGTCTTTTAAAGAAATTTGCAAGCAGAATTAGTTTCAATTCCTTTTATTTTGAAAAACTCACGCCATGTGTTAAGCTTTTGAGAAGCTCTAGAGAAAAGTATGAAGACCTTCCTCCTACCCCCTCCAGCCAGAGGTTATGGTACTGCAACTCAAGAAGTGTTGGGACCTGCTGATGAATTAAATGTCCTATGTGTGTCCAGTACCCGGTGGGGCCCCGGGCGCCCGGGGCTAGGGAGGGGGTGGGTCTTACCTTTCATTTATGCTCTCGGCTCGGAGGGTGTAGACTCGGTCAATGTGGGAGATGTGGAAGATGGGCTCATCTCCAGAAGGGTCAGTGGGTAATTTTACTAGGACCTCATTCAGGAAAATCGGCTGAAAAACAATGGACAGGTGTTATAAAACCAGACTGGGACTCTGCGTGGTTCAGTGAACGATGAGTGCGTGTGAGCTTACATACGCACGTTCCAGTAAACTAAACTGAGTGTGTGTGTGTGTGTGCAGTTTTCAGTACGCTGGAAAGAGGAGGTGTGTGTGTCTGTGTGCGTGTGTGTGTGCGTGCACGTTCCAGTAAACTCTACTAGAAAAATGATTTTGTATTAACATCAACTTCATGTATTACAAACTATAAATAGGGATTTTTGCCTCCTCCATTTTGCAGGTGTTTTTTAGGTGCTTCAGGAGAAGAGCTGACCGGTCTGTTTTGGCCATAGCAAATCCTAATCAGCAGTCTCCCTAACTTCACCTCCAGCCAAGCCTCTGAAGAGGCTGCTAGTGATCCACGTTGTTCTTTTCCCCCCACAATCAGGCTAACTGCTGCTTCAGAGAAAATTCTTCTGTAAAAACACCCCACACAGACAAATTTAGGAAAACAGTAGCCCGCGACATGAAGACACACAAACACAGCCCTGTACATAGAAGCAGACCAAACAAACAGCAGAGGGAAATTCTCCACACATTGACTGTTTAGACTGGCTTTTGCTGGAAAAGGTGAGGGGCACAGATGTTTCAAGCTATCCTGAGAAGTCTGGAGGCGGATCTCGGAATGTTTGGAAGGTGGGCGCTGGACGTCTAGTTTGGAGCTTTCCCACGCCGGCCTCATCCATAACCCTAGACCTTGAGCCCCGCCAACCCGGGGCGTGCCTTCACCTGGGGACCCACAGTGGCCATCTGGAAGCCAATGATGTTTTGTCAGTCGAGTTGAACATTGTTTCTCTTCTGAGAGTCCTGGAACTGCGTTGCCTTAGTTACCCTAAATCCCGGCTCTCCCCTTTGCCTTCTCCTCCATGGCATAGCCCCCAAACCCTGTTAAGACTGTGACTCCTTTTGGGAACTTTCTAGTCCCCCAAACATCAACTCTGATATTGCAAACTGGAATCGAACTTACTGTTTTGTACATTTTATACTGCAGGTTAGATTTGGGACTGAAGACTTTGTCAGTGCCAGAAGAGCCCAAGGGCTTTATGATTTGGGTCAGCAGAAGGAAGTCGTTGAAGAGGAAGCCATACAGCTCCTTGTTGCTCTTGGCCTTGTAGAGTTTCCCACTGTGCAGAAACTTGCGCGGCCCCAAGCAGTTGGTCACTGAATTGAACACAAGTTGCTGAGAAAGGAAAAACAAAACCCAAAGAAGACACGATGAAGTGAGGTTATTTTTTTGATTTTTTGTTCTTCTGCATCTGAAAGCCCAGGCCCCGTCAGAATCTGAGGCTGGGCCCCAGCAGGCCTGCATCTGAGCCTCAAGTCAAGGACTGCTCTGAAGACGTCAGGCAGTGCCTTTCAGAGCCAAGGAGTCAACGTCAGTCAAAGACCCAGTTCTGGGGATCCCAAGTGTCCAGATGAGTCTTGAGTATAATTCCTACTGTGTTCTCCCTAGGGGTCTACTAGTGTCTCAGGGTGATTGATATGCCCCTCTCCCTCTTATTTATTGGGAAACGGGATGCAGGAAGAAAATTCTGGGCCCTCTGCCACCTCGATGAGTATGTAGTGTGTCCCCAATGGGGGCAGAACCTGCTCCAGGGATGACTCCACACAGGCTCCAACAGTCCCTTGAGCTTCTGGAAAGTACCAACTACTCTCTCTACAATTCTACAGGACACATGCAACTTTCCAAGGTGTGGCCAGAGTCCGGGCCCCTAGCACGTGGGTGACGGCCAAACTCAGGGGCACTGAGTGACGCCTCAAAGCCTAGCAGAGCAGACACAGAGCCGGTGCACATCAAACCTCAGCCAACTTCCTTGGCCTGAAAATGGGAAAGGGACGCTCTTTTTCTGCCACGTCCCAAACCTTGGAGATGGCTCCAAGGGCTGCTGAAAGCCGGCTCCATCACCCCATTGGGCTCTATCACCTCATGTGAGCGGTTTCTAAAGGGGAAGAGGGAGACTGAGGCAGGAAAACGACCCCATAAAGACCCCCTTTCTTGGCAGCAGGAGGAGAGACTGAGGCAGGGAAAGGGCACAGCTGTGCCCAGGCAGCCATATGATCCTGGCAAGTGTCAGACCCCTCCCGGCCCCCACCTGCCCACACGTGGGCCCCAGGGGGAAGCTGCACCAGCAGCCTTCAAGGCCAATACTCCCCAGAGCCACAAACCCTGTAGATCTCCCTGAGGAGGGTATTTGTGAAGAAGTGACAGGGTTCACACCGCCTGTCCCCCAAGAGATGTTGGTGGCCAGCATCTCCCGCCATCGTGGGGGAAAGAATCAGCAGCGCCTCTGTGACTGGAGACCTACAGGCATCAGGAAGGGCGACCATTCCCCTCCACTCTTGGGTACAAGGAGGGAGAGGGGCCTCCAATCTCCCACCGAGGCTCTGAGAGAGCCCCAAAGACTGAAGGTGACACCCACAAGGGAGCCTGCAGAGGTATTCTTTACCCTTTTGCACTCTGAACAGGAGTCTGGAGATCCATTTTGCTCGCCAAGAGAGTTCAGGCTACTTGGGGACGGATGATGAATCCAGAGAAGGTGGCCTGAATGACGTCATCATAATTGACGTAAAGATGATGTCGTTTATTTGTCCACCTCCAAGTGTGGGGCCTCCATGAGGCCAGTCTAGCACTGAATATAGATGAATTGGGAACGGTCTTTACACTTCTCTATCTTAGGACAAGAATGCCAAAGACAGTATGTATTTGAAACTTAATCATGGGGATGAGTCCAGATCTGGGCCGGGAGACTTCTAGAAGCCAACACAGCCCCTGTCCCTGACTGCATGGTGAACACCAGACAGACAAGACGAAAGCTGGTGCACAAAGCTGAGGAAGACTGATCAGGAGGAAGGAAAACCCTCTATCTCCAAGAGGGTACACAAGCCACAAAACTCAAATGTTAAGAGCTTATTTTACACTTAATGTTTTCAGATGAAGACCCAGGCTTCACCGAGTCTGCCTGATGGCGGCTGTGAGACCTGGGGAAGGGCCCCTTTCCAAAGAGCACAACCCCGAGTCCCGCTGCCCGGATTCAGGCAGGTGTGCGGTCTGCAGGATCGAGTTGAAGCTCCTCGGTGCTTGCTCGCCCTGCCTTCAACTCGCCCTAAAGCCCTAGCATCTCTCACTGTACAGATGCCGGCTCAGGATGTTCCCTCCACCGGGAGGCCCGGCCCCTCGACTCCTTCCTGGACAGATATCTTCACCCTTCACACAGCCACGTGTCTCCTTCTCCAATGCTTCCCTGAATCTCCCTGTGACTGTCCCCTCCTCCCCAACTTGTGTTTCCACAGCACCCACACCTCGTTCTGCCTTCCCACTCCTTATACTTTGTTGTAAACACGGGGTTAGCCACCCCCACCTCATCTAGAACCCGAGGGAGGGCAGAGGTCACATCTTACTGATGTTCATGTCCTTCCTGTTTAGGACCGAGCCATGGCACTCGGGCAGGTGCTCGAGAAATGTTTATTGAGTGGACGAACGGATGAAAGCATAAGTGGGCCAACCAACCAATGAATGCCCCTGGATTGCGTATCAACACAGAATTCCAAACTGCATTTCCACAGGGCCGCTCCCACAGCTCCGTTTATCGCACACGTAATGCTGAAGACTGACAAGGCGGTGAGGTGGGCAAGGAACCCATGGGGTGGCTTCCTCTGCTAGAGACTGCCTTCGAAGCATTGGAAGAAGGAGGAAGCCACAGGGAGGGTGGATGAGGGGGACACATTCTGCCTGGGCATTTTGATAAACCCTAGTGAGTGTGTGCGTGTGTGTGTGTGCACGTGTGCACACACACACACATTCATGCAGAGGCAGAGAGAGAAGGAAAACAGGCAGAAAGAATCAATGAAACTAAAGGAAGGGTAAGTGACAAGAAAAGAATTAAATACTAGAAGAGAAACTCCTGTTTCTGGCAGTACGGTGGACTAGATACTCTGACACATCCCGCGAAAATTTAAAAAACTGAGTGAAACACAAAAATGCACTTTTTAAATGCAAGCAAAGTGATAAAATTATATAAAAAGTAAAAAAATGTGCAGAGGCCAAAAACAGAATGAAAATGTGAACTCCAGAAGATAAGCAAACCCCAAAGCCGGCTTCAGCCCAGAGAGTCTCTCTTAAATCTGGTGACCTTGAGCTTCCGCTTCAAAGGTCACGTGGGGTGGGGGAGACGAGCGATGTGTGGAGGGCCCACTTGAGCGGAGGGATCTAACAGGAGACAGCCACAGAAAAACTGACTCCCAGAGGAAGGATGACAAGTAAACTCAAGCACAGAAGGGAGGAACAAGAAGACTTACTTGTTTTTGACCTTGGCCTAAGTGGAATGAAAAAAAAAAAATGCCCCTGAGAATTTGCAGCCCTCACCCAAGTCCGCAACTACAATTCACACGGCAGTGTGATCCCCAAACCCCTCTACATTTAATTTAGGGTGATGCTGGTAGCAATCCTCTCGGGAGGAATGCAACTCCAGATCTCAGAGGTCCCACAGATAAAGCTCCAAGGAACACGGAACTCACAACCAAAAATCACAGCACAAACAGAGAAGCGGGCATGCGCAGTGCCGGCTAGCAGACCCAACAGAGAGGAGCGAGCTCCCGGTTAACTGTAGATGCCGGAATTACCTGATAGGGAATATGTTTAAAATGTGTTCGCAAGAAAGATGAAAAGTAGGGCCACTTGTGCAAGAGCAAGACACGAGAGAGAAACCAGCGGATCTGACAACAGGAACGGAAATTGGGGAAATGGAAACGAAAATATAAGTCAGTGGACAGGTGCAGGGGCGGATAGGGGTCTGTGGGAGAGAGAAGGCGCACGCAGTGGCCTGGAGAAAACCACGCATGATCCCGCTCGCCCTCCTCCCCCCTGCTGGCTGCCCGAGGCTTAGCTT
Organism: Ursus maritimus; assembly: GCF_017311325.1. Lineage (NCBI taxonomy): Eukaryota > Metazoa > Chordata > Mammalia > Carnivora > Ursidae > Ursus > Ursus maritimus. Next base: position 11,137,149 of record NW_024426552.1, read on the forward strand.
GGGATTGGGGGGCCGCCCGGGTCCCAGCCGGCGGGCAGCTACCTCCGACAGGCCTTCACACTGCACGTGCGCTTGGATCCACTCCAGCCGGTCCGAGTTCTCCTTCTCCCGCACCCCTTCGTTCACCTGCGAGCACAGCTCTTCCGCCTTCTCCAGGGCGTGCTTCAAGTGGCTGTGGTCAGGGTGGTTTTCGGGGGTGTTTTCCAGGATCTACGGAGGAGAACACAAGACAGCAGCCTCAGGCGGTGCGGGTGGGTCCCCCAGGGGGGCGCGGTTCTGGAGAGCCCAGCAGAGGCAGGGCACCTTTCCTGATGGGTGCCCACAGGGGGAGGGGCCGCTCTGGGCGCCCAGCTGCAGCCAAGACAGGAGCAAGACGCCCCCCTCCCTTGTTGGCCGGGTCCCCTGGGGAGGCAGGGGAATGCCACATTATTTAGACCTAGGGTTTTGCGAGGGCAGTGGCTGCAGCCAGGGTTAACAAGGCGCCCTCAGGGATTTTCCCCTAGAAAATGCCTCTTTCCCTAGCTCGGTGCTTCTGCTCAGGCTTCTGCGCAGCTCCGGAACAGCGTGCAAAGGGGGTGGATCTGAGCTCGCGTGCGTTTTTCTGCATAGAACCCTGGAAGCCAGTGGCGACACCTGCTGCACTACCATCTGAGCTCTGCCGGGGAGCAGCGGTGCGTGGGCCAGTCCCCTAAATGTTCGGAGCCTCAGTTTCCTTATATGAAAAGTGGGGGTGCTCCCTAGCACCTCCTTTATAAGGTTATCTGGAGGACTAAATGATTTGATATAGTAAAGCGCTTGGCAAAGTACCCGGCCCTTAGAAGGTGCTCAGTGAATGAGAGCCATGACCATCGGATTCTCGAAGGACTTTGGGGGCATTAAAAGCAGCGATGAAGAAAGGCCCCGAGCCAGTTTGAGAATGCACCGGGGGATGTGAGCAGTGCACCTGCCCAGCCTTGTCCACACACAGATAATTCAAGTGGACCTAACCTTGAGTGATATCTCACCTCAAAGGTACCCTTTGGCTTAAAGTCCTAGGGAAGCACCTAAATTGAGAAAAAGGCCCATTCTGGTCCTGCGTCCACCAGTCATCAACAGCCCTGCCCGCGGGCCAATCCTGGCTGTACTTAAGATCCCTTTGGAAACTCCTGAGGCCTCATCCCTGATCATATCCCTCGGGGTGGGACTCCGGTATAGGAACTTTCTAGAACACTCCAGGTGATTCTAAGGTACAGCCAAGTCTAAGGACTATAGCTCTAGACTGGGAGCCCACACAGCTGGCTTGTGCAAATTCATTAGTTTTTGTTTTGGTTTGGTTTTGCTTTCTTTTTTCCCCTCAATTTATTTAAACTAAGAACAAAAAATACAAAAATCATTTACCCATTTATGCCACCCCCTACCCCTGCCTCTGGCAACTACTAATCTGTTGTCTGCATCTATGAGCTTGGAGGTTTTCTTTAATTAATTGTTTTTAAGATGCCAAATATAAGAAAGATCATACGCTATTTATCTTTCTATGTCTGAGTTATATCACTTAGGATAGTGCCCTCAAGGTCCATCCGTGTTGACACAAGTGGCACGAGCTCACTGGTTGTTGTTTTTTTTTATGTCTGAACAATATTCTATTATATATTATACTATATACATACAACATATACATATATATATACATACACATATCACAATGTCTATCCATCAGTGGACAATTAGGTTGTTTCCATGTCTTGGCTATCATAGATAATGCTGCAGTGAACATGGGGGTGCATGTGTCTTTTTGAATTAGTGTTCTTATTTTCTTCAGGTAAATACCAAGAAGTGGAATAGCTGGATTGTATATGGTAGTTCCATTTTTAATTTTTTGAGGAATCTACTTACTGTTTTCTAGAGTGGCTGCATCAATTTATATTCTTACCAACACTGGACAAGGATTCCTTTATTCTCCACATCCTTATCAACACTTGTTATTTCTAGTCTTTTTTTTTTTTTTAAGATTTCATTTATGTATTTGAGAGAGAAATATTGAGAGAGAGGATGAGTGGGGGGGAGGTGCAGAGGGAGAAGCAGGCTCCCCGCTGAACACAGAGCCCAATGCGGGGCTCAATCCCAGGAGCCTGGGACCATGACCTGAGCCGAAGGCAGATGCTCAAAGAACTGAGCCACCCAGGCGCCCCTCTAGTCTTTTTTATACTAGTGATTCTGACAAGTGTGAGGTGATACTTCATTGTGGTTTTGATCTGCATTTCCCCGAAGGTTAATTACAGAGAGCACCTCGTAAGCACTGTGTTGTCTTTAGAACAATGCCTAGTCAGATCCTCTCCCCATTTTTAAATCAGATTGTTGGTTTTTTTGCTATTGTATGAGTTGTATAAGTTCTTTATATATTTTAGATGTTAGCCCCTTATCAGCTATACGATCTGCAAGTATTTTCTCTCATTCAGTGGGTTACCTTTTCATGATGTGACAGTTTCCTTTGCTTGCAGAAACTTTTTAGTTTGATGTACTTTGTCTGTTTATTTTTGTTTTTGTTGCTTTAGTTTTTGGTGTCAGATTTGTAAAAAATCATTCAAGACTCTTGCTCTTGCATCCACTTTGAGTTAATTTTTGTATACGGTGGTCTGGTTTCATTCTTTTGTATGTGGCTGTCTGGTAAAGAGACTGTTCTGTCCCTATTGTATATTCTTGGCTCCTTTATTGTAAACAAATTGGCCGTATAGGCATGGGTTTATTTCTCGGCTCTCTATGCCGTTCCACTGATCTATGTGTCTGTTTCTATGCCAGTATCATACTGTTTCAATTACTATAGCTTTGTAATATAGTCTGCAATCAGGGAGTGTGATGCTTCCAGCTTTGTTCTTCTTCTTCAAGATTGCTTTGGCTAGTTGGGATCTTTTATGGTTTGTACAAATTTTAGGATTGTTCTATTTCTGTGAAAAATGTCATTGGAATTTTGAATGGGACTGCATTGAATCTGTAGATTGCTCTGTGCAGTATGCACAGTTTAAACTACATTAATTCTTCTAGTCCATGAGCACGAATATCTTTCCATTTCTTTGTGTCTTCCATAGTTTCTTTCACGAATGACTTGTAGATTTAAATACACAGGTCTTTCGCCTCCTTGATTAAATTTATTTCTAAGTATTTTATTCTCTTTGATGCAATTGTATGGGACCGTTTTCTTAATTTCTCTTTCTGATGGTTCATTATTAGTGTATAGAAATGCAACAGATGTTTGTGTATTGATTTTGTATCCTGCAACTTTACTGAATTGTGTATTAGTTCTAACAGTTTGCTTTGTTCTGTTTCAAAATGAAAATGGGTTTGTTGAGTTTTCTAATTGTAAGAATAATATTGTACAATATTCAATATTCAGAAAATTCAGAAAGTTATAAAGATCCTAAAAATCACCCATAATCTCCCCACCTGGAGAGAGCGTCTATGTCTTAGTCAAATACTCTGCCTACACACGCACACACACACACACACACACACAATTTTTAGAGAATAATAACTGAATCATACTACCACACTACACTGCACAATTTTGCACACTGTTTTTCCCCACTTCGTAACAGTTTTGTCACATCATTTGATGTCCATTTCCTGTGGACCTACGCCATCGTTTTTAAGGGTTCTACAATGTATCATTGTAAGATGAACTACAAGGCATTTCTATATTTCCCTTCCCATAAAACTTCATGTTGGTCCTAATTTTTCAATATTTCTTGGATTTTTTTTTTCAATAAATTCCTAGAGGTAGAAGTGTTGAGCCAAAGGGAATCCGCAGTTTGATCTGTCCGTCACCCTCCAAAAGGCTGACCCACTCTACCTTCGGCCAGCATCTTTGCCCACACTGGGGACCTACACTCTTTCCAATATATGCCTATCTGGCAAGCCCAAAACAAGGCATTTTTCTTGTTTTATGTGTCTCTTTTATTACTAGTTAATTTAAGCTTTTTGTACATGTAGGGCATAAGTGTACTAAAGGGTAAAGCTAACATTTGTAAACGGCTCGGTAGGAGCCAGTACTTTAACATACACCACACAACCCTTTGCAGTAGGTACTAGTAGTGTCCCTAATTTACAGAGAAGGAAACTGACGCCCAGAGAGGTTAAGTAACTTAACCCAAGGGCACACAGCAGCAGTACTGGGATTCTGACCAAGTGTTATTTTATCCTGGAAACAACCTAGATATTAAGTAGAACAAATAAATTGTGGTAGATCGTACTCTGAAAATATTTTTAAAAACAGACAGAGACCTCAGTGGCGCCTGGGTGGCTCAGTCAGTTAAGCGTCTGCCTTCAGCTCAGGTCATGATCCTGGGGTCCTGGGATGAGCCCTGCAGCCTGGCTCCTGACCAAGTGTTCTTTCCCGCTACTCGACACTGCCTCCCGGAAACATCTAGTTGTATATTTCACCTATTTTCCCATTGAAGTATTTATCTTTTTCTTTTTGAGCTGTAAGTTGCCTCACATAGATGATACATAGATACATAGCTATAGATAGATAATCTAGGGATATTTCAGTACCTACTTACCTGCAGTCTAAAGTGTGTTAACCCAGTTTACATCTATCATTTGTCTTTCATTGCTGTTCATTATATTTTGTCACACAGAAATTTTTAAGAGAAATGTTTATGCAAATAATATATTGACACATTTTTGATCTGATCTGAACAATACAGAAGTACACAGAGCAGGGGCGCCTGGGTGGCACAGCGGTTAAGCGTCTGCCTTCGGCTCAGGGCGTGATCCCGGCGTTCTGGGATCGAGCCCCACATCGGGCTCCTCCGCTATGAGCCTGCCTCTTCCTCTCCCACTCCCCCTGCTTGTGTTCCCTCTCTCGCTGGCTGTCTCTATCTCTGTCGAATGAATAAATAAAAAATCTTTAAAAAAAAAAAAAAAAGAAGTACATAGAGCAAATGTGAACATTCCCTTTCACTATCCTCCCCAGAGGTAACCATGCCAACAAGCCAAAGGGCACCCCTTGAACTCCTTTTAGATGCCAGCTTTTTCTGTTTTACAAAATGAACTACACCGTAAGATTGCTCGTGAGGGTTTTTTTTTTTAACTCAGTGGTATTTACTGGATGTAATTCCATGCTAATACATAGAAGTCTCTGTTTTTGTTTTTTAAGATTTTGTTTATTTATATGACAGAGAGAGGAAGCACAAGCAGGGGGACAGCAGAGGCAGAGGGAGAAGCAGGCTCCGTGGTGAGCAGGGAGCCCGATGCAGGGCTCATCCCAGGACCCCAGGATCATGACCTGAGCGGAAGGCGGACGCTTAACTGACTGAGCCACCCAGGCGCCCCTGAGGTCTCTGTCTGTTTTTAAAAATATTTTCAGAGTACGGATCTACCACAATTTATTTGTTCTACTTAATATCTAGGTTGTTTCCAGGATAAAATATTTTTTTAGTTATTACAATTCTAAATCTTTTAAATTTCTGTCCTTACTGCCATGCTAAGAATTTCCCCACCTCAGCATCATAAACAATATTTCATCTTAGTACTTTTATGGTTTTTCACATGTATCTTATAACTGGCCACCTTTTAAAATTCTCTTCTTCATTCCACTATTTTTCAGTTCATTCTCGGGTCCTCTAAAAGGCAGCAATCATGTTTCTGCAAGTAATGATAATTTGTTTTTTCCTTTTTAATATTTTGACTCTGTTCTTTCCTTGTCCCCCCTCTTTTCCTCCCCCCGCCATTGGCTAGATCCAGAACACCTATTTTAAAAGCTCGTTTCCAGCTCCAATGTGCAATTAAATATTGGGGGGGGGGAGGAGAAATATTGAGCCAGTTAAATAGTAACTGTCAAGTTGGAAGAGGGGAAACAGTAAGTTGAAAGCCTGATTCAAAACTAATTTACCTCAGTCAAGGTGGCCGCAGGGTACTTTGTTTTTTGTTGTTTTTTTTTTAAGATTTTACTTATTTATTTGACACAGAGAGAGAGAGAGACAGTCAGCAAGAGAGGGAACACAAGCAGGGGGAGTGGGAGAGGAAGAAGCAGGCTCCCAGCAGAGTAGAGAGCCTGATGTGGGGCTTGATCCCAGGACCCTGGGATCATGCCCCAAGCCGAAGGCAGACGCTTAACGACTGAGCCACCTAGGCGCCCCCACAGTGTACTTTGTGGGACTGAGCTGGGGTTGGATGGAGGATATGGCTTACGTGGAGGGGGATAGGTTTCTATAAGGGGTCTGAGCAAATCAGTAAATGTATTGACAATAATGAGAGGCAGGTTTCTCATAGAAAAGAACCTATAAGTACAGAAAGGGGGAAGGCTAGAATCAATTCTGTGGTATAAGATTAGAACAGGAGGTATCTGTGTGAACTCATGGGTTTTAGTATGCATTATTATCTACATAGATGGATCTAGAAATAAATATAAATGTATACGTGTACACTTACATATATGTAAGTATGTGCATATGAATTTAATATACATACATGTATTTCCTGACTCTGCCACTGAGAGACCCACAAGGCAGTAACGCCCCAATAGCCATGAGCACACCAGCACCCAGATCTGGGTTTCTCAAGCCTCCATTAGAGGAAACCAGATCTAAAACCTCTCTCCAGGAGCCCCCCTGTGGTTATATAATCGCGGGCTCAGAGGCTATCTGAGTCTGCTCACTCATATTACAGGTAGAAACACTGAAACCCTATTTTTTTTCTTTTGGTATTGGTTCCACGATGGCTTTTTGAAGATGGGTGGGAGGCCTGACATTTCCTTCTCTTTCTTGCTGGGAAGATTGAGGCCTGAAGGCATTATACCTCTGTTAGGAAAAGAACCGAAGAACTGAGCTTTCATTTTCCAACTTACGAGGGAAAAGCCACTTGGTCACATGGCTGAAGACTGTATATTACTAGCTCCTTTCACAATAAACAGCTTTCCTTTCTCAGTGACCAAGCGGATGCTTCCAACACCGCCCCGGCGTATGAGTCTACACAACAGATACCAGGTGCGTTGGTGGGAGAACGTGCCTGGGACCCCAGATCCCTGAAATGCTGAGAAAGCGTTCCTCTGCTTGAAAAGGCAAGACGGGTACTTACATTTTTAATGATCAGTGGGTATCTTGTTACCCGTTGCATAGGCTTCAGTATAAAACTAGACAGTGGCATCCCTTTACATCGAGGGTCCATCGCCAGCCTCTGAAATTCGAGAGTTTTTTAAATGTACTTAAGAAATCTGCAAAATCCAGTTAGTGACATCCACTCCCTGCCCATCACGTTGTCTCATTTATCTGGATAAGAGCGGAGGAGCCTGGAGTTGGAAGGGCCTGACCCGTGATCCTGGTCCAGGACGATGGAGATTGGAGACCCACCCCATCCCTGGGAAACACAGTCCCTTCCCTCCAGAGATGAGATTCTGGCTCTGCAGAGAATATTTCTTCTGGCCATCTGCCAGACCTTTTTACAGTCCCAAGTGTAAGAAGAGACACGAGATTGTAGAATTAGAATAAAAATTCCCCTTAAGTCCTAGAGATGCCAGAAGGACTGAATCTCGTTGTCTAGTTCGGATGGAGCCGGCACCTGCCCATGGGAGCCCCAGGCAGAGGAACACCTCAAGTCCTGCAGGTTGTCCCCACCATAGACCACCTGTCGCTTTTGTGAACTTGACTGGAGGAAAGAGTCCTATCCCAAAAGATGATCCTGTCCTTAAGTCACAGGGACTATGGTGACTCAGCTCTCAAAGGCGCTGGCCAGGTTTAACGCCTTAGACATGGGCAGCGGCCAGAACCTTGGCCCCAGGTCCCGGGAAGTGTCAGCCCCCAAACCTGCTGCAGCCCTGGACATCATCATTCCAGGGACACCTCATACCTGGCAAAGGAGTGTCAAACCCCCACAGGGATGAGGTGAGGAGAGGTGATGAGGGAGGGGAAACAAGCCCTCTGTCCTGGGTGGTGTCAGCACTTCCCTCAAGTTCAAGTGCATCCAGTGATGAATTCATCCTGCCTTGTGCCTGGGGGTGGACCGGCCCTTGGCTGAAACCCCAGGTGGCAAAGCATTTAATGTTGAGAAACACCAGGGGGAAAGGAAAGAACAAGCATGTGGGGACGCTACGGTCAAGGAGAGACCTCACAATGATGATTCCACAAACGTGATTATTGGGGAGGAGGGAATGGCCCGCCCCCAAACGCACGAGGTGCAAAGAGAACCCTGCTGTTAGTATTATTGGTCTATTCACCAAAATATAACTGATGTTCAGCAAAAGTTATTTGATTCTTTTCCTGTTTTTCTTTCCTCTGGGAGATGTGGAGGCTGTTGGAGTGGACCAGTGGGGCCAGCGGGGTACCGCCCTGGCCAAGGCCAAGTCCCAGGGCCTGCAGCCTCCAGCAGCACGGGACCCGCCTCCTCAGATGTCCCTTGGGGGACACATGGCTCTCGAGACCCCTGTTATCCCCCGCGGCAGAGGTCCTGGCCTCCCACACTCACCCCCACACGCTTCCTAGAGCTTGACGCCAACGACGAGAACCAACTGGGAAAGGAACAAAGGGCCCCTTGGGATTCCTGGCCATTCTCTCTGCAGCAAAGAATGGGGGGGTTGCTCAGACCTAACAGAATGGGACACCCGAGATGCACCAGCCTTGCTGGGCCTGACAAATCAGATGGAAGATTTAAATCTGCATCCAAATAACACGGTTAACACCCGGACCACACATCAGAGTTTCTGGGTGCAAACTGGCCCCTCCTCTCCAAGCTAGCCTCTTTGGTCACAGCCCCACCTGTCCGCGCCTCGCAGCCCCCAGGGCTGGGTCAAGACCTCGGTCCTGTTGGCTGTTTTTAGCGGGAATCCGCTCGCAGGCTTGAACGCGCTCCTCACACACCCACCGCCCTGCGTCAGCCACGGAGCGGCAGGGGCTTGGCTCAGCCTGCGCTCCTTACCTTGACAAAGTCCTTGAAGTCCGGGGCCTCGTCCGTCTTCTGCTGGATCAGGGCAGCCCCATTGAGCTGACAACTGCAGAAGCGGATGTAAGGCTGCATGTGGGGCAGCTGGGCCGTCAGGATGTCCCCGATCATCTTCACGGGCATCTTCTCCCCCGACATCTTCTTGCGGACCCGCAGCGCTCTGCACGGGGACACGGGCAGTGAGCCCCTGCCTGCACAGCAGCCGGTGCGACGGGGCACACTTCTCGGTCGTACAGACAAGAATGTGTGTGAGGGGCACAGACCCAGGGCCGCTAAAGGATCTACTGGGGGACACAAGGGACAGAAGAGTAACACGTCTGGTGCTACAGAGGGGTTATCAGTGGGACACTTTTCTTCGGCATACTGGCTGTTGGCGGGTGCTGGGGAATCACGACCTCCCAAAGAAATCTTTGCTGAACGAGTCAGCATGAAAGATTACTTTTTTTTCTTACGGAGAAATAGGGAATTGTTTCTTTCGTAACTCAGACGAGGTCCCTGTGTCGACGTCTCACTCTATGGATTATCTGTGGGGAAAGTCCCAGGCCAGGATGGCCCCAGCACTGAGTCTGTTCCAGGCCAATGTCACCCGAGGGAAGCTACTGTTGCCAAGGGACATGGAGATTCATTTTCAGACGAAACAGAAGATAATTAAGAGGGTAAATCAACGGCCACAGAAAAATAATCTCATTATGTTCACCAACACCAGGTATAAATGGTTGTCTGTGCAGTTCCCTGCTTCTTCTCTGTGGCTAATTGGAAGTTGACTGGATTACAGAGTTCTGAAGAGAGAAGCCTATTTATATGATAATGGACCGACAAACCCAAACAATTCATCTCCTGGAAGCTGGGAAGAGACTGAAGGGGCTGAGAAGTGTTTGTTCTGGGATCCAGCTGCCGTCCGAGTGTTGAGGGCCGTGAGAGCCAATTCTGTGCATCCCACCCTTCCAGCTCCAATACGTGAACTCCTAACGCCAGCCCCTAGAAGGGCACATCACTGAGTCTCTACGCAGCAAGGAGGGCAATGCGCTCTGAGGGCAGGACAACAACACTGGAGGCCATGAGTGTGCTCTGCCTCCCCCAGTAATGGTGGGTGGATGGATGGGTGGATGGATGGAAGGATGATGGGTGGATGGAAGGACGATGGATGGATAGATGGATGGATGGATGGACTGATGGATGGATGGGTGGTTGGATGGAACAGAATGGTATGTTATATGATTTTAACATAAGGTGGGGAGGTTGTTACTATAAATCCCTTTGGCTTTCACAGCCATGTTGGAGAAGCCCTGAGGTAAGGATATGGCTCTCTAAGAATTCCAAGGAAGCTTGTAATATTAGCATTACTAAAAACTTCAGACCACTTTGCCGTCTTTCTCCTACGTTTTTGACTAAAAAAATCCTTGGACTGGGCAAACAAGTCAAGGAGAGAAATTTTAGGAACAGTAAGTTATGTGGTCTGAACAGTTAGGAATTCCACTGCAAGCAGATGCCCTTGTAGGGAGAGACGCTGGTCAGCACTGGGCTTGGTATGTGAGGGCAGCAGCTTGATACCCTCAGGATGGCCAAATGGCCACCGCTCATTGAGGGGGTTGGTACAGAGTATCTCCCAACATGTAGAAATCTGCTCAAGGGTGATGTCACCCCCAATTCTGGGGGACCAGAGCCCTGCATAATCATGTTAGAAACTTGCTATGGATGGAAACAGGAAGAAATTCCAGCATTCTATCATTTTTTCCCTAAGGGAATACAAGTACCACCACCCCTCTCCCCCACTTTTAAAAAACCATGGAGGAGACGAGGAAAAGAAGAAAGAGCACATGCAGGTGGCCATTGTCTTGAAGAGGCTAAACCAGGGCCTGGGTTCTGGAAGAACTTGCCCGGAACACACTCAACTTGTCCAACCAGGGGACAGGCCTGCAATCCGGCCCCGACTACGGACCAGGCACCTGTCAGGGCTGGGTCGCCGCCCCCTGGGATGTTCTACTGCACAGGCAGGACTTACAAGGACTGGGTCCTCATGGGTTTGAAAGGAGGGTGTCACTGGGCTCAGGGGTCACGTGACTCTGTCGCCACAGCTCTAATCTCATCTGAAGTTTTCCCGGGTCAAGGCCCTGACCTGCCACAGTATCAATCAGCTAATGAACATTTCAAAGAGCGCTCAGTTGTTTGCTGGATGAGTGAGAGCTCCTGACCCCCAGAAGCCCACCGAGCACGAGCTGGCGTGTCTTAATAGGTCCTATGTGTCAAACCCTCTTTTGCACACATTGCTTATTCTCCCTATGGGCTGCTGGCATCCCCGAGGTGCAGAAACCGAGTGACTTGACCAAACTCACACAGCTGAGACTGACAGAGGCCATTCTCGAACCCAGGCGGTGTGACCCCAGAGCTCTGTAAGCACAGAGCTCAGGACAACAACAGGCCCAGCGCCCAAGCCCGCCTCCACGCCCCAGCTGCTCCCCACAGGCCCTATCCTGCCTCCAGAAGTGGCTCCTGCCATCTTGACTTCTCGCTGCCGCTTCCGTGACCCTCTGCCCCTCTCCCTGCCACCACTGCTGGCATGTCCTCCGTGCCCGGCCTTTCCCTCCCGCCCCCTGGGCCCAAAGTTCCTGTCAGGAGAAGACAGGAACCTCCTGTCTCCCCACGCTGTCTCTGCCCCCGACAGAGGTCTGTTACTCTTTATTTTTGTTTTCTGCTTAAAATAAAATTATATCTATCTTGAGTTAAAAAGAAGGTCAAATACTTAGTTTAAGAACTTTTTCTTTTTTTTGAGAAGTTCCTTCATTTTCCTCCAAGTAAGGAGGCCAGAAAGGATGTTGATTAAACACAAATAGTTCCCAGCACCTGGGTTTGCGCGGCCCTGTGTCTGGTCTGCGTCCCTCCTGCTATCATGGCCCGCAGCTGCTCTTAATGTGAAAAGGTTCTAGATCTTTCTGCCCTCCTCTGCTTCTTAAAAGCAAATTTCACAGCTCTCCACTCACCAGGAAGAACGAATCGTCCATTCTAACCCCCAACCATAGTAGGAAGTCCCTATGCCCAGTTAGCACCCCTTTATTTTCATTTATCTATTTCTTCTTTATTTCCAAAATCCCATGTCCCCACCCACCCACCCAAGTGCAAGGAGTCGCTGGCCCTTGGATCAGGATTGGCAGATAGATGGCTGCTCACCAGTGACCTTCAGGGGGACCTGCCTTAACTCCTCTTTACCCGAAAACACCTTCCTCTTTCAGCCTGCAAGGAGCCCTCAAATCTCCCTACCGTTGGGGTGATTCCTTGGCATGAGGAGGTTAAGTCTATGCAACAAAGGGATGTAGCGAAGTGTTTCCTGTACAATCTACAGTGTGGGGGCTCACCCTATAATCCTTTTCATTTTTCTGTATGTTTAAAACTGTTCATAATAACATATTGACAAGAAAAAAAAAAAAGAAATGGGGTCCCCGGGAGGCTCCTATTAAATATTGTATCTCGAATATGAAGACATGAGACAGTTCACCCAAACGAACTGATCAGGTCATCAGAGGAGTGGGCCGGAGCTCAGGGACACTGTCCTGGAAGACGGGCTCTGCCAGAAGGTTTGATGTGACCACGGTTGGCCTCCTCACTCCTCAGAATAACCCTGCACGCTCAACAAGGCGGGCACCATGACTGCAATTTTACAGGCCCCAAAACAAGGGGTCTGAGAGTTCATCTGCCCAAGGAAACCGCCTAGAACAAGTTAGAAGGTGCTGGAACCTGGACAAAAACTTAGGACATTTGCCTCCTGGTTCCACGTTCTTTCCATCGGGGGCAGGACTGGCTGGAACCTCCAGGGGGACAACCACAGAGCCGCCCAGGGCACAAGCTTGCCTGCTGTGTGACTTCAACAAGTCACTCACCCTCTCTGAGCCTGGCTTCCCCAGCTGAAACAGCACTGCGGATCCCACCTCTCCACGCCAGCAGGAGGAAGGAGCCCCCCAGCCTGGCCATGACCGAGCTCAAGGGAAGGGCTTCTGCTTCCCTGACAGGACGTGGGGAGGGTGGAATGAGGGGACAGCAGGAAGGTATGGGGAACACTGAAGCAGCACTTTCACTCGGGCCTCTGGAACATCGGACACACCTCCCCCCTCCCCAACCCCACCCCCAATGGCCCCCCAAGGAGAGGAGGGGTATATTTTCAACAGAAAACTCTTGTGTCTATTTCGAAACAACTAGGTCTTCAGCACGTGTAGCACAGGGCTTAACCAGGCCCCTTGCCCCCGGTGATAGGACAGCCCCTCTCCAAGGCCAGGGGGCTGAGCCCAGCACTTGGTATGGCCAGGCACGTGTCATCTAAAGACCCCCCAGTAATCACCGTATGCAGGAGGTATGCTTATCATCCCCATTTCACAGATGAGGACACTGAGGCCCAGAGACTGCAAGTGACTCGCCCAAAGACACAGCCAGCAGGGCAAGAGCAGGTGTGAGCCCAAGCGTGTGACCCATAGCTACACTCAAAAGCTTCCACAGCACCGTGCTCAAGGAGGAGGATGGAAATACTTTCTCAAAGCACCCCTGGGGGTCATCGCTGAGTATTTGCTTTCCAGAACATAAAGGAAGCAGATCTTGTATTTTTACTTCACCTTCACCCCTCTGTCCATCCCCCAACTGCTCCCGAACACACACTCAGGAAAGTGGAGACCTGAAATTACTTTATAAGAACAAGGCTCGTATTTAGGAAAGAGCCCCTTCCTAGTTACATGAAGGTAGAGCTCGGGAACGGATGCCAACTCCCCCAGGCCGCGCTGCACTCTTGGGCCTGGCAGAGGGTGGCCGGTCCTCCCTGCTGGCTGGATCCCTGTGGACCTACTGTGCGTTCTTAGCAAGTCATGTTCCAAAGTACGGCCTGCTGGGCCCAAATCTGGAGGGTTCTGTTTAGAACGGGAAGGGGCCATGGTGAGGACATAATCTAATACCCTCACTTGACAGCTGGGAACAGAGGCTCAAAGAGGTAGGGCGAGGAGCTGGGCTCCAAACCCAGGTCTCCTGACTCCCGGCCCACACCTCCTCCCTGGCCCTGTGGCCGCCTCTGGACACTGAAGTGGGAATAGAATATCGACAGCTCCAGGCCAGCTTCTCGGAGTGTGAACATGAGGAAATGTTGGCCATGGGGGGCAAATGCTCCAACTGTTTTCCATCCTTGGGAGCCAAGAATGTCCCGAGAGAACAACGTGCACCCCAAGGTCTGCAGGTGGGCAAGTGGGGAGCTGGCCCGGGCCCCCGAGAGGGAGCCAGGACCGGGGGAGCCCCCCCACCCTGGAGACTCTAGACCCACAGTGACAGCAGGAACTTGGCGATGGACTGGGGGGTGTTTCCACGATGACAGACTGGGGGTGTTTCCGGAAAGCATCAGGGCAACAAGGAGCCATGGTGCTCGTGAGTGGAAATGAGCAGAAGAGGCAGAAGAAAGAAACATAGGGCGGCATGCATGGAGGACATGCGGACCAAGCCACACAGAGATGCTAGTGTGTGAGAGCCCAGGTTGGGGGGGGGAGCAAGGCTGGGGTTAGGGGCAAGAGGCTTACTTCAGTAGTTTGATATTACACATAATCAGCTCCTTCCAGTTAACAAAAACCATAGCACCCTCTTTCTCTGTCAGCAGCTCAGACTCCATCAGGGGTTTCTGAAAGATCTACAGGTGCAGAAAACGAAGCGGTTCAGAAAGCAAACAGTTAGCTCACAACTCAAACACAATGCACGCAGCTCTGTTCTGAGCATGGAAGGGCCAGCGGGCGGCTGTGCCTTTGCGGGCTTCCCGCCTTCCCACAGCTTCTGCAGCAAACGACCCCTCCTCCGCCTGAGCCGCTGGGGGGGGGGGG
>NW_024426552.1:11151896-11153391 GCF_017311325.1 Ursus maritimus
GCCGCTGGGGGGGGGGGGCAGTCCCCATCAGGTCTGCCCTGTTTGACGAGGGAGGCCAAGCTGAACTCTAGAGGATGGGCCCTAACTCCAGCAGGACAAAGCCAAGAGGCCTGGGCAAAGTCACACATACTCTTCCTTCCCCATGGTGGAGGGTGGACATGGCTGGGAAAAGTGGGGGCTTCAAGATGCATGTGGGTTGGGGTGCCTGGGTGGCTCAGTCGTGAAGCGTCTGCCTTCGGCTCAGGTCATGATCCCAGGGTCCTGGGATTGAGCCCCACATGCTCAGCAAGGAGCCTCCTTCTCCCTTTCCTTCTACCTGCTGCTCCCCCTACTTGTGCTCGCTCTCTGTCAAATAAATAAATAAAATCTTAAAAAAAAAAAAAAAAAGATGCACTGTGGGTGTGGGTGGCTCCTTCACGCTCGCCTGCAGCATCTGCTGCCTAGACAAGCCTCGGGCATCCCGAGGGGAGCAGCTGCAGGCAGCCGGCCCTCCAACAGGGAGCCTAGTGGGGGCTTCTGGCGCTCCGCCTGGGCTGGGCTGGGCATAGGGACGGGCTGTGGGAAAGAAAGGAGCCTGCCCAGGCTCCAAGCTCTGTGTGGTTGGGTGACTCATGGTAAATCACAGCTTTCCGCCCAGCCCACCATGGGGAGACCCGGCCTCCAAAGGGGTCATTATCTACCACTGGAGGCAGGGTGTGCTTCTGAAGGTTCTTTAGAGATGACACAGCCTATCGTCGACATAAACGTGGCCGGGCTCACACTGTTCCCTGGGAGCCCTATTCTTTGTGAGCTCCTAAGCCGACGTTGAACCTGGCATATGCTGACCACTGCATAGAAGTGCCCCGTCTAAGGGGACAACACTCAAATCCTAGACCTCTGACATTGTACATTTAGTGACAGTCAAGCATCTTGAGGAAGGGGCACCTTTTTTGAGTGAGTGCTAACACTTCCTAGGCATGAATGGTGGCCTCCTGGACCCGTAACCTATCCTGCCTTCCGTACTCATTCAACATGGGGCATCTGAGCGGTGACTGTCCTGGGTGTAAAGACTGTCCAAGGAGATGGTTGCACAGCTGTTAGGTGGTGCGAGGTGGGGCGGAGAAGGAGTTTTAAAACTATCACAGTACTTTTCAAACTGTAGAGTGACCCTGACATCCCGCTCTGTAAACCCCTGTCTGCCAATATGGCAGCTTCCCATGAGTATGGGCAAAAGGCTTCCTGGAAAGCAGGGGTTCCCAACTCTGCATCTCCCCATCCTTCTAGGCCGAGTGGCCCAGGCCTTTTGATAACTACTTGGGAGGAGAGACAAAATGAGGTGTTATCCAGGACAAGGGAGTGCAAGGGGACCTGCAGGGAAACATCTTCATCCTCAGCAACAGATTTTCCTCAGCGGTAATATGGACCGCTAGGAATAACTTGAGATATCGGCCAGATTGGTGGCCATTTTCAGATGGCAACCCTGAGGGCCGGGAGACCATGGGACCTGCTCTATGGC
>NW_024426552.1:11153401-11167762 GCF_017311325.1 Ursus maritimus
GGGGGGGGGGGGGGGCAGTCCCCATCAGGTCTGCCCTGTTTGACGAGGGAGGCCAAGCTGAACTCTAGAGGATGGGCCCTAACTCCAGCAGGACAAAGCCAAGAGGCCTGGGCAAAGTCACACATACTCTTCCTTCCCCATGGTGGAGGGTGGACATGGCTGGGAAAAGTGGGGGCTTCAAGATGCATGTGGGTTGGGGTGCCTGGGTGGCTCAGTCGTGAAGCGTCTGCCTTCGGCTCAGGTCATGATCCCAGGGTCCTGGGATTGAGCCCCACATGCTCAGCAAGGAGCCTCCTTCTCCCTTTCCTTCTACCTGCTGCTCCCCCTACTTGTGCTCGCTCTCTGTCAAATAAATAAATAAAATCTTAAAAAAAAAAAAAAAAAGATGCACTGTGGGTGTGGGTGGCTCCTTCACGCTCGCCTGCAGCATCTGCTGCCTAGACAAGCCTCGGGCATCCCGAGGGGAGCAGCTGCAGGCAGCCGGCCCTCCAACAGGGAGCCTAGTGGGGGCTTCTGGCGCTCCGCCTGGGCTGGGCTGGGCATAGGGACGGGCTGTGGGAAAGAAAGGAGCCTGCCCAGGCTCCAAGCTCTGTGTGGTTGGGTGACTCATGGTAAATCACAGCTTTCCGCCCAGCCCACCATGGGGAGACCCGGCCTCCAAAGGGGTCATTATCTACCACTGGAGGCAGGGTGTGCTTCTGAAGGTTCTTTAGAGATGACACAGCCTATCGTCGACATAAACGTGGCCGGGCTCACACTGTTCCCTGGGAGCCCTATTCTTTGTGAGCTCCTAAGCCGACGTTGAACCTGGCATATGCTGACCACTGCATAGAAGTGCCCCGTCTAAGGGGACAACACTCAAATCCTAGACCTCTGACATTGTACATTTAGTGACAGTCAAGCATCTTGAGGAAGGGGCACCTTTTTTGAGTGAGTGCTAACACTTCCTAGGCATGAATGGTGGCCTCCTGGACCCGTAACCTATCCTGCCTTCCGTACTCATTCAACATGGGGCATCTGAGCGGTGACTGTCCTGGGTGTAAAGACTGTCCAAGGAGATGGTTGCACAGCTGTTAGGTGGTGCGAGGTGGGGCGGAGAAGGAGTTTTAAAACTATCACAGTACTTTTCAAACTGTAGAGTGACCCTGACATCCCGCTCTGTAAACCCCTGTCTGCCAATATGGCAGCTTCCCATGAGTATGGGCAAAAGGCTTCCTGGAAAGCAGGGGTTCCCAACTCTGCATCTCCCCATCCTTCTAGGCCGAGTGGCCCAGGCCTTTTGATAACTACTTGGGAGGAGAGACAAAATGAGGTGTTATCCAGGACAAGGGAGTGCAAGGGGACCTGCAGGGAAACATCTTCATCCTCAGCAACAGATTTTCCTCAGCGGTAATATGGACCGCTAGGAATAACTTGAGATATCGGCCAGATTGGTGGCCATTTTCAGATGGCAACCCTGAGGGCCGGGAGACCATGGGACCTGCTCTATGGCATCAACTAGTTGGTGGCTGAGCCACTGCTTCTCTGAGTAGAGTCTAGACTCTCATGTGTCTCCTTCCATACACCTCCTCTCGGACTCATTCATCCCTTGGCATGAGCCATCTCTGTCCCTCTATAGGGATGATTCAGAGGGCCATGGGTGGGAGTCGAGCCGTCTTCTCTTGGGTATGAATCTCCCATGTGATTTATCATCCAGATGCTCCCCACACGTCAGAAAATTTCTCAGGCTGAGAATCAGGGTGCTGTCCTCCTTCACAGAGCCCCTCCTCCTCTCCACCCTCTGCCCGTGCCCCCCGGCACACCCAGCACCCACCACTGCCGTTACCTCTGTGACCAGCTGGAGGTCATTGACGTAGTTCTCCTCTGTGACAATGAGTTCATGGATGTATCCTTGTCGCTTTCTCTCGGTTGGGGTCAACATATCCAAGAGGTGTAAGTCTGAACACCCTGGAAAACACAACCAGTGGGATGTTTCAGTCCAAGTCTAGGGAGGACCATACAGCTTCGCAGTAAAGAGCCCCAGGGCCTCGTGCCTGCTGGCCCCTGTGCTCTCACTCTAGCTGGGCAGTGGTAGGGGTTGAATTGTGTCCCTTAAAAATACACATGCAAGTCCTTACCCTCGGTACCTGTGAATGTGACCTTATTTGGAAATAGCGTTTCTGCAGATATAATCAAATTAGGATGAAGTCATACTCAATTAAGGTGGGCCCTAATCCAATATGACTGGTGTCCTTATAAGAAGATATCCAGGGGCACCTGGGTGGCTCAGTCGGTTAAGCTGGTTTCGGCTCAGGTCATGATCTCAGGGTGGTGAGATCGAGCCCCACCTCAGCCTCCGTGCTCAGCGCAGAATCTGCTTAAAATTCTCTCTCCCTCTCCTTCTGCCCCTCCCCCCTGCTTGCTCTCTTTCTCTCTAAAATAAAATAAAATCTTTACAAAAGAAGAAGAAGACATACAGAGACAGACAGAAAGAAGGCCATGTGGCGACACAGGCAAGGACTGGGGTGAAGCATCTACCAGCCAAGGAACATCAAGGGTGCTGGCAGCCATTAGAAGCTATGAGAAACACATGGGAAAAAATCACCCCTAAATCCTCCCAAGGAACAGGGCTCTGCCAGCACCTTGATTTTGGACTTCTCTCCAAAACTGAGAACATAAATTTCCGTTGTTGTAAGCCACCCAGTTTGTGGCCACTTGTTACAGCAGCCCCAGCAAACTCATACAAGCGGCAGGCTCCTGCTTCCTCCAAACTGCTAAAATAACTTAGTGTTCGAGAGAACACTAAGCAGCAATTGGCCGATATGTCCTGGGGCTGACACCATGCCAGGCGCTGTCCAAGGAGCTGTGCTTAAGGCTCACAGAGATACTATAATCATCACCATTTTACAGACAGGTTCACTCACCCAAGAGGCCTCAGCCGGGCGGGGGCGGGAGCCAAGAGTCGAACCCAACACTTTGACACCAGAAACTGGGCTGTACCCCAGAAACTGCTACTGTTGGGGCCAAGCTATAGGAGGGCCTCGGGTTATCCCGAGGTTGGATTTTGGAGAATGAAGTGGCTGTGCTGAGGCTCCTCACGGGCCTGGGGACAGGGCGGGTAGGTGTGGAGTGCATTCGGACAGCGCCTCGCAAACTCTGAGCCAGGTTGCGGCCCTGCACCCGTAGGGCTGAGCATCAAGCCTGCAGACACACAGGGAAACCCCTCCAGCGGCAGGCAGATGAGCACCACTGTGGCCCCAGGTGCCCGAGGGAATGGGCTCTGCTGACCCTACAGGGGGCACACACAGGAGATGGGTCTGCCCTTGCCTCTGCTCACCTAGCTGGTCATTTCGGGTTTTGTTTGCATCAAATGTTCTCAGGTTATCAGCAGAAGCTGCTTCATGACACAGGCACACTGGGATGAAGGGTGGGAAGCTCCGTTCTCGGGGGCTCCCCTCATACAGGCCTGGACCCCCCTATCCAGGCCAGTAGGCTCTCCTCTCCTTTTTATGAGGGGTTCTTCGTGTAATCACAAAAAAACAGATTTGTCAAATAGACTGAGAGGTGGCCTGGACATGAGAGGGAGTGAGAGCACGGAGTCCCATTCACTTGCTGTTCTCGTACCATCTCCCCACAAGGGGGCGCGATGGAGCACGATGTGAAAACCCGGCCGCCCGTGGTTCTCAGAGTCCCCACACCAGCCCTGGAAGCAGGCAGCGCCAGGGACCTCGTTAGAAACCGAATCACCAGGCTCTTGCGGAATGGACGACCTGGAGTTGGGGCCCTGGAATCCGACGCAACAAGCTCTCCAGATGATTTTTTTAGGCAAACTAAAACTTGGGAATCTTGCTCTAGACCGTCAGGGGTTTCTCAGAGTTTCCATCTCCCCCCTCGGTAGTTATTTGGGCTCATGACCCAGTCAATATGCTGGAAGCTTCTGCAAATAGAATGATCCCTCCGGGGCGAATGATATCACTGACTTCTTAGCAAAGGTTTTACTGTGCCAGAGATTAACTCCAAGGCTGGGTGCTTCCACAGCTCAGTCTTGTCCCCTCCCCTGGCTGAAGGCCCTTTCTAGAATGCCGCAGCTTCTCTTCCTGGAACAGGACAATTCCAGGATGGGCAGGCAGATGGATGCTGGGAAAGCAGCAGGGATGAGCCATCCTTATGTTAATACCCTCCACGCCCATCCGTCTAAGACTTCCCTGAAAGCCACCACAGCGTGGCCAAGCTGTCATTCCAGGGGGCCACAAGTGGAGCATCCGCCACTGGGCGGGTCTGCAAATGAATCTGGAACCTGGACCCTCTGCTCAGCCCCCCGCCCGGCCCAGCTGTTCTTTGTGGCTTGGGCGTTGGCTGTGCTTTATTAAAACAACTGCTTCAACCATGAACTCTCGGGAAGGAAGCAAGTCCCAATGGCCCACTCTGTTCCCTGCGGCCAGCCTCTGCCCAGCCACCGTGCGAGCTTTGGCTTCTAGGAAGCAGCGTGATGCCGCCAATGTCTTTGGCTTTCATGAGCAAAGCCACCTGGGAACCACTCTTCAGTTTGGGAGGGAACATCTCCTGTGTGCCCTGTTCTCACCCAACCTTCCTGTGAGTGAGTCAAGGAGCCCAGGGGTGAGGCCATTTCTCCTTACGGGGCAGAAAGCCGTCCTTGCGTGGCAGGGACTTGGATGAGCTCTCGCGGAGCAGAGTCTCCCCTCGAATTTTCAGGACATTCCTTTCTGCGGGGATATTCGAATATTGTTTAGAGCTGCAGTTCTAAGACTCATCCCACAAACCCTGGGTAGCGCGGTTTGCCGGGATACAAACATCAGGCTCTGGACCCCGGCTGGCTCAGTCTTCTGAACATCCCCTTAGGTCACAGCTTCCCTTGGAAGATATCATGGATGCTGTACACTCTGAGCCCAGAAAACCCATGTGTACGACACACGCAACATACACACACATTTGGCAGACAATTTTATAAGGTTCACAGGCCCTCCTGAAGCTCGTTCGGGAACCTCATTCACTCATTCGACAAATATTGACTGAGGTCCTATGGTGAATTGGGCACTAGCTGGTGGGTGCTGAGGATTCGCCATGGAAGAGGAGCAAAGCCTGCCCGCCAGAGCACACAGCTGAGAACCTTGGGGTCCTCAGCGGGGGGTGGTACTTCTCCCCACAGGCTGAAGGTGGGACACCCCTCCCACCCAGCAGGCTGAGGGTGGTACTGACGCCCCCCACAGGCTGAAGGTGGTCCTGACCCCCGCCAAGTTGAGGCTGGGACTGCATTCACCCCCACCCCCAGGCTGAGAGTGCCATTCTTGGTTGTCCTAAGGACACCGGAGGGGATGGCTGGGATTGGGTGGGGCTGGACCAGGGCTGCTAGACGCCCTGCAACATACAGGACAGGGAATTGCCTGCCCCGATGGCAGGAGCCCCCCACTGAGAAACACTGGCGTTACTGGAAACTGACAACCGGACCAGGGCTACCCGCCGCAGCGCCGGTGGTGCAAGGGACCAGCAGGCACATTTGGAATCCCTGAGGAATCGGAAATGAGGATCCAGGAAGAAACATAACAGGAAACGGCTTGCTTTGGATTTCAGAAGTTCTCCTGAGTCTTCAAGTTTTACGTGGTCTGGTTTTGAAGAAGCTCAGAGCCAAGCAACAGCAACAGCAGGGCTAGGGCGGACTGAGGCCGTAGGTCCAAGAATCCCAGGTGGTGGGGCCAGTTTGGGGTGCACTGGAGGTCTGTTGCACGTGGGAGGGTGGGGGGCAAGAGGAGCCCGCATAGCTTCCTACTCTGGGCAGCCCCGGCCTTCTGGTCCATCCACCCGGCAGACCCATGTCAGAGCCGATGGAGCCCAGAGAAGCTGTGTGACTCTGGGCTGCTTGTCCCAACAAATGCCATCCCACGTCGTCCACCTATCAGCCTGCCTGGAGACCAGAGGAGGGCTCAGTTGGCCTCTCCAGGACCCAGCACGCAATGAAAAGCAAAGATTTTGTGGGGAGATTCGTCTCACCACTGTAAGCCAACAATGTTGGCTTTGAATCGTCTTTTTAGCTACTGAACTGACCCGTACGATGCTATTTTAAAAATTCTTGTGGGTGGATGCCAGACCAAGAGAACCATTACAGACCTGAAACAGGCACTTTGAACTAAAAAATATCCTTTCTTTGAAAATTTAATATTTAGAAAAACAAACGAGTTTAAAAACTCCATTATTCAGAGCAGGGTAAATGGAAAAGACATTTCAAATAAAAGAGTTTTCTTTAAGGGTGGAGGGATATGGTCCTTCTCTCCTTTGGGAACCAGGATAAACATGGTTTGCTGGCTCCCTTTCCCGGTGAAAAATGAGAGGATAAAGTACAGCAAATAACTTTTCACGGGCATCTCGGCGTGATAAAGGGATTCTTATAACTAACTATAATCCACTCACAGCTGAAATAATATTGCAAGTGACTCCAGGCAGCTAAAAATGATCCCCAATTAGAGCCCACATAGAATTCCAAATCCACGTGCTGTCCCTTGTAATTTTGTGTAGTTAGACACATTTACAAAATGGAGAGAGCCGTGATACCCCCTTGGAAGGATTTGAGTCTGGGGCACTGGAGAGAATATGGGAAAGTCTTCCCCAGAAAAGCATGGTCTAAATAAATTGCTTTATTACAAAAGTAATACATAAACACAGGCTTCATGGAAACAGTTCAAAGGATACAGAAATACTCAGGGTAAAACCTGAGAATCACCCCTCTCCACACCCCCAACCATTCTACTTCCTTTC
Source organism: Ursus maritimus (assembly GCF_017311325.1). Taxonomy (NCBI): domain Eukaryota; kingdom Metazoa; phylum Chordata; class Mammalia; order Carnivora; family Ursidae; genus Ursus; species Ursus maritimus. The sequence goes on from NW_024426552.1 coordinate 11,160,149, forward strand.
CCAACAAGGTCCATAATTTTAAAAAGCCAAACCAGCCCCCACGGCAAGCTGGCCACTGAGCAAAGCAAATAAGCAGGCTTTGCTCCTATTATGAACAGGCCAAGATACACTATAAGATGGTCAATAAATATTTATTAAGTTCCTATGAAGTCCAAGAGACACAGAAATGAGCAAGATCATGTCCTTGTCCTCAAGGAAACTCACAGCCCGGATGGAGAATTGACATGAAAATTAAAGTTAAAATAGCAGGCAACGGAGCCCGGGCCTGTAGGCTGCGAGGATGCTGGAATCCGTAGGACTCAGAGAAGTAGACGCTCTTCGCTCCTCATCCTGAGTGAGGAAGGCTCCTGGAGGAGGGGGAGGGGGGAGGGTCTGTATCAGGGAGGATGGGGCCATTATTTTGGGGGTGTCGGGCCAGCACCCAGGTAAACGCAGAGACACTTGGGAGATAAGGTGGGAAATGGAAGGGGATGAGGTGATGGGAAGAGGGAAGGGATAGGTGGAATGAGGGATAGAGACCAGGTGGGGAGTGGGAAGGGGACAGGTGGGAAGCACATTACATTACATAGGTCATAATGCCAGAGGGACCGCGTGAGAAATCTGGGTACCACTCAGCAATACGGAAACGCAGGCAATGGTTTTTCATCTTTAAGGGAAAGGCTATACCAACGTCTCTGGGGACATCCCACCCAAATCCTCTGGCTAAGTGGCCCCGCTCCCCAGGATACACATTGGAGCTGGAGCTCCCAACTCTCCCGAAGGCTTCTTCAGGCTTGGCCTGAATGTAGGACACGGGAACCTCATGAGCCTGGTGTCTCCTGCCAGGTGAGCCCACACCCCCCAAGGCTACACTGGATTTTCCCGGGAAAATGAAGCTACTTGGGCTGCCTTCAACCCTTGAACAGAATGGCACACGTGGGATGGCTCGTCATATAGGAAGGCCACAGCGGATGTGCCATAAAGGAGGTCTCTCTGGTCAGAGCACATAGTCGCGCACCTGCACCTGATGTCTGACCGCCCCCCCCCCACCCCATTCTCTCAGCTGTGAACTTGTCTGTTCCCGCCGTGCGGCTCTACCTGGAGCTGGGACTTGGTGATGAATGAGGCGAGCGGGGTCCTTGTCCTCGGGGAGCCTTGGTCTACTGGAGGCTCGGCATCCCATCCAGATGCCGGCTCTCCGAGCACGGCTTCCTTGCAGAGGCACCACTGCAAGCTGCCAGCCCCTGAGACCTCGGAGTGGAAGTCCCTGAGGCTGGATTTTCATGGGGGTCTAGAGTAGCTGGGGGGAGGGGCGCATGGAAACCTGTAGGGGGAGGTAGGGGAGGGCCCATGATGGCACCAAAGCCCAGGCCGCCTTGTCCAGCCTGTCCTGGGGACTCAGCAGCTCCCTCTGGGGCTTTCCACTCAGCCACACCAGGTAGTAACCCAGGAGCTTCAAAAGTCCCAACGTGGCTTCCAGATAAAGTGTTCTCCCAAGAAGGGGGCTCCGGTCTACGTGGGCTGCCAGGTAGTTTCGTGACGACTGAGAATTGGCAAAAATCAAATTACTCTCAGGGTTCAGTTCTTTCATAATTTGCCATTGATAAGAATATTGGTAACTTTGTCACGAAAGGCATAACACTCGTGGCTTTCTAGCGGACGCTGGAATCCCTCGCACGGCGCCAGAAGCCCTGCAGTATGCACTTGTTAGCTCCTTCCTGGCCCCGGTTCTGTTAGCACCTTTGTAGTCCCTCCTTCCTGAGCTCCTGCTTTCTTGTTTTCTTTTTTGTTTGGTTTTGTCCTGGCTTTTTTTAGATTTTACTTTTAAGTAATCTCCACGCCCACATGGGGGGCTCGAACTCACAACCCCGAGGTCAAGAGTCGCACGCTCCACCGGCTGAGCCGGCCGCCCACCCCCTGAGCTCCCGCTTTCGATGTGTGCTATCCCGCAGCATCTCAGGGATCCTTAGCAGCGGCCATAAACAGATCCGTTGGGTACACAAGGCAAACTGGGGCGTTACAAGAACAGACACATCTTTATTGGAATGTGAAGCAGTAGTTTGGACGAGAGGGACCAGGGAATATGTTCCAAAGGAGCAGGAATTTGACTTGGACTCCATCAGGCACATGTCAGGGTGGGAAGAAGTCATGAGGGAGCCAAGCAGAGGGAGTGGGCCAAGGAAAGGGGAGGCAGAGCAGAGTGCCTGGAACCCCGGACCCAGGGGAGGGAGGGGGGAGCAGAGGCAGGGGTAACAGGGACGAAGGAAAGTCACGCTGAACGCTCCCACGGGCCCCACGCTTCCAAGCACTGCATGTGCAGGAACTCACGAGTCCTCACCAACAATCCTGTGTGGTAGGGCCTGCTGTTAGTCTTCCATTGAACAGACAGGGCAGCTGAGGCACAGAGAAGTAACTTGCCAAAGCCTTGGCTAAACAACAGCAGGGGGAGTCCTACCCTGGACTTACTGCTCTGGGCCACCATGCCTCCTGCCTCGCTGGGAAGGTGACGTACACAGCTAGAGCTGCTGTAACAACGTTCCAGGGACTGGGGGGCTCAGACGAGAGAAATGGAGTCTCACAGCTCCGGAGGCGGCAAGTCCAAGATCAAGGCACCCGCAGGGCTGATTTCTTCTGAGGCCTCTCTCCTTTTGCGGACACATGGCCATCTTCTCCTCACATGGCCTTTCCGCAGTACACAGTCGTCCCCTGGTGACTCTCTGGGTCCAAATCTCCTTTTCTCGGTAAGGACACCAGTCAGATTGGAGTGGGGCCCACCCTAAGAGCCTCACCTTACCCTGATGACCTCATGAAGGGTCTGTCTCCAAATACAGTCGTATTCTGAGGTCCTGGGGGTAAGGGGCTTCACCATGTCAATCTGGGGGTGGGGGACGCAGTTGAGCCCACGTGGGGAAGTACCGTCAAGGAGTCTGACCACCGGAGTGAGACGTGGACACTTCGGTCTTTGGCGGCAGAGCCGGGAGAGGCTCGGGCTGTTTTGGAAGGATCACGGCGGCAGCTGCGCGGAGTGGGGGTGAGGGGCTGTGGCCCTGGAGTCTGGCCGCACAGGGAGTCACCTGAGTGGCTTTTATCAACCAAGCGCCCCTGCGGGACCCCGGACCAACAGACCCACCTGGCCAGGTGCGGCCTGGGCGTCTGTGATCCGTGAAGCTTCCAGACAGCTCCGACGTGCTACCCAGAGCGAGGACGACTGCATCGGAGGAAAGGTAGCCCGGAAAACAAGACAGCTGGTGGGAAAAGGGAGCGAGATTCAGAAACTAGATCTGTCCAGGCTCCCGTAGCGCGAGAGTTGTCACAACGGCTGAGGCGGGTCACTCGAGCAACTCGTCCAAAGGGAAATGATGGCTGTGACCCGGAATGCCGTCCCTCCGTCCAGGGTCCGGATGCCACCGTGTTCCTGGAGGCCACGCTCCACCACCTGACCCCCCACGCTCGGACCAGAGCTCGGAAAGTAGCTCTGCTCAGTGCCCCTGTTGTGTTGATGGGACAGCGGAGTCCAGAGAGGCACGTGACTTCTGCTAGCAGGAATACAGCCTGCGCTCTCGCTGTCCCGGGCGACGGAGACTCACAAGGAAACCAGCAGCTTCTCAAAGACTGGGCCCAAGGGCGGCCCATCCCGTTCCTCTCCCAGTGCATTCCCGCCACACCCGGCTGTGAGGACGCGCTTGTCCTTGGTGCCCGGGGCTGTGCGGGGCGGGCGGCAGCCAGGCTGGGGTCCAGGCGGCTGTGTCTCCTCTGAAAAGGACCCTCGGCTGACCAGTCCCGGGACCCAGCTCTGGAGATCCAGAGGGCCAGGCGGGCTCCTCATCCCAATGGAACTTTCTTCTCGAGGCTCTAAGAGCCCGGTCCCCTGCAGTCTCTCCTAACTTGGCAAACTGACCCCGTGGAACACAAGAGACCACCTGCGCCTGGGACATTTCCTGCTCATTGTCAGCAACTGCATAGATGTGCTCGGGTCCCTGCTTTCCCGGAGCCTCCATTCTAGTGGGGGAGACAGAAAACCAGATACACGCATCAATACATCATAGGGCGCTTACAAGAACGATGAATGACAATTCTTACGACTGATAAGCTCACGGCCGGGCCTCGGGTCTTCTCGTGGGAATTTATCTTGGAAGCCACGGTGCCTCCCCAAGCAAGGCCTTCGAGCCGCACGCAGCCCGGGGACTGAACGCCGATGGGTCCTCTCCTCAAAGCCTCATTGGGGAGGAAGGTGTGAGCCTGCAGGACAAGGGGCCGGTCCGTCACAGCTCCGGAGCAGCCGCCATGGGCTTGGCACCCCGGGGGCTACGCAAGTGTGCACGGCAGACCCTGCCCTCTGGTTTGGAAGCTGTGGGGGGGGACGGGGCATCCAAAAAATCAACTACAAGGGGAGCTACCATCGCTACTCCTTAGTGCTGTTCCTGTGTCAGTCTTCGTGGGGTGCGGCCTGGTCCCCGGGGATCTCTCAGTCTCGCGCAGGGGTGAGTATCCGTGTGTCTGGGCATCGGCCTCCACGCACTCTGCTTCACATGTGAGAAGTAACTAGCAGTTCGGCAAAGGGCTGAGTCGTGGTGAGTCGTGGAGCTGGGCTGGGCGGTGGGGAAGGGAGGAGGGTAGAGGTGGGAGGACGGAGGTGGGGCAGATGGGGCGGGCTGGGACCCACTCGTGGCTCCAGCGTGACCAAGGACCCTGCAAGGTGGTGATGGAGGGGAGGTGTTAGTTGGGTAAGACGAGACAGGCAGTGTGGGGTGGACAATGGGGGGTCCATGGACCCGAGCCCTGGGGGAGGGGGGAGATGAGGCTCTGGGAGGTTGAGTCACACGATCTCTAAGGTGGGGAAAGGCCCTGCGTCCATGCTGTCTGCACACGGCTCACCTCCTCCCCACCACAGGCCCAGCATGTGGGGACCAGTGATGAAAGTGGGCATCTCCACCAAGTGGTTTGGAGGTCAGAGGGGACAGTTTTCAAGAGGGCCACTTGGAAAGCCACTGGATCTCTGTTGGGAGCCATCATGGTTACTCGAAGGTGGCCGAAAGAATGTTAGCTCGGGATGCTAGCAACCAGCTCTGTAAGGGGCTCAGCCCGGGGCTTCACCTCATCAAGCATCAACGTCGCCTCCTGCAAACTAGAGGCCCATGTCCCCTGCACCTGCCACATATTCAGGTGATAGAAACCTGGAAAGTGTTTGGATGACAGCAGCCATCTATGGGTTTTCCATCAGCAACTCGGAGAGGAAGGCGCCGGCCAGGGAAGGCTTCCTTGAACAAGTGATGACGGAGCTACGCTAAAAATTGAGCAATGGGAAGGGGGCAGATCAGGCAGGGCCTTACAGCCCAACTACAAGATTTGAGGCATTAGCACCCAAGGACTGGGAACCCCGGGGTGATTGTGAGCAGAGCAGTTCCATTTTTAAAATAGCTCTCTGCCCACGGGGTGGAGAAGAGGCTGGAAGACAGGGAGCCTGGAGCAGGGACCGGTTAGCAGCTTAGTGGTCCTGACAGGAGGGGAAGAAACTCAGTCACTCTCAGGGCCTTTGCACCTGCTATTCCTTAAGCTTAAGACACTTTTCTCCCTGACCTTTGCAGACCTCCACCCCCATGTCACTTCTCTAGAGAGGCCTTCCGGGCCACCCCATCTGCCATGGCCCTGGCCTTCAGTCCCACCCTGGCCCATGCCATCCAGCACTAGCTGAAATGACTGCTATCTGTCTGCTGGTGGTTTCCTCTGGCTCCTACGAGCTCCATGAGAGCAGGCACCTTGTCTGCTCGTGTTTCCCTGAGCACAGCCCTGTCACCTGGCTCCATGTTCCTTGGCCTCGACCGTCAAGGAGTGGCCAGGAGATGCAGGGCGGCTGGGTCCCTCCTGGTCTCCCAGCAGCTGCTCCGGCCCCTGACTCAGCAGGGTGGAGGGGAGGGGCAGGGGAGAGAGGGGAAGAGGACGGGCAGGGGTACTTCTGCCTCTTGAGGGCGGGGTGGGGTGAGGGTTCCTACCACGAGGGTTCCTACCCTCCACTATGACAGTGGAGGGTCGTGCTGACGACTCAGACGTGTGGGATCTCCCCACAGTGGCCTCCGAACAAGGTCATGTCCCACAGGAGAGGGGTGTCCTGGCTTCACCTCCTCTGCCGCGACAGATTATAGGGTTCGAGGCGTGCTGGAGGCCTGGCACATGGAGCAGGCGCAGCCCAGACAGAAAGCTCTGGACCCTGAGCAGTCCCTCAGGGCGTCCGCGACGGGGCAGGAGAGAACTAATCTCCCAGTCTTCGAGCATGCGGGGGGGTGGCTGCTCTGGAGACGGCGTTTTGGGGTGGCACCCCCTTGTGACACATGTCCCTTATCCAAGCTGTATGGTTGCTTAAAAACAAACAAACAAAAGGACAAAAGAACGAGCTCCTGGCATGTTTTGGGGCTGAACGTTCCAGTCTTTGCTGGTGAGAGAACACAAGGCCCCAGAAGGCAGTGATGAGAAAGAAAGGATCCAGCGACCCAAGGCATCTGTGACAGGTTTACTGTGGGGCGCTGCATGGGCCTGCCAGCACGGTCCACAGGCGTGACATTTAGAAGCCTCGCACATTCCATTTGCTCCGTTGGCCTCCCCGCCGCCAGCCATGTGAAACACAGGACAGCTTTTCCCGTTTGCCAAGAGTCTGCGGATGAGACCGTGTGCACGGCGCGTTTAGGGAACGTGAGGAAGGTGGTGATAAAGCTGCTTGCTTCAACACAGGTGGGCCTCCCACTGGTGGAGGAAAGGGGCTTTGATGTGTGCACGAATGAATGAGATGTCCGAAGGTTGTAAGGAAGCCGTCCAATCTTCTCTCTGAAATCCCTAATCTGCAAAACCACATTTTCCGTAACGTCTTCAAATGCACGCAACCCTCCACTGCCTAGATTTCTTGCAGGAAGCCAGTAACATGGACTCCTTCGTGCTCAGGGACCAGGTGCAAATGCCTTTTCTCTCCAGTGAGAATGAGCAGAAGGCTACGATCTGTGGGGGGCTTACTGTCTGTTTGGGGCTCTGACTGTCCCTCCATATGTACACGAGGAGCCTGAAGCACAAAGAGGTTAAGTGACTTGCCCACAATCACACAACTAGTAAGGGGCAGAGCTGGGATTTGAACCCATGCTCTGAACCACCACCCTGTATCCCTTCCTAGCGTCTCTAAGAGCCCAGGATACAGTTATGTTGACCCCTCCGGCTCCACTCTCTGCCCACAGAAAAAGAAAATATTCCAAAGTCTTCAGAGAAATGGAAGGAAATATCACAGTGAACTTGTACATTAGCTGTGTTGATATCTCTGGCGCCATGTTTTTCTGGCAGAGGCCATGAGCGCAAGCGGAGACGCTGTGGCCACCGCTCTCGGGCTGGCACCGAGGGCGTCTCCGGCAAGGCCGTGTCTTGGGAAAACCCTGCTGGCGGGGTGGGAGGACTAGAAAGGTGGAGGAGGCTGTGCCCCGAGCAGCTGCCACGAAGTGCTGGAATCCAGCACCAGCCCCCACTGCCAGCGGGGGGGCGAACCACGTGCGGGAAGAGGAACCTAGTCTCCATCTTTCCACAGCGGCAGCAGTGATATGCCGGGCGGCTGGCTCGGAGGGGCTGCTGTGGTCACGCGGTACAAGCCGGCGGGGGGGGGGGGGG
>NW_024426552.1:11167786-11446598 GCF_017311325.1 Ursus maritimus
CACACACACACACACACACACACACACACACACACACACCCTGTGCACAGCTTAAAATAACGATCTGAGGGAGTGTGTTTAGCCCCATTTTGCCCTGATACAGTCTTACAGCTGATCCTCACTTTTTACAAACAAAACCTTTATATATATTTTTGTGATTCAAATCCTATCAATTAAAAATGCCGGGGGAGTATTTAATTTAAAGGATCAAACTTTCTCCTGAGAGGTAACGGAATAGCTACACCCCAGGAAACAGTCTGGAAATCTGGTTTTTCATGAGTGGAGTTTCCTTAAAGAAAGGCCCAAGAGCACTCTGGTTGATGTGAAATAGTCACATAAAGCTACCATGAACTTTGACCTTACTATGTTCCCCTATCCCACCAGATCCAAAACATCAGACATTTCGAAGAAGACGCTTTTTTTCCCTTTCTCTGTGCATTTTAGGACTGCTGGCAGTCAATGTAGTTTCCGTAAAAATTCTCTTGGGTATTTTTGGAACTAAAAAGAATGAATAGGATTAACGAATTTTGCTAGAAGAAAAAAAAATGAATATTCACTCTCGGAAATAATTTTCAACTGGCCAGGAAGCAGGGCTGTGATCGGGTAGGCCCGTTCGCAGCTGTCATCTGGGTGGATGCCACCCCCCACCCCATTTCGGGGGTAGACCTGGCCGGGACGAAGGTCGCCACACCCTGGTATCCCAGGTCCTTAGCCACCTTCCTAGACCAGATGAGCAAGACCCCAGGGGCAGCCCCCTTGCAAGGACACCTTTTGGGACGCTCACAGCTAAAGGGAAGGAAACCGCAGATGAACTCTGGTGTCCTTTCTGGGGGTGACGTGGTGTACCGAGAACGGAACCCCAGTGCTTCCCTCTTGTTCATTGCTCAACCCACTCATTCAAACAGCATTTCTGAGAACCCAACCCACTCCAAGCCAAGGTGATCGTACAGTGTACTGAACACGAATTGCTGTTTTATGGGTGAGAAACAGGAATACTGCGATTTCCTATGTTTCAATCTACTATTTAGAGGGTTTTCTTGAGCTGGTAATACCATGTTTGTTTTTTTCTTTTTCTTCAGATGGGATCAATGAAGGCATAGAGAGCCCAGTCACCATCTGCTCTGGGAGTCTGGATCTGCCCGATTCCCTTCCAGAAACAGGGCAGACACCAGTTTCCACCGTATGTGTAATGATGCAGTATTTTTTTTTACTTTACAAAGGAATGAATCCTTGCTTTAGATCAGCTTCTCCTGGACACCCTTTCATGCACAGGCGGTCTGGGCTTCGGCCCATCGGCCACCACTCTGTTCCCGCAGCTCCCTGGGCCCTGCTCTGTGCGGTGCGGAGAGGCGGATGGCCTCAGGAGGGCAACGCAAAGCCGCAAAAGGAAGGTGATCTCATTTGTCCCCTTCCTGCCCGTGCCACTGTACCAAAAGTTCATTCATATGACAAATCAACACCAGTTATGAAATGAAATGATTTAAGGGCCAGTTATTTTGGTTTAACAAACAACACACACACACACACAAAATCTGCCATCTTTAAACTCTGGGGCCAAAGAAGATCCCCGGCATGACTTCGCTAATTTAATTAAAAGATGCCTTCCCTCTCTTTTATCCAACTTTTTGTTAACCAGATTCTCTGAGAACAGGACTGAAGTACTTTAGACCAAATTGCACGGTTTGGGGAATAGCCAAGAAGAATAAGATCAAGTCTAAAATATAGAACTAAGATTCTGGGATACTTTTTATGCTACAAATACAGAGCATGAACTTATTAAATGATTACATTTACTCAACAGTAGTTACCGAACAAATACGCAATGGCCAGTGGGTGGGACCAGGGTTTCTCAACCTCGGTACTGGTGACATCTGGGGCCAGATAAGCCTCTGGTGTCGGGGGGGGGGGGGGGACACCACGCATCGTAGCACAGTTAACCGCGTCCCCAGCCTCCATCCGCTAGATGCCAGCAGCACTCCCCCTGGTTGCAAAGCACTGGGTCACACGGATACTCTCCAATCAAATACAAACTGTATGGTTTGGGTGGGGAAAGAGCAGTGTCTTGGGGAACAACGTGTGTCAGCTTCGCAAGGCAGAAGGAAGCCTACAGAACGATCGACGGAGAGGGTCCTGTGGAGAGAGTTCACGGTGTGAGCAGCATTACCCACCTTGACAATGGGTCACTTCTAGCCAAACTCAAAGCTGGAGAAGAAACATTGGCTTATATGGGCGAAGGGGTCCTGGGCAAAAGATGGGGCTCGCTGCCGTGATCCTTGCTCCACGAGTGGGGGGGGTGGTTGGAGATTTCTCCACCCACCTTTTTGACCTTTGCATCAAAGTCCTGACATCTGTACCCAGAACAGCCACTTCTCTTCCCGGCTGCATCTGGCCCCTACTGCTTTTAGGTCTCAGCTTAAGTATCACTTCCTCCCGGAAGGCTTCTCTGCCCCAGTCCCTGCTGCCGCCCTCCCTGCCCCATCTGCTCTGGGTGTCCTGCTCAGGGGTGATTTGCATCCATTCCTCTGGCAAAGAACTTAGCACCTGACCACACTCACCCCACCAATGTGTACGTGGCCTGCAGTAGTTGGGTTTCTCCTTGTTAGAACACGGACTCCAAGAGGACAGGGACCCTGTCTCTACTGAGAACCCAGTGGGGCACCTCCCCCCAAATATTTGCTGAACTGAAGAAGGAAGTCACTCTTCAACTGAATGGCTGAGGAGGATGGGTAAGCAAAGCTCACGGTGGGACTCATCGCAAAGAGTTTCGTCGACGTGCACCCTGGTTATTTCTGCAAAGGCGACGAGACTGGCGTGTGCGAGGCAGAAACGGACGGCGACAGCGGTATGGAGGGCGTGAAGGTTCCCATCTCCACCCACATGTGCTGTCGGATGTTCAACAGACCCTGAGTACGATCCATGTTTCAGAAAAATGTTTTATGCCCTGAGTCCACTCACGCACCTGTCAATGGATCAATGACGCATACTGAAAGCCCGAGGAGACAGTTAACCACTCCGCTGAGTGGCCGTTCTAGTCTTCAAAACCCGTCTTGTAAGGGGTAATCCTCTACTCCTTGACTGGGGAGGGGTGGGCAGCAAGGTGAGAGGGAGGGCCGTTCAGAGAAGACTCGGTGAGGAGCGGACGGGCTCTGTGTCTCAAAGCCCGAGCGTCCTAAGGGACACGCGGCCCGCTGGCCCCCTGCTGACATCTAGTCTGCCTGGTCCCCCCATCACCACCGGCAGGTTCCAACATCAAAACACAGAGACATTTCCATCTAACTTTTATATGAAGAATTTAATTATCTATACACGGAACTAATTCAAAAGGGTGTATTACAGTTGTTAAAGCCGCAGGTTTATATATTTATATATCTTACATTCATATCCATGAAAATACTGAAGGGCGAGGAAACGAGGAGTAGCCCTCACCCCTGCACACGGGACTGGAGGAGGGCCTTACACACTTGCCAGCACAGACAGCTGCTCCCAAGGGAGATGTAAAAACAGAAGGTAACTGCAGGTTACAGAGGCATTAGTGGACACTGGGAGACTGTGCTCGAGGCTTCCCCTACCCGGTCTCCTGTGCTGTCGGCAAATGGGCACGTTTATTGAGAGCTTCCAACTAGTGTTTAAAAAAGACACACACGGCTACAACACATCAAACACAGACACAGACCAGGAGCTCCGTTTCGTATTAATCTGCAGAAATCCCACAGTCTAGTTAAAAAATGTAAACATTGGAAATTAATTGCAGGGAGGCTTCTATACATTCTTTCTTGTCAAGAAAATTACTTGTTCGAAATAGGTCATTCCGTGAAAAGGAACGGGAATAAAAACGTCACATGACAGAGACTGAGACGAGATTGTGGGTGTTGTGGATTGTAACAACCTCAATGGTGTCGTCTACTGCTTTTCTGGTATGAAAACACGCCAAGTTAAAAACCCAAAACAGAAAACACCAACTCAACCAGATAAATCTGAGACCGAACAAAAACACAGGTGCTTTCTCATGGGGCTACAGGGTCACTGTGCAAAATCAAATTAACGCCGTATGATTAGAGCATCGTACAAGGTAGTGGCTTCTGCCATGGAAAGAGCGAACTTCTTATGTACAGGATGTATTATTACATGCTCAGCAAGGTACATCTGATAGACGCAAACAAGCACAAACACCTTGTTTAATTGGGGTCGTTCTACATGTCTTTAAAAACAGATCTACTGAATTCCTCTGTATGTCTACTGCAGGGGGGGACACCCAAACTACACAATTTAGTTGATAACACTGGACAAAATGAAAAAAAAAATACATCAAGTCTCAGATTTATGGACATTTGGAACATTTTTTTAATAGCACATGCAGCATTCCTTGATAGTGGGTCTTTTTGCAAAACCGAAATAGCAAAGGAGTAATTTATTGATTTTTATTAAAAGGCTAAAATATATTTTTTAAAAAACACTTTTAAGACTATTGAAAGCACCTGTGCAAAGGTGGGGGGGACGTCAATTTGAGTCACTAGGAAAGCCACGAAAGGACCCACTACCCTGTGTATTTTTGTAAGGTTCGCTTCTATCTCTGTAAGTAATAGCCCCACATCGTCATCACATGCGACTAAGGTAAACTGAGGTAAACTGCTCTGCAGTGAGTTCTTCTACTCAGAAGGCAGTAGGTGATCATGCTGGAAGTCACATGATCAAGGCTGCATCTCCCATCATCCCTCTGGGCAGTGATATGGGATAGTGGGTCTCTTTGAGGACTTTCAAGCCTGAGGGGGGGATGGACAACATATGATTCCTAGAAAAAGGAGGAAAACAACACATAAGCAAAACAAAACAATGAGCAAAATTCAAGCTAGGAAAATGAGTCAGGCATGTAAACAGCATGGTGCCAAAATGATTAAAAGAAAAAAAAAAAGGAAAAAGTGGGGAGGGGAGGGAGGGGGCATGCTACAGAAGGAATGAAAAAAAAAAGAAACAAAACAAAAACCAAAAAAACAAAAAACAACCCCACAAGATCAAGTCTTGCATTACAGAAGGTCTTCAAAGAGACTGTCGTGAATGCGGCAATGGTCTGGCTTCCTGCCCTGCAAACATGGCTCAGCAGAATCAGAGCACTGCCGCACGTGTGACCGTGAGAAACCAGAGAGGGGAGGCAGCGCTGCCGCCAGGGCACTTACATTGCTGGCTTGGGTCCGTGTCCGCGGTCAGCTTCACATAGTTGGAGGGGAAGAGCCCCACCTGGCCATTGACTTCTCCTCTCCACCAGTCGGGGTCATCCTTGTTGAGGACGTTGATGATCTGGCCCTTGCTGAAGGCCAGTTCGTCGTCGTTCTGGGCGCTGTAGTCGTACACGCCGATCACTTGGCACACTGAGGGAGACAGGGCCGGGTGAGGGCCGCGGGGCGCACACAAGGGGCGGCCCAGGCTCCTTACACACTGCTGCGCGCTAGGGTCGCTTTCTCGGGATGGGACACCATTAAGTGGGTTGGCTCTGATGGGCTTTTGCAAAGCGAGGGCGAGGGCATAAAAACCAAGGCGACAGCAGGATTTCACACTAGGTCTGTAGCTGGTGTGATCCCTTCCTCTTTCTGATGTGTGCGCGTCAGCAGAAAATCTACAATGACGGCTGAATGCTCTCGAATCGCTTCTGTGTGAGCGGAGGGCCGTGCCCCTGGAATGCTGACTGCACAGGACAGCAGTGTATTCTGGGGACGCAGCCACACGGCTCCGCTTCCTTCCTTCTCCCCTCCCCGCCCCACTTTTTAAAAAGTGGGAGGTAATTAATCAGCTGATTGACCCCCACCCAAATCCAAATCTTACTGAAAAGTAAAATCAGTATTTTCTTCTGCTGTTATCTTTGTGGCTCACAATTTGGTCTCAAAGGAAGAAATCGCCCTGCTCACGAACGAATTTTCCTCTTCTCACTTTCCCTCAAACCTGTGGGAGGTTAAACTGCTTTCGTTTCCCAGCCTTGGCACACTTTAGATAAGTCCGCACAGGCAGGCTGGGCCTCTCATTAATCTTCCTCAACTAAGCTATCTATGGGGTTAGGCTTTTCACTGAAATCCTGAATCACTCTGGCAAATTATTTCTGTGGGTTTCAACCAACCTGATGAAGGGGCTCCCACCAGGCCCCCCCGAGGGCAAGGAGGTCCGGCTGGCACCACCCCCTCCGCCCACAGCAGGCCGCAGTACAGGCAGAGGCCCAGCTGGGGCTGGGAACAGTCCCGCTTTGCCAATCCCTTCATTTCTTGCAAAGACTGCCAAGTTTTAATCGTATTTCACTGGGGATGTATAGCACAGACATGAACGAAAATTCCGCATTTTCCACAAATGCCACCCAAGAACCGGTGGCTTGAAGCCCTGAGGGCAGATTCCTGCTCCCCTAACCTCGCCCATCTCGAATATTACCCAAGCATCTAATTTGGTCTCCTCAGTCAGAAAATAGCCAACCGGCTCAGGCGCAGCGCCCTCTGTTCTTTCGAGTCCTTTAGGAGAGCGTGGACAACATCCTGCCCATTCAGCGAAGCCCCCTCTGTTCGCAGGAAATGTCACAGGGAGTTATTTTAGTCTTCAGTGAGCGCACATTACAACCAACAGACCCCCGTGGCCTCCAGCTCCATCTCCTGACCTATTTAGACCCCGGACATTTATTTTTAGGAGTCCCTTTTTGTCCCCTCACCCCCTAGCCCAAATCCCAATTTAAATAGCTGGAAGGAAATCAAGAGAAAAATCTGGCTTTAATGCCATAGCATTCATGACTCCTTTAGGAAGACAGTTCCAACAAGGGCTCTGTTGTACCCAGAACAGCAAAGCTGCTTAGATACTTGGTCCTTTTGAAAAACATATCCCATATCACATCAGCTGGGGATCGGTCCCCGGCAAGTACAAGAAGTGTTTACAGCAGACATGAGAACCACTCTAAGACACTCCATGAGAAAGCCAAGTGGAAACACTACGGGGACCCGTGGGCCATTTCCAAGGAGAGTTCGTATGCTGCCTACCTGCTGGGAATGCCGTCGGCTTAGGCGGCTCCGTTGGAGTGATTTTGCTCGTCCCAGGGCTTAAAAGTTTTACGTAATTAGCGGGGAACCAGCCTATCTGGCGCTTCTTCCCACGTGCCTGGTAAGACAATAATGACATCAAAATGCTTAGAGGGTTCATGATCATTCAGGAGACAGGCTGCTTTGCAACACAGCACTTACACGGGTGTACGTAAAACTGAGAACCATCTGGTACGAACAGCAGAACCTCCGAGCTCCTATATTACACACTGAAAACAATCCAGCCAAGCCTGGGATGTGTTTGCACGGGCTGGACTGTGTGGGTCCCAGTTCGGTGTAACATGATATATCTAGCACAGAGCACCCACTCGAGTGGCACCAGCTCTCATGTGTGACTTCCAGGTGACATGGAGATGACGGCGAATGCCAACATTACATATGGATTTGAGCGTAACAGTGATGACAATGGTAATCAAATCCTATTAATAATAGCAGGCGACGCATCCTGGGTGCTTCTGACGAGTCAGGCCCTGCGCCCCGCATCCCACGTGTCTTTACGTGCACAATTGCAGAGGGAGAATACTAGGGCTACTCCCGTTTCCCAGATAAAGAAAGTGAGGCCCAGAAAAGTCCAGTGACGGTTCTGGGTTACAAGCCAGTTAGTGGAAGCCAATATTCACACTCGCGCCTGCACTCTTCTCATGGAAAACACGAGATAACACGCACGCAGTACATACGCAACACGGGGGGTCTAAACCTGACATTGTTTTCAAAGGGGCTGAGCTGAGACCTGCGATTCTCTGAGGTGGACGAGTCCAACTGGGAATCATGGGAAGCGCTACGAGCACCTAACCAACTGGGAATCATGGGAAGCGCTATGAGCACCTAACTATGTCAACGGGAACAGAGAACTCACACACACACACACACACACACACACACACAGAGCAGCTCTAGAAGCAAGACTCTGGTCAGAACAGTTGCCTTCGAGGACAGTGGTGGGAGGGAGACCGTTCTCATCCCCCTTGGCTCACTTTTGAATTTTAAACCCTGGGAGTATATTACATATCCCCAAAATAAGAAAATAAAACTAAAAGAAAAGAAGACTTCCTCTACCTTAACTCTGCCCCCCCACCTGCCAAATTACGGAGAAGGAGCCATCTGGGTTACTTTTAGAACATGGATCAAGGTTCCCTTTCCTTGTGGTCTGACAGACTTCATGCCCTTGGCTCAATGACTAAAGCTTTTATTTTTACAGTGAATCCGCCCACGACTGCAGCCTCTCATTGGCGAGTCCCCACGTGCTCCTCTATCTAGTAGGCCACCATATGGTTTGCGATGACTTCACAAGGGCAGAACACAGAGCTCACTGACAATTTCTTCGTTTGCGTATCCACAATGAGAGAGCCTCTGGTTAAGGCACCGGAAGCCTGCCCGCACCTGGCAATACACCCATTTTCCTGTGGATTGTGAGAACTGTTCAAAACTCTCTTTTGAGCAAGGTGCTAGGAGGGTGAGGACAAAAAAAAATATGGTTACCGCCTTCAAAAAGTTGATAAACTGCATGCAGACGTAACAAATGTGTGTGAAAAGCTAGTGATATCAACATCAATATTAGACACCAAGAGTGGTGTGGGCATCGGGACCACCATGGCTCAGGGGAAGAAGATGTCACTTCTGGAAGAAGTGGGATGTGGCCAGTTCTGGTGGTGTAGCTTGGGGGGGGGCGGTGGGAGACAACCACTGGGGAGGCATGTTACTTCCAGTGAGGCTCTAGAGTCTGGGGGAGGGCTTGTTTTCAAGCGAGAGCAAGTCACGGAATGAAATGAGGCTGGAGCGGAGAGGTCAGCGATGGCTGGTAAGACTAGCAAGCTCGGGGCTGAGAAGGGAAGAGGGGCATCTGTGGGCAGCCCCAGGGGACGACGCCAGCACAGGAGGACCAATAGGAAGTGGGTCCCAGGACCCCGGAGGTCAGATGCTTGAGCCGGGAAGGTGAATCTGGTCAGCCCCGCCAGCAAGCTGTCCAAGACAAGTTCAATCTCCGCCCACACTCTAGACTGTGCTGTCCATTCTAGCCAAGACACATTTCTGTAGTCCACTGGCTGGCCTCACGCCCTGCTGGCTCTTTATTTTTTAACTAGCTGCCCCACGTGCACAGAGAGGTACTTACTCTTCAGCTCACTACAGTATCCATCTTCCCTCCTTGACCAAGGTTTGCCTCGACAAAATGGTGAACTGAGGACATGGACGGAGACACACACACACACACACACACACACACACACACACACACGAGAACTAAGCATGTTGTGATGCACAGACGTGGCTTTCGTACCACACCGTATAATTAACAACGGCACGCTCTGCTTCTATAATGCCATGACACGTGAGGACACTGCAGGCGTCCCCCATCATGACTTCTCCCTCTCCCAACACTCACTCTCAAGGCAGGAGTCAAGCAAATTTGATTCATCTTTTGAGAATCCTTAGCTCTCACAATTCTGCTACTGGCTGTCCGAAGCTTAGGGAACAAACACACAGACTCAGATGATGTGGCATCGCTCGCTCTCCAAGCACAGGACTAGGTGGTGCGGGGTTATGTTGTCCTTCGCAATGAAATCATAGCCCTTTGAGATTTCACATGTTCCAACAGGGACAGAAAATTTTAAACAAACAGAAAAGACACTAACTTGCAGCTCTCCTTCCCACCAACCGCCTGGGTTCTTTTTTCGGATCAAAATCAGCTGACCAGGGGCCAGGGTAAGCTGCTCGGGACCGGTAGCAGTGTAGCAGGCGATAACCTGCGCAATTTCTGGAAAACAAGACCAAACATTGAGGCGCAGTGTTACAGTCAGGAGAAGAAATTCGAGCAAGACGCAGCCACCTCCCGGGTTCACCGATGAAGGTCATCAAAGCCACTGCCCTGGGCTGGTCTTCTACTAAGTGAAGACGGCCCACTCAGTGGCCCCTGTTCCACGACCTACCATCCGGATGCGGCAGTCAAGGGCTCGGGGGATCTTCTGGTTCTGCTCTAGGACTTCCTCATCATCTCTCAGAACTTATTCACCAAACTTCCCTCCATGAACCCCATTCTTGCCCCCAATTCCCACACCTTCTGTCCCAGCCCCTCCCCCAACCGCTGCCAACGCCCTGCTGCCCACACACGCAGGGGTGGGTAAGTGAATAAAGGAACTCGAGGGGACCTTTCCCACCTGCCAAGTAAGTAGAAAGAGGAATTCTATCTTCTCCAGAAACTTTCGGGCACGTGGCGCTAGCTGATTTAGATGTGGCTTTAGACTCTCAGGCCCACCCACGTGACCATTTTTTCTGTGGCTCACATTTTGAGGGGGATCCTTGACTATCAGGTGGGAATCACGTAAATGCACATTTACTTTCATTTCAAGTTAAAAAAAAAAGGATTGGGAATTAAGAAGAGAATTTTATGCAAAAACAGTACAGTATAGGGGGAACAAAAAACGTAAACAGTTCTGTACTTTCCCTAAATGTTAAAAATCTCATAGGAAGAATTCCATCAGTACCACAGACTAGGCTCTGAAAAGTACATTTCTACTGGCACAGGAGGTCGAGTACGAAAAAACAAAATCCTTCTCTGACTGAATTCTGGCATATCCGCGGTGACTGCTTTCAGAACTTCTAGAAGCAATACGGAACGAACTGTTCCAGTCCTCCACACTCTCTCCTCAGCATAACAGATCTTGAAAGAAAGAAGGAATGAGGGACAGAAAGCAAGAAAGAAAAGAGGTAAAAAGGCCCCCTGTACTTCCTCCTGCAAAGCACATTAGCAACCCCCTCTGACCCTGTTCTGCCATCAGCCGCGGGCCACCACACTAGGCGCGCCAGGCTGTCGGGGGGCAGGCCCGACCCTGCCAGAGGCTTTGGGGAGGTCAGGGGAAGCAAGAAAGAGGCCAGCTTACATACACCTTGGCCCTACTGGGAGCCCTCCCTGGGAAATCTGTGCTGGGGGTAAGAATTCTTCCCTCACGCGCCAAGGACTAGCTCTAGATTCCAAGAGTTTTTCGTCTGGAGAGAGTCCAAATGAGTGTCCTATTTGGCCTCAGATTTCCCCGCTCCTCAAAGGACCTAGCACGCACAGCCAGCAATCTGCCCCCAGCATTCTTTTCTGTCTTTTGTGTCCCTGAGCAGCTCGCTGGTTTCAGTACAAAGTTAAGCCCATCTGGACCCTTTGGAACGACAATTCAAAATGTAAAACACTCACAGTTAAAACAGAGATGGGACCCAGGGGTTCCAGCGGTCTGGAGTCTGACTAAAATCCTACAACAACCCAAGAACCCGCTTTTCCTTGTCAGGTAAGCCCGCCTGGAGCTGAGCACCAGACCCAGAAACACCAGCCCCTTCTGCAAGCCTGCTGGGGACGCCCCCATCTACTGTCTCCTACAGACATGACAGCAAAAAATGCTCAAATGACCTAGAGGAGGGGGACGTGCCATATAAACCATATTATTTCACATCTGCGTCTTTCCCCTTGCGTTCATGGTACTATTTGTAGAACATGTGATTTTGTTTCAATCAACTACAGCACTGAATTCAGAGGGAGGACTGTAATTTCGTACCTTCACTGGGTACCTGAGGAAAACCACCCCGTGGCTTCTAATTTAATGGAAACTCTACTTTGTCGCTCTTTGAAGCCCCGCCACTATTTCTGTCCTGGGACTGAACTGTGCTGTCAGGAAAGGAAATGAGCTTCCTGGACCTCCCACGAGGATAAGGATGCCGCGGCTACACCCCAATCTTAGAGCTCCATGCGTTATAACTTGCCACCACCTTGCCTGACTTACTTCTTCGCAACCCACGAGAACATTCTGTCTAGCGATGTCCTCACTCCCCATGTGTGAAGCAACAGCTAGAGTTCATAACCATGTACACACTATTAATGGATTCCAAGAAAAGGACAAACTCCAACCCCTCTTAATAAAGATTCTGTTGTCTTCCTTTTAGGCGTCCGGCCCTCATGAACAAAGATTGGGAGCAACTGTCAATTACATTCAAAACAGTGAAAAATAAGCATCAGGGTTTGTAACTTACCAGGTTTTTTTCCTAAACTCCCTGTTTTCCCAGCAGTTCCAGAGCCCTTAAAACAGAGCAAAAGGTCTCATTTGTACACTGCAGAGTTTTGGTCATGCAACTTAAAACATGATCAATGATGAAATGACGACACGAGCCCGCCCGAGCCCCCGGGGTCCCCTGCTCGTTCTGGGGAAACACAGCAGCACTGTATCTGCTGCCATCACATGGGGGTCAGGAAAACGTGGGGCAAAATAAGTACTTTAAACACACAGCTTTTATCCTCTTCTTTAGAGAAAAGTGAGCAAAGGATGTGGCCCTGTAGCATCCCAGAGGGCTCAGGTGCAGCCTGTCCCTGGGTCAACCCCAATAGGGGGTGCCGGGCGAGGAACACTCTTGGTCTAGGTCCTGAACACTGAGCTCCTGCGTATGTTCACAAGGCTATTAAATATTTCACATATAAAAACTCCATGAGCCCAACACCCAGATTTACTACATAAAATATTAATATTTTGCTACATTTGCTTTAGCGCTTTCTTCTTCTTTTTTTTTAAATAACAGAAACAGCAGAGTGGCCATTCAAACATGCCTCCCCCCATCCTGTTCACCTCTTTATCCAGAGGCAGCCACTCTCCTGCGTATCCTTTCCGCCCAAATCTTACACTGTTAAAACACTGAAATTCCTCTACTCATGCCGGATGCACAATCCACAGAAGCAGACCATAGTTGTGGTGGGTATTTTTTTTTTTTTTTTTTGGCAACTATTAACCTCTCCAAAAGTGCTCTGGGGTTGAATTCCTTTATGGATACTCATGGAATTTTAAACCAGCCAAACAGGACAATAGGGGCTTGGGGCAGGACAGGGGCCAGACTGTAATCTGTCTTTACTTTTCTGAACTGATTTTCATTATTGAGTCCCTGTCTGGCAGTAAATTAAGTATTCCAATCAAGACAAAACAACACGCTTAATAACGTAAATGACAGTTACTGTAAGAATAAGAACATGTCATTTATCTAACTTATCACAGTCCCTTTATTTTGGTTATGGAAATTTAATAAGCATTGCCCAGGGAAAGTTCGAGTTACAGCTTTTACTCTGATTACGATTTCTGTATTAACAAAATATATAATACCCAACTCCCTTGCTATTTTTAGGCTGCATATCAAAATAAAGGAAAGCTGATGAAACAAGATTCCAAATGACCAGTTAACTTTCCCAGTATGGACGGAGAACACACTCCCTATAGTTCATAAAAGGAACAGGGCATTTGGCACCACACCCCATGATAGAGTCCACATAGCTTCAGTGTGTTCCCCGCTTTCTTTTTAAGCAGGCTCTATGCCCAGCGTGGGGCTTGAACTCACGACCCCGAGATCAAGAGTCACATGCTCTACCGACTGAGCCAGCCAGGTGCCCCAGTGTGCTCCTTTTTTAACACCAGAGCCAGCACATAAACTAAGACATACTCAGAGGGCCAGGTTCTGTCCTGGCACCCCTCAGGAACGCGGCACAAAGGCTGCCGCAGGGTCTGTGCCACGGAACTTCTCCTACAGAGAAGGGAAGCCAGGACAGGACAACCTCTCCCATACCCAGAGGGGCAATTCTGCTATCGGAGGCTGAGTCTGGTTTTAGCAGGAAGTTTTCCTTATACACTGAACTCTTTATCCAAGGAGAATGAAAGAGCTGACTTTTGAGATTTTTTCATCATTGTGAAATACTGTAACTAAATGTTTGTCCAAAATCTTTAGCACTGTTGATTCTTCTGTGGCTTGTATTTTAAGACCATGGTTGAAAAGCACCTTATAACTCGGCTTACCTTTAAAAATGTCAGGTTTTTTTTTTAACGTACTGATTTCAGATGGGTTTAATAGAAAACTATAATTTATCAAAATACAATGTAAGTAATGGGTTTTGTCTTCATGCCTAGTAGTAAAAATTGAGTTTAGTTTTCGTTTTTCCCCTGCGCTCCTGAAATATCATCTGTAGGATTCTTACTGGATCCGACTGGATTCCTGGAGAAAAGCCCAATTCTCCCCTCTCTGCGTCTGCAGAGGACAATTCGCTGGCTGTCCTACCGGAGAGAAGCACTTTCTACCAGGCTTCTGCCAAATTCTCTAAGGGTAATAAGCAGACTCATGCAAAACCTTCCCTGGGCTGCTCTCAAGACCACAGCAAGGGAAAACAAAACAAAACAAAACAAAACAACCCCAAAAAACCAAAACAGCTACAATGACACTCCCTAAAAAAACAAAACCCAAGCAAAAGAAAAACTGCTCCTGGGCACCGCAGGGAAGGTGAGAAGGGAAGGGGAAGCACTGCAGCGTGGGGCCAGGCTCCAGGTCCCCATGCTGCAGGTACCGGGGCCTGGGACCCAGCCCAAGGTCCAATGAGAGAGGGAGCTTTGTCCCCCTGGCTTACACCTGAGAAAGCTGGTGTTTCAAAAAACAGAAAAGAAAAGAAAAAAGAAAAAAAAAAAAAAAAAGAAAAAAGAAAGCCAATTCTTGTTGGTTTATTTATGTGCAATGGGTCTGTTAAATTCCTACACTGATTTACCCTGAAATTCTCCACTAACTGGAAATTAGCCACTACGGGACAGGCTCCCAATACTCTGGGGGTGGGCACACCCCACTGTTTCATTAAGCTCACACCACCTCAAGACCACTTGGACCAACTGGATTTTTAGGGCCCCATTTCTGATTTATAAGCATAACAGCATTTAGAATAAATTCAGGCCCTGATCAATGGGCCTGAGATACTAAGGCCTGGCCCAAAGTGTTAATCGATCTCTTAAATCTTACGTCTTCTTAATGTGTAGGCAAAAATGTAAGTTTTAGAAACTCTCTACTGCCCAATGTTCTGGGTCCCGTATCACCAAAATTCTTTTGTTTACGTGGGCGAAATACTGCTGTGGGCCTTTCTGTGGGTATCCCAGATCAGTGACCCTGAAGAACTCATCAAGCACATTCACTCCAAATTCTAAGTCAGTCACATGCAGGGACAGAGATGAATACTGAACATTAACCCAGGTGACGCAGACCAGCCTCCACTCCAGCCCCAGGGAGTTCTTCTGCTTGTGGGAAGCCAAGGCTTACCCTACGGCATCAAATGACAAGTTCAAACAATTACAGGTCACTCTGTATTTGCTGTCAAGTTCCCAGAACTTAGCCAAACCCACCAAAGCGTTCCACCATCAAATACTGTGACTCCCCGCAAAGAGAATCACCACACAGAAAGGGAGAGGAAACAGTTAATGTGGGTTTACCTCTGAGTCTTTAAGCCTCACATAGTTAGAAGGGAAGACTCCGGACTTGTCGCCCACTGTTCCTGTCCACCAGTCACCATCTTTCTTGGTAACCAAAATCACATCCCCTTGCTGAAAGGTTAAATCGCCTTGCTCAGAACTCTCGTAAGTGTACATGGCAATAAATTCTGGTGGGGAGAAATATTGAGATACGGAGAGAGCTTGATTGTTTACAGAAATCCCAGACAGCTTTGCAAACGCAAGTTTATGAAAAAGGAAGTTAGGATAAGATCCATTCAAGAGAAAGGCGTGTCACAGATAAAACCGAATTGTAGGACACCCTGGGCTCCAAATTCCCCAACTGCACATAAACGTTCAGTAACTGCAGACAGGGGGACAATTCCTGTGAAGACCCAGCCATGGGAACAAAAAAGGCCAACTGCGGGTCTACCAACACTGAGTGCCAGGAGTGAGCTATAATTTAATGTCATGATTTCCTTTTAAGTGAAAATGGCTTTTACATTTACTTTTAACTAACATTTACCAAGCGGTCATGCTGAGCACTGATTCAGAGGCACTGACACACAGGGTCTTGTACCTACATCACATATCTGTATTTCCATTTTAAGGGCACCAAGTCACAATTTTGGGAAAGTTTTAGAGGTATAACCTTTATGTAAATTAGACACTGTTCATTATTCAAGTGCCCGAGTGAAAACTCATGCCCTTTTGTGCCATATACACAGATGGTCAGAAGCTGTTAAAACACAAAATAAAAGATACACGCTATTTAGTTAAAAATGGGCATCTTCTCTCTTGCTGTCTCTGCCAAATAAATAAATAAATAAATCTTAAAAAAAACAAAAAACAAAAAACGGGCATCTACCTGCCATTCAGGTATACAAACAGGAAGCTTGGACTGATAATAAAAGTAATGTCTACTCGATCCCAGAAAATAAGCAAACCTTTCTGAACAAGTTGAAAAGAGATCTCAATTTCTTACATTTTATTATTCACGTCTTAAAGGATGAGAACTAATGTTCCTTACACCTTGCATGGGAAGGGTGTGCGTTCCAGGGGAAGATTTTCTTTTTAATTACAAAGGGTCGATTTTACTTAGGCTCAGAAACCAAATCACACTCTCTGAAAGATCACTAGACACAAAATTCTAGACACTATACTACGTTCAGGATAAAAGATTTACAGCAAGAAGAACCTAGGTTTCTTGTTTCCACCTTTTCTCCATTTTATCCTAGACCTTTGGGTATTTTTAAAAAATAATTAAAAAAAAAAATCACCATGTACCTACCCAGAAAGTTCATTTTTATGATGGATGATGCTTGTTTCTGGCTAAAACTTCAGATGGAACCCTTAAATTCAGAGCCTAATGTTAATTAACAGGCAGATTTAGTATGGAGGAATCCTTTTGGCTCATTTTAAGAGCCTCTGCAGGGGGTACTAATGAAAGCTAAAACAAACACAAAAAACCCCACAAAGCCCCCTAATGCGTGTGCTAATGTGGGCAGCTCCACCTCCTGGGAGAGCCCTCCAAGGCCTGAGGCAGCTTCAGCAGTGCCAGCCCGCAGGCTGGTGCCAGGAGCGACTGCTGGGGAGAGCGGACCCCACGGCAGACACAAGGTCATCCGACGAGCGAGAACAGAAGCCCCTCTGTCTCGAGTCTTCCAGCACAGCTGGCGCACACCTCCACGGTTCAAACTGGAAAAATGATTTCCCACACACGGAAATCAATCTGGCGGTTTTGCTAAGGACATTCTTTTTTCATTAATATATTCCTTTTCCTGATTTCTCCGTACTCTGACCCTTCCCTTTCGGTGTTGCTCTGTTACTTGCCCCTTAGCTCGAGTTCGGCCAATTAAGACAGGATCCTTGGCAGATCGAGACTTTTCCCAGTGATTCCTGCACTGAAAAGTCAGTTTCTCAAAAATGGATCCAAATGTTGAAATAACTTTCAAAATGGTTAAGAAACTTCAGAAGCGTGAACTCTGGCTGAACCTACGGCTGCACTGTAAGATACCAAGGAGACTGGAAAAGACTGTGGCTTTGCTTGCCCTGCTATGCATACAGGCATCTTCGAGGCTGCTGGACTCAGTGGGGACTGAGTGCGAACCAGGACATGGGATGAGGGACCCGCGGTGGCACTCAGACCCGCCTCCGAGACATTTACCACCGGGCACTGGCCATTCCCAGGCCGGCATTCTAAGACAAATCTATTTAATCTGGCGTATGGTTTACTTTAAATGTGACCGCCTTTAATGCAGTATGAATAAGGGGCTCATGAAAGTATGTAGACAGCTTTTCTCTGAACGTCAACTGCCAAGCTCTCCCACGCCACTCCGGAAGGCCAGCGATCTCTGTCCTAGTGTTTCCTAATATTCCTAAATCATCTGACAATGGATGTAATAAATGTCAGGGGGGATTAGAATCTCTCTCTGTTACCCAACTTTAAACATGCGTGTGGTTCACCTGTGACCTCTGTAGTGAGGCCTCAAGGGACATGTTTCAAAACAAATCAGCATTCATCAGCACTGCTCCTCGATGAGAATGCTCCCTGTGCTAGGAAACGAAACGAAGGGGAAAGCAGACGCTCACTGACCTTTCTCTTAAACGCTTGACACAGACTCTCTGATAATCCTTTGTACTAACTTCCTACCTGAAGGGATGGTCTGTATGCCCACTTTACAGATGAGGAAGTGAAGGCATGATCAAGAGTACGTGGCTACTAGGTGAGAGCCAGGGTATAAACTTCGGCCCTCCGAGGAGACTTAACTGGACATAATACACTGAATTTGGGCAGAATCGTAAAATTTGCTTTATACAAAATTGACCACCCATGCTGCGTTTTTTTTAGAGTTTTTTGCCTCGTTCTGCTAACAGTGGATAAAACACTCATTCAGATGACTGATAAGAGTGTATAAACAGAACTCCGCTAATGATCGTTTTGGTGGGAACAGCAAAAACGGCATCCAATAAAATGCTGGATTTGTTTGGCAGTGATGAGGTTTTTATAGCTGTACCTATCAACTACAAAAATTTTTGCTTCTCAAATTGTGTTACAATTTGGAGAAGTAATTGTGTTACCGTGAGTCTGAAAGACCACTGAATCTTAATCCTTGCTGTCTCCACTGAAACAACGGTTTTCATACTTCTGTCTTTCACAAGGCATGCTGAGGAATTCAACACTCTCATGATGACAAACAAACTAAATCAAACACGCTATCTTCACAGAATTTACTTGAGGAACCCACGAAAAATTAGCACATAACTGGGTAGACCTCTGTTAGCTAGGAGCATGGACCAGACTTCTGGTGGAAAGCCCGTCAGCTTCGGGTGCTCTCGTCAATCAGATGAGAATGGCTAGGCTGAAGGCAGAGAAGACGGAGATTTTTACCACTAGAGCCTGGAATTGTGTGGGTTTCGTTCATTCTAAACCCCACACCATGTATCGGCATAAGTAATCCTCAGAATTATGTGACGAAGTAAAGACCAGGAAATAAAGCAATTCATTATTTGTGTCATAAACACTCCAAATGACCTCTTGAGGCCTAAACCATCTGGTGTGGTTATTTACCAGGAACTGAAAAACTGAGCTTTGAGGTGGCAGAGACGGCAGAGATCGCCGGGACAGCTTTACTCGACTGTTGTCGTTACAGTTTTAACAAAACACTGATGTACGGGTCAGGGGAGAACCGGCCCTACTAATAGGGGAAGCAACGACCACAATTCAGCCACAGAGATGCTCTCAAAACTGGATCCCTGGCGACGCTGACGCGCCTGTTTCAAAAGCCAAAGGGCTTATGACCAACTCTTGTGACAAGATTCAGTGTTTAGGATCAATGTACGTGATCCTGTTTTGAAAGTCTCCGTGAAGTAGTCTGCTTCTGTGAGGATGGGACCGTTCATTTTACCTCAGAGTGGAGCACACCGAGCGTCCATCAGCATAGTTTAGTTTAAAGTGAAATCCCATCTCATCTCAAACATTTACTGTTTATGTGACGTGATCCCCTCCACCCTCCGGAAGAACATCATTTGACTCAGGTTCTCTCACCTTCTCCCGAAATGGCCGGCTTGGCTGCAGGCGAAGCGACTCTCTTCAGACTAGCGGGACTTTCTGACGAACCAGAGTCCATGCTGGAAGAGGTGGGAAGAGAAAGTACTTTAATTTTTATCTTCAAAGAAATGAATACAAATGACATTGACTTTCCTTTTTTTTTTTTTAAGCTGCTTAATGTTTAAAACTCTGAAGCATCCGCAGCAGAAACAGGTGCACTTGGCTAAGTTAAAACACGGAACGTGCAACAGAGGCAGGATTCTGAGCTTGCGTTGTCTCTCAGCACCTGCGATGCTGGGTACGCGGCCTACGTACTGGTCTATTTCCAAGCATGAAGGATAGATGCTCATCCGCTATTTTTCTCTCTTGAAGCCCATAATTTGTTACAAGCACCTACATGATTGCAATAATTGAACTATAACCTTTAGGTTCAAGGGTCCATGCTCTAAGGTTCCTAACAAAAGAGAGAATGTGTTCTTCCCATTATTTCCCCAAATGCTTGGGGCCTCTAAGTCTTCCTGTGTATTTGGCATAGTACTGGGTACTAGACATGAAGAGAGGAATCCTCTCAAACAGATCCACAAGAACATTCCAGGTCTCAGAGTAGAATTCCCCCTTACAACAAGTCACTGAAAAACAAGATATGCAGCCTTCCACAAGTGAAGGGAAAAAAATGACCACTTATTTGTCAGAGGCTGCCTTCTGCTGGCACGTACCCTAAGTTTTGCAGTTAGAGGAGCGGGAAGACAAAATTATCCTGCAGTCCCATCTGTGACTCTTAACCAATGCAAGCAATATATGTTAATGCCTAACATTGTTTTCATCTAATAGAAGCAGATAAACACAAAAATACCTTGTAGATTTCCTTATGGGCCCTGAAATGAGTTTCACGTAAGACTTGGGGAACCAACCCTTCTGACCTTGAACTTCTCCAAACCACCACATGTCTTGCTGTTCCAGGACGGTGATGACATCATTTTTGTTAAAATTTAAGTGGTTGTCTTTTTTGGCTCTCCAAGGATACAGGGCTTGGGCTTGTAGTCCCTCCACCTTCTCGCCCTTGTGTGGAAACACATAAAGGACCTCTCGTTACTCCGTGATCCGTTACGAACCCAGGTGACATCAGCACCGGCACGACCGCTCCATTGCAGCAAATGCACACGGGCACACACACACACACACACACACAGCCACAAAGAGCTCTGCCTCGGTGCACCATGGGTGCTGGATCCGTCCCTTAGTAATCGCTTCTTTACAAAAGGAGAGGCAAAAACCTACCAGCCTATTCACAAGGCCATTGTCTGGCCATCTCAAACACCCCCTTTAAACAAACCAGAAGGTCGTATTTATTTTGTGGCACCCCTCCCCCATTTCCAAACGGATTTGGACATTTGGTGGAAGATTAATACTGGAGCAGAAATCTTATGGCATCTCAGAGGATAATGAACGGATGTCTGAGTTTAGGTGGACACAGGAAAATATGCCCTGCGTTGGACTCTGCTTGTTTTAGCTCCTTTTTAGAGACACGAGGTGTAAATCCATTGTGATCCACTGCAAACATCTGTATGCAACGGCAACGTGGGGTTACAGAGAGGAACGGAACGTCACCTCTGCCTCCTCAAAATAATTTAGGTTAAAAGACTTTATTAACCATAAAGCCCCATAAAAAGGGACAGTACGATATTCTCAGCAAAGATTTCACAACTGATGGGGAAGAAAGAGGTACACACAATGACCTGTACCACCTGGAAGAATGAAGTCTACTACAAACAGGCTCCAACTAGTCACTGTGGGAACAGACAGAAAAGAAGAATGAATTCTGCCCGAGGGCAACAGGGACAATTTCGCAGAGGAGGCAGCACTGGAGTCGGGCCTTGAAGGGCGAGGAGGACTGTGAGAGCTAGGGCTTCGGAAGAAGAGGACTCCAGGCCGAGGGCGCGGCACAGGCAAAGGGTCCAGGAAGAGGAGCACAGTCCGGGGGTGCGTGGAGCCTAGTTTCATGGAGGGGTGTAGTAGGAGATGAGGCTGGAAAGGCAGGGTGAGGCATTTATCATCTTTTTAAAAACTGTAACATGAAACCATTACAATATCTTAAGATAAATACGAAAAAAATACGTCAACATTCAATCATACGTGAAAATGGACAGAAACAAACGATAACGCCCAAAGACAGCTCATTCAGAACCAAGGTGTACTTGTCTTTAGAAGACTTATTCCTATCGACGCTCGATTGTGAGTATTTATGTCAGGTCAAATAGCCCCAGGTGCCATGTTGTCACCTCTCCACCCCGGTCTTCTTGGGTCCTCACCTTCTTAAACCTACGACCCCTCCTCTCTTCCATCTTGGCGGCATACCTCCTTCAAATCCCACAGATTCTCTGCCTCTCATTTTCCTCCCTTGGGCTCGCAGGAGCCCCCTGTCCTCATAGCCCACTGGCTTGTGGCTCTTCTGTGCTGTCTAGTCCTCCCAGCTGCTTCCATTCACTCCTCTGCCAAGCCAGGGCCCCAGGGTCAGCCATTTCGACTGGGTGGGCCCTCACTGGCGTCTCATAAACTCTCGCCCTGAGTTGCCTTCCCTGTGTCTGCCTTGTCAATGCTTCGGCAAGGACACATCTAAATAATCCAGCCTGGACTCAGGGTTGGAACCCTATGCGTGTCACTTACTAATTCGTGACTTGGACAACTGTTTCATCTCCCTAGGCCTCAGTCTCCACATTATAAACCAGAAACACTTTCTCTTAAGGGTTAAGAAAGTTTAATGCATCTATCCACGGTACTGCCGTGATAGTAATAATTATCGTCGTAGTAGCTTCTCTTTCTAGTCCCGGACTGTAAAGTTATGGCTGCAGGAGCTGAGACAGTGTAGGGGTGACCAGTTACAGATTCAGGTTAAATCCAGCCCAGAAATCCTTCACTCTTCTTGGCTGATTTTGAGAACTTGGCAGCCCTTACTGTCCCCTCCCAAGAGCACGGCCACACAGTACCACCTGGACTCCTTTCTCTCCCTCATCCTCCTCCAGTCTCTCTTCATCCTCCCTCTCCCAGAAGAAGAATCCTGTCTTCTTCCTGCACCCTGCATGTGGTTCCCACCCCCAACCATTACGTTCTTGGTGCCTGACTCGGTGGTCCCTTTCTCCCTGGTGCCCTCCCTCCGTGGTCACAAACCTCTCCACTCGCTCACTCTCTTTGCTCCCCTGTCCTTCGCGATCCCTTTATCCTACTCCTTCCCAGGTCACAGGTACACTCTTCTTGCCACACTGACTGCTCTCTGCCCTGGTCACCACCCCCTTTCTGCAAACAACCAAGCCGGGACAGAAGCAAAGAGCAAAGGGAAGGAACCCCCCGGGTAGCTTCTCCTCCTCTCCTGGGTCAGAGAACACACACACTCTGCCTATTTTCCACTTTCTTGCTCTGTTCTCTCTTTTTTGAAGCTCTCACATGTGGCCTTGGAGCTGATCTACGTTCCCACTGCCTGTCGGACAGTGGGTGCCCCACGTTCACCTTAAACTGAACACATCTGCAATCGAGCTCCTCCCTCCAATTATCAATCACTTTCTCTCTGTGCCCCCGTTTCTCTTTGAAGTCAAATCCTTTACTCAATCCCAGAGCGTTTTCCTTCCCTTTGGCTCCAACAGGAGTGTGACTCGGTCCTGTTTAGCGGTTGCTGCTGCCCCATGTCCTGTGCTTGCACCCCCGCCCCCCACGAACCTGTTCCAGGTCAGAAACTGTCCCCCGCCCCCAAATGCCTGCTCTGTTTGACTATTTACAGACATGTCATTCCTTTACCTTTACTGTATTAAGTCAACTACTGCTTTACTGTATAGAGTAATAATATTCATAAAAACTACTTTATCCTTTCAGAGACACTTCCTCAGTAGGGCATTTAAGAGCTTCCCATTCACCCGTAATCAGCCAATCTTTTCCGATATATACTCACTGGTCTCCCCAAATTGACTGGACGGCCCAAGCTTTTCCTGAGACACTCGGCTCTCCTACCTTCGAGCCTCTCCTCACAGTATCTGCTGGCTGATAGGCCAGGCCGCTCCACTTCCGAATAAAATCTACCCAGGGCAAGATGCCATTCAAATGCCACCTCCTTGGTGAAGCTTTCCTGGTCAACTTGTGCAGGAGATGACCCTCCTCTCAACTCTCCAGGCTCCTTAACGCTACTGGGAAAACTCGAACTGAATCCACACTGCCACCTGACCCAGAGACATATAAATAACACTGTCCAGAAGCACTTGCCAAACGTGCTGGTACTGGGTACAGCGGGCTAGGTCTTCGCACTCCCACGGACTGCCTTTACCTGGCCTAAAACAGGAGACGGAGAGGACCCGGTGGCCGTGGCTGGAGTAAATGCTGATCTCTGCCGTAGCTGGCCGGCACTTGGGACAGTGAGCGAGGGCTGGGTGGCCCAGGCGTCCCAGTTGTCCGTCTCTGGCTTCTCATTCGTGCTGGTGGGCCACCTGGAAGGAAACATATTCCACCATGAGAAGTTAGTCCTTCCTACGTGCCAGCTTTTCGCCCACGGCAGGCGGAGACCCAGTACGTTTATGGGGCTTTCTAACGTTCAAAAACAAGACGGGGAGGAAAGAGCTTCCAACGTGGGCTTGAGTCTGGGCTTCACACCCTAGTGACGAACCTCAGGCAAATGACAGTAGTCTCTCCGAGTCTTCATTTCCTCATCGATAAAATGGGAACAATATTCTGCCACTCTGGTTCACGGTGAGGGTCCCATGACATATGGGACAGGGTCTCTCTGCAACTCAAGCACCAGAGAGGCAGCCTCGCATGATCACTACGGCCATTTGTAAAAGCGCCAGCGAGGCCAGCAAAAGAGAAGGTCTACAGCATGTGCGAAGCCAGCTTTGCAGCCGGCGCTTAACGCCGTCTCTCTGTCCCATCCACCCTGCGGTGAGTACCCGGCCACGTGCCCAGCCACCAGGGCAATGACAAGTGGTATCCTTACAGCAAACAGTCACGCTGGATCTCAGGGACAGTTTTAATTTTGTGATTTTTACAATGTTAAATAAATACATCTGTGTGAACATGAATCCAAATGTAATTTACTTTTTACATCTTTATAAGACATAAGGACATTTGCAAATCAAAAAAATTCCTTTGGGGGTGCCAGGGTGGCTCAGTCGATTAAGCGTCTGACTCTTGATTTCGGCTCAGGTCATGGTCTCACAGCCGTGGAATCGAGCCCTGTTCTGGGCCCTGCACTGGGTGTGGAGTCTGCTTAAGATTTTCTCTCTCTCTCCCTCTCTAATAAAAATTAAAAAAAAAAAAATTCCTTTGTTAGACTGCACACCCTGATGCTGGGTGCCCATAATTACAGCAGGAGAACTGCACACCACCCATGTATCACAATGACTGGGTCCACAGCAAAACGAAATCCTAGAAAACACGGTATTTGTCTTCTATGTTAGCCTAGGCTTTAGTTTAAAAAAAGTCGGAACTTTTCAATCAAGATCAGGACAGGAAGGGAGAGTTTCAACTTGGAATCATGCTTAATGGGAGGCGACTTTTTAGTAGAGATTAGACAGGGAGGACCCTTCTGCACCTGCAACCTTTTACATGAAAATAAGAGGATGAAAACCTTGCTATTCTTTACATCCTTCCCTCCACTTACTCCACCCTGGTCACCATGCTCCTTTCTCCCCTCTGTTTGAGCCATCTGATCTTTCTCTAGCATTACGTCTGGACTCCTGGCCTTCCATGTTTCTTCTGAAAGATGATTAGACTTGAAAAAAAAAATTAAGATACTTCTTACTCAGATCACTCCTACTTGACTGCTTGTCTAAAATACTTTTCGGGGGCGCCTGGGTGGCTCAGTCGTTAAGCGTCTGCCTTCAGCTCAGGGCGTGATCCCGGTGTTCTGGGATCGAGCCCCGCATCAGGCTCCTCCACTGGGAGCCTGATTCTTCCTCTCCCACTCCCCCTGCTTGTGTTCCCTCTCTCGCTGGCTGTCTCTCCCTATGTCAAATAAATAAAATCTTTAAAAATAAATAAATAAATAAATAAATAAATAAATAAATAAATAAATAAATAAAATACTTTTCGACAACTGCACACGCAGATCATGGTCCTCTAACTGTGAGCATGGACAGCAGTTTCCTCCATCATTTCAAACCTCTGCTTACACACGTCTTTGAAGGCCATTTCCCGATGACCAAGGGCACCGCCCCGACAGCAGCCCAGAGCACATGTCACTTCGCTCCCCGGTACGTGTGTACCAGACCGATGACAAAGGAAAGCTTTAGAGGAAACAGCTTTCTAGCTTGTCCAAAACCACATGACTGAATTCAATTTCTGTTTCTGACCAGCAAAGAAGGGCTGCTTACATGCAGGAAATGACTCTATGTGCTGACTGACCTGGATGTCAGATCATTAGGAAACGGTATTTCTCCATTTCTTCCACAAGAAGGAAAGACACAGACGAATTACTGAGCGCAGTGAGATGATAGGCTTGATGTCGCGTGTACCAAGACAAATGACTTTGGAGCGATGAGACCATCGGATCCAGGTCAGAGACCGGAATCCACG
Source organism: Ursus maritimus (assembly GCF_017311325.1). Lineage (NCBI taxonomy): Eukaryota > Metazoa > Chordata > Mammalia > Carnivora > Ursidae > Ursus > Ursus maritimus. The sequence goes on from NW_024426552.1 coordinate 11,193,688, forward strand.
GTTTGCTAGCAGAGCGGTCAGAGAAAGGGGTACTGAAAATAAGCCCTATCCTTTCCACAGAGGTACAGCCCAAAACTATGAAAAGGATTACTGAGCGAGGAGGTGAACACTCCTCAGAAAGAGCGTGTCTACACGTACGTGGAGCTGAAGTCAGCCCAGTTGTTGGGGGTCGTGGAGGGCTCTGGAGCGGTCACTGCCACAGGTGCGGGGGTCTCACGCACGGCCAGTTTGGGTGCAGGGGTGGAGGTCGGGTCAGGCCCGGGTTTGACTGGAGCGGGAACCTCATTTTCTGGGATTTTCTCTGCATAGTTTGCAGGGAACCATCCTGTCTTTCCTTTTAATTCTCCGCCAAGCCAGCCCGGTTCTCCAGTTTGGCTTTCATCCACCTGCAGGAAAAGTTACAACGTTTAACTAAAGTGGAGCTAAATCAACCCGTAAAGACACCAAGCACCCTCCCAGGCCCAAGCCCTAAGCCTCCGTCCAAGTCGGACGGACACACCACACACGGATGCCTCTTCACCCTATTCTCGTCTCCTGAACAAACAGCATGTATTGTAATTCAAGTTCTCATTCTTTCTGCCTTTTTTTTTTTTCCCCCCCCCCCAACTTTTCTAGCAATGGCAGTTAAGATAATGTGCCTGAAGTCCTCAGGCCCATAGTTGAAATTTTTAGAGTTACCCTGAATTGGAAAGTGATCTGACAGACTTCATCACTCAGGAGGTCATGTAATTATTAAAAAATAATCTGACTTGGGTTTAGGATTTAAAACTGAAAGCAAAGGGTGCAATCAACATTAATCAGTACTCTAAAAATCTCTAATAACTAAGTGGTATTTGTTCAGCACAGGGATAAGAAAGATAAAAACATGGTCTTAGATGGTTTCCACAGGAAGCAAAGCTGACGTTAAGCCATTTAAAAGCACTTCTTTAATTTTCTCATCATATATCTCATTTAAATTAAATTAAAGAGATTATTCATGGCAACGGTCAATTTTATTAAGGTCCTATGTTTTTCTTTTATATAAATTTAACTTCAATATCATAAAAGTGCACCTGAGAACACAGAATTCTGCTGTTTAAAATTCTCACAGAGGCTATTATATCAAGTGCTTTTAATGTTTTCATTTTAATTCTAACTTAAAAGGATCATTCAAAATCACCAGGATGGTTCTACCTATCTTTAGGAGTTACCCCCACTATTTTATGAGCAACAGGAGAACGACTTTGGAGGAAAATTACGTTCACTATTAGAAAACTATTTTCATTACTAAAAAAGGGTCTATCAGAGACCTTATCTTATTTTAATCCCTTAATATATACTGCCCGAGGAGGTAAAACATTGAACCCTTCATCAGACATTAATGTTGCTTTTTAGAAATCACAGACATGAGTAGGTAGGATCGTAACAATGATTCTGGAAAAACAGAAAAAATACCAGTTTTCTAACTCATTCAAATATACAGTAAAAATATTAATATAAAATGAAGCCCCAAACTATGGAACCAAACATCTACTACTTGCATTCAGTGCAGAGTAACTGGAACGTTTATTAGCATACTTGAATTTTAAACATGCTTGGGATGGGGTGGAAAAAGTAGAAGTACATGGCTTACGACTTAACTCTACATCTTATTTATAAAACTTTCAGTAAGTGGAAGATGCTGGCACTCTGCTCCACCTTAAGGAGCCCTTACTGTCAGGGGTAAAAGCAATTTTTAAAACCGAGAAGTCTCCAAAAAGGAGTTCCCCAAGATAAAGAGCGATATTGCTTCAGAGGTTCTCTTTTTTGCTTTACAGTTCTGATATTCTTGCTAACGCTTACATCAGATGTGAACACATTAGCCACTTTTCATTCAACTCCCCCACACTGTTGTGTGCTTACGTTCCTTTTTCTGGGCAGCCCCAACTGTTTCTCTAGATGAGGATTTAAGATGACATTTTTTTCCACTTGGATTTTATGTGAAATGCAAATGGCTAAACGCCTTTCCTTCTTCATTTATATTTATTGGTGATATTATGACACATTTAAACATCACTACAGCTTTGCAATGGAAACACCTGTTTCTGGGCCAGATTGTGCCAGGGGCTCCCCAACTCCTCGGCAGGTTCAACAGTCAAGCTCCACCTCCTTCCACTTATTCTAGGACTACAGGTGATGTCAGGCAGGAGTGAGTGAGGAATGAACTTGAGCCTAAGACAGCGAAAGGTCTGATCAAGAGCAGGGCTCTGCAATTAGACTGGCCCCAATTTAAATACTAGTTCTACCAATTATTAACCGGGTGACTCTGGGCAACTTCCATCTCTTGGTGCCTCAAGTTCTTCATGTATCAAATGGGGATAATAGTACCTGTCTCATTATGGTGGCTACGAGAATTGTGAAATATTTAAAATACTGCCTGGTATATGAGAAGTGTTTTAAAAGCCACCTCTCCTGTTGTCCCACTCTAAATCTGTACTGAAGCTCTCTCATTTGGTCTTTTGTCCTGTTCTAAGGGCCTGGTCTTTACCCTCACTTCAGGGAACCAGTCCTGGTTTCCTGTAGGGGGGCGCTCTCTGCTCTAGAAAGCTGCCTGGGACCCCGGGCCCTCTGTGTTTGCCTTATTGCCAGCAGCAATCCTTTAGGGGCTGGAGTTCAATCCTGGATCATGGCCTACCTGGAACTCCTACTGGTCTGTCCAAATAGGACCTCCTCAAATGTTCACTGCTTTACTCAATTATGTCCTATGTTTTACTGTCATTCCCTTGACACACAGGGTCTTATATGGTTAACAGGACTTTTGGGACTGACATCTGGAACTGGATCTGAAGCCCCATGGGGAGATCTAGCTTGTATCCCAGGTAGCTGATCACACCCAGCCCTGTTTCCCTGATAAGACAGAAAGCATGAGTCACTGCTGCAAGATGGTTTGTATAGTTAGGAAGCAGAGAAGGTACCACATCATTCTCTTATCTGTGCCAACAAGAGTTTCTCCATCCTTCAGGGTAATAATGAAATCAGTTTTGCCCTTTTAACCAAGGAAATTCACTGGTCAGCTTTGACCAAACAATAGTCTCAATTAGCCTGATTTGTTCTTATACGAATCCATTAATTTTAACAAATAACTTAATTTTAAGATTCTGAGGATAGAAGAAAAATTTATTCTTAACGTTAAATTAACCACTCAGAAAAAGCACAAAGTTTGTCAAAAGGAGAAACATTTCTTCCTGGATTTGGGAACCCTGGCCCAAAATGCCAATCCAATGATGGAAAAACAGTGTGTACAATCAGAACAGAACAAGAGTTCAGCATATAAACTTTTCAACAGGGCTGGCTATAATGTGGAGTTTAATGTATGTCAAGTAGATCCATCTATGGGAGGCTCTAAGTCAGGGGGATCTGAAATACTAACAACATTGGCCTTAATACACTTTCATTTCACCAGCCCCACTGCATTTGAGGTCATTCTGGTGGAACATCAGCAAAGAGGGAAACACAAACCTCAGATACTGCGTACGTGTCTCAAATGTTACCGATCTAGTCTACAGAATGTTAATATCCACCGTATGCTGCAGGGCTTGACTGCAACAGTCAAATGCACATGGCAGCTATGAGGTTCAAGTACATATGGCTAAGCCTGATAATACTCTTTTCTCAAGGTTTCTATGCTTCACGGCTGCCAAATACATCAGGTAGCGTAAGTATTCCTGAAATCTCTGACCTTGTCGCAAAGAGGGGAAAAAGAAATTCCCTCTCCCCTCACAAGCATGACACAGAACAAGGACAGCAAGGAGATTTAAACTGTGTACAGACTCAGGCCAGGTGGTGGGGCTGCCTGGGATGTGCTGAGGAGTACGGGGAGCAAGACACGGTTCATGCATTTGCTAGCTTGGAAATGCAAGGTTTTCCCCAAAACTTTTGGATTAGAATACTGAAATTGTTCTCTAAAGCCCTAATCTAGAGTTCGTCAAATTTTTCCTCTGTTCTAACTACTCAACTCTGCTCTTGCAGCACAAAAGCAGCTGTAGGCAGTATGCAAATGAATGAGTCCAGCTATGCTCCAATAAAACTTTATTACAAAACAAGCAGGGGGCTGCACTTGGCCCACTCCTGGAATCGGATGTGTACTGGTCCCTCCGAACAGTAATGATACTATGACCAACTGTGACTAAACAAGCCAACCACCTCAAATGTTAAGGTTACAGAAATCAAAGGAAGGCAGGAAAGGAAAGATACTGACTATATTAAAAAAAAAAAAATCTCCATCAAGAGAAAACAAGGAGAAACAATGAGTTTACTGTTACACGATTAACATCAAATTAGAAGATGAACAATTTTCAGAATGAATTGAACTGGTTGATGGCTGACAACCGCTAACAAAGTGTCCTTTTCTGGGATATGTTTCAGAAAGGACTTCGAATTAGTCTTGACAGGAAAAAGGCATTAGGTTAGATTGGTGGTTCCCAAAAGTGACTGTTTAACACAACTACCTGGAGAAGATACTGAATCCTGAATATGGAGAAAAGTGCCCAGAGTCTCTAGGGGTGAGCTCTGGATCGCATATCTCTTCTAAGCTCCCTGAACAGTTCTAATGTCCTCAGTCCTTCACCACCCAGACCTGCTGAGTCAGATGATTGGCCTGTGCTCTTAAGACAAACTTCAACAAAATGGCAGTGAGCAAAAGCCTTCTGATTTTTTTTTTTAAAGTAAGCTCTACACCCAACATGGGGCTTGAACTCATCACCCCGAGATCAAGACTCACATGCTCTTCTGACTGAGCCAGCCATGAGGCCCTCTTCTAATTTCTTAGGCTATTCCAATACACTATGGATGTCAAATTTGATCTATTCACCCTCCAAATATTGGGACCTCAGGATCAGAAGATAGGCCATCAATGTTCACAGTATTTAAGTCTTAGCTGTCAAGGTCAAACTCAATGACGAAGCTTCCATTAAGAAGTTCTTCTCTGAGTATATCGGTCCATTCTGATTCCTTTCTTCTTAAATTCCTAGCAGAGCTAGTAAGCATGCATGGAGAACTTCATCAGACGTTGGCTTTTTCATGTGCTTCTCCCTACTTTTCTAAAAAGATTTTAAACATCTGAATGGCAGATGTCATCTTCGATTTCTTTATATTATAAACAATATTTAGAATAGGACTATATACAAGATACCACTTTAACTTTGTTAACCGTGGGAAAAAATATTTTTTGGAGAAAACTGGACTGATAGTTAACTTCCTTCAAAAACAAGACTTTCTAAAGCTCCCGCCAAGACTGCTGATGTTAAAAAAGGAAACGTTTGACTTCTGAAATCTAACCAGGAATAGTCCGCTAATGTACAAAGAAGTCTGAGAAATGTGAGAATCTGATGACTATCGTGCTCACAAAAATAAGTGAAATCCTAATTATTCAACCAAGAGATTGATAGTAACGTTCTACTACCTATTTTCATGATCATATTTCTTAACCTCAAACTTCAGAGAATAAAAAAATTGTTACTATCACATGTCAATTTCCCTTGGGTTTTTTTGCGCTGATTGTTAACCCCACGAAGATAATACAGTTGAATGCCATTTGGGGTGTAATGTTGCACCGTGCAGAAGACGACACTGCTGCTGTTCCCTCAGCAAACCAGTAAATTATGCTAAGCTGTATATTCCATCCTTCATGACATATCTGGGATGTCTGAGATAAAGCAAACACCATTCCAGACCTGGATACTCATTCTGTTATACTTGTCAAAGTTGGATTTATTTTTAGTTGAGACACTTGTAAATATGAAAATAATAAAAAAGTACAAAAAAATTAAACATGAAAGCCGCCTCTTTACTGCCCAGCAGTAACCGATGTTGACGGTTTCATGTTTGTATTTCAAGAATTTAACCACACACATAAAAACATTCACATATACACACACACAGATTTTTATTTAACCAAAATGCAATTATACTGTACATATTGTTTCTGCCTTTTTCTTCTTTTTTTACTGGTGAGCTTATCTGTATGTGAACTACGTTATTTTTTTTTTTCACATCTTAAATCTTCCTGCTCAGCTATACCATAATTTATTTAAACCATTCCCTTACTTATACGGGGCTATTCCTTTTTTGTTTTTACCAACAATGCTGCAGGCAACATTCGTCTACACATGTATTTATGCATATGCCAAAATACCATCTAGAGGAGGGAGAAAAGCAGAATTTCTGGGTCAAGGGGAATAAGAATTTTAAATTTAAATAGGTATGGTCAAATTGCTTTTAAAATAGCTTGGCCAATGCATACAACCATGCTGACAGTGTGTATTTCATCTACATTCCTGCACTCTTGATAAAGCTGCATATACCAAACCTTTAAACTTGCTCAGGTGAGAAATGAAAAATGTGATCTGGTTTTTTTAACTTGCATTTCCTGATCACCAATGAGATAAAGCCTCTTTTTGTGTATTTTTAATATCATATACTTTTCTTCATGTGTGAATATCTCTTCAGATCCTTGGACAAGTTTTGTAAGTTTTGGGAGTCTATACATAATATGGATGTGTTCTGCAATATAGAAGTTTTAATTATTTTCTGTTGTCAAATCTGTCCATTTTTACCATTTATGGCTTCTGGTTTTAACTCAGAAAGTTATTTCTTTGCCAGGAAATTATTTCCATAGTCTCCTTTAAAAAATTTTTTTTTGAAGAAATTTAACTTTTAAAGTTTAAACTACTTGGAACTTATTTTTGTCTGTAGCCGGAGATGGAGACTTAACCTTATAATTTGCCAAATACACAGCCTTTAAGTTAGTCCTTAAATGGAATTTAGCAAAGAGAAATCCGGTACACAAACCTTTATACCTTTTTTTTTTTTAAAGCAAAACCTACCACACAAACTCAAAACATATTTTTACTGCCACGACAACACCCAAAGATATGTGTACTTACACAGAATCAGTGATTTAAAAGAAGGAAACATTTAATAAGATGCAGACTTCCTGACAGTTACACAGACTTACCCATTCCCCTTTAACCTCCACCAGGAAAGCAAAGGTTTGAAAGCAAGGCAAAATATGTTTAATGAATGTTTTAGTTTTACAGCACATCTCAACTCTATTCATCTAGTCAAGCTGGTGGTTAACTAGCCAGTTTGAGGAATAATATCATTTTAACAGGACTATGTTTCCAAAAAATAGCAATTATTTCTCGCTAAAGCACAGACCATCTAGAACACTTCCTTATTGTAACATCTGTAACACTTCCTTATCTCAAGAAGAGAACACTACTTTTCTGTACCTTGTGTTGCGACAAAACCCAGTTTCAAAACCATTAGGCTCTTTTTTTTTTTGTTTCAGTGTAAAGACACAACTTTGTAATGAGGTCCTCTCTGATGTCACATTGTACTTTCACAAGTTTTTTAGAGTCCCAGTATGGTATTCTTATATATTTTAACAATTCATACACTTTAAAAGCCACGATAGTTCAAAGACGAGGCAGTACGAGTGAAGTGCGTCAGGCCATTAGAAAACAGGGTGGGAAAGAGTCAGTGGTGAAGGAGATGCCTTGCACCACTGGAGCACTGTGCCCACGCCACAGAGAAACCAGCCGCTCTTTCTGTAAAGAGCGAGTGAGGCCGCACGCAGGCCGCACACACTGTTTGCTGAACGAAGGCTGCACTTTTTTTGAAGAGGGTTTGTTACTGTTACGGAGATTTTGCCTTCTAGAGAATCTGATATTTGGCCCTGACTCCCTTATTTGAAGCCCATGATAATTTGAGAAAAAACTGTCCGAAATAAAGGGGAGAAAGGATTGAGATCTCTGAAGACCGAACACGTTGTTCTTTCTATATATTTTGGCTCATTAAGGATCGTATATTCTCCACACAGAGACCTGATCTATACACGCAAGATGAACGCGTGAGTGACAGTGCAATGATCTGTGCATTACCCTTGAACTTCAAAGATACCTACCGCTGGTACCACAACCACGTTGGTCTCAGTAAGAGTTCTTTTACAATTTGGAACCATTCCCATCTTTAAACAAACAAAAAATGCCAAGAGTAATGCAAAGTTTGACTACTTCTACAACTCTTAATTCTGAAGTTACTAACTAGATGGAAGAACTACTGTTTTCTTTTAGAAAATAATTTAGGTTAACCGCCTGGTTTTATTCTTTCCTAAACTGGTTACTACAGTTTGAGTTACAATCACACGATTATATTTAACTATTAGTATAATTAAAGGAAATCAACTATGACAAAGCAAAATTCTGAACTCTTTTATTTGCTCATTTATAGAGTAAGAAGACAGATTAACTGTATGTAATTCATGACTCTTCACACAATTCAAAGATCACAAAATTAAAGGGGAAAAAAGATGCACTGACCCAAAGATACAAAAGTGATCACTGGCAATTGTGAAAGTGATGATAAAACATTCTGCATTTAAAACTATTTCTTAAAGACTATTCATAGTATTTAAGTAGCAATTTAAACTCTGAAATTACCAGACCTTTACAGATCTAGAAACACGCTAAGGCTGTGAAAACAACCCATTTTCTTTAACACCTCTATCTTAAAGTGATGCTAGGATCCATTTCTAAATATCATCTTTCATTCTAATAGAAAAGGAAGATTGAGCCCATAATTCAAAAACCCTGGATTTCACACTCGGCAACAATTTCACGCTGTCAAATAAAGTGCAAGAGGAAGACAGGTGCTTATCATCAAGAGAAAATTACACTTTGACCGGAGTCTTTCTTACCATTACTATATCTCCGGGCTGGATCGTGATCTCATCGTGACTTCTGGATTCAAACGGATAGAGCGCACGGTAATACACCACCTTTACGTTCTCCTGTGCAGAAATTGTAAGTGGGCCTTTTTCTATTTACAAAACAGTGGGGAGAAGGGAACAAAAATAAAGCATTACACGGGACACATATGCATGACAACAAGCCAAACAAATGACCTCTCTCCTCTGCTGTTGACCTGAACATCTGAACTCTTTCCATCTATTCAAGGAATTTCTGAAGCACACACTTCGTGCCAAAGGAGAGCCAAATCTGACGTCAGCAACTCAGATCCATCAGCGTTCACTGGCTGCGGCTCTCTGAACAAAGGCCATCCCAATGCTGACGGCAGTGAGGCTGTCTTGTCTTAGGTCCCCGAAGAACTGCCTCCTGGCTGAGGCTCCAGCTGTACACATCTGTAAAGCACCAGGACCCCTCTCCCCCACCCGGGCTGCCGAGTACAATGCAGCAGTTAGAATGTGACCCCCAATCTGAATCAGCCAAGAAGAAACCTCCTTTGGCAGGAAGCAAAGCAGCACAACTTTCCACGTTAAAAGACTTGTAAATGTTGCTATCTTTGGCTGCTGACTTCACCAATGATGATTATTACTGATAATCCCCAGGGAAGTTAAGTCTTCCTCTACATCTCCCAGGGGTGGGGAAATGAGCCTAATGACAGACCTTATAGGAAAATAATTTAGATTTTAAATAAAAATTTTTAAAAATGCACGCAAGTAGAAGACATTTTGACCTCTGATTCACTTGACAGTACCTAATCAGGGCCCTCTGAACTGTTTTATCCTAGTAATGTAGGTATTTAGCCACACATCTATTTTCTCTGAAAAGCAGGGAGGGCAAGGCATTATCTTCATGGAGTCTGGGGCTGGATGAGGTGCAACACTTCCCACTGACCACAGGAAGAAGAAATCCTCATTTTATACTACGAGGAAACATAAGGAATCTAATTGCCCAAGATCCAGTACTGGTGAAATTATTTTCATATCAAAGAAAGCATTAAAACATAAATTTGCTTGCCAGCCTTTCTCCCTGGACTGCAGCCATCTGGATGTGGGGCCCGACTCCAAACCCCACCCCCATCTCTGCCCACGGTAAACAGGAAACAAACCTTACGGAACAGTGTGCTTCTTTCTTTCCTTTCTGTATACCAATAAAAAGCACACGGATAATCGGACAAATCAAATCGATATAACTTGCCATACAAAGGAAAAGGCAATCACTTTCTTCAATCACTTTCTTCAGCTGAGTACTATCTGCAAAGCTGCCCAGTATCATAGAGCCACATGGGAATCTTGAAAATACATCCTAGGTTGCATCTGACATAAGAGATAATGTTTTCTAGCGATTTCAAAGGCCTTCATTTTCCATATTTAAAGAGGCAACTTATGATCAAAGGGCAAAAAGAAAAAAAACAAGTCACAGTTTTCAAAAGGTCAAAAACACGGCTTCATGTAGCATCGGCTGAAGACAGATCAGTGTGGGCAAGGGTGCCCGAAACAGCGCAGTAATTCCCAGAGAAAACAGCCAACTGGAGACACAACAGGTTCTTTCCAGATCTGGGATACAGATTTCTGGATGGGGCTTGGTAAGGAAGCTCATGCCATTTTTGTCTGCAAAGGCTCTGGATGCCAGCGTGAGAGGGACCAAAGGCTGGCAGGGTGGTGAAGGATTAAACAGGCATTTCATGAGCCTCGAGAATGAACATCTGCACTGTCTGAAAAAAGGACACTGGCCTTCTCACCCATCTCTGTGAAAGGAGCCAAGACAGGGCCTGCCTACACACGGGAATTCCTCAGGACGATCTGGCAGAGGAAACGTATTTGCTAGAATGACTTCCGCCCCTACTACCTGTGGTGGACCAGGGTGCCTGGACAGCTGGCTTGGCTGGTTCCTGATGCTGATGGAAAAGCCGGCTCATCTTGTCTTGCGAGTCCGGTTTGCTTTTCTCCTCACTGTCCTTCTTCTTGACGCTCTCCTCCCTTCTGAGCTTTTCTTCATCGTGGATCTTCCTTGGCCGCTGGTGTGCATCGTCCTGCTGCGCATGCTCGATCCACTGCTTGTCCCTCTCCTGAGCTCGTCTGTCAACGAAATGCTTGATTACAGCCAGGAAGCGACTCCCGCTTAACACTGCTGTGGGCGCTCTTCACAGAACCCAGAAAAACACAGGAAGAAGATTTCTGATGTGTTTTACCAAGTGGTTAGAAGACTAACAAAGAGACTTCTTTTTTTTTTTTTTTTAAAGATTTTATTTATTTATGTGACAGAGAGACAGCCAGAGAGAGAGGGAACACAGCAGGCGAGTGAGAGAGGAAGAAGCAGGCTCCCAGCAGAGGAGCCTGACGTGGGACTCGATCCCGGAACGCCGGGATCACGCCCTGAGCCGAAGGCAGACGCTTTAACGACTGCGCTACCCAGGCGCCCAACAAAGAGACTTCTCGATGCTAAAACTGGTACTTCACTGCAAAAAGCTGTTAACACACACAGGAATGATGAGAGCACGCACCTAGACGAACACACACGTGGTTCCCCAAAACTGAAGGCGAAAGCAACAGAATCGTCTGAACCCTTTAGGTAGCGGCCATCCTGTTACTAAACATTAGTCTCTGTGCATTTTCCTGAACCTGAAAACTTCGTATTTGTCAAAGCAGCTGATGCGAAGGGACAAGTGCAATTAAATCTAGGCCCTGAAATCTAAGACGACCTCAATTGGAAGCCCACAGGACAGGACTGCGGTGATTTTGCTCTCACTGCACGATAGTCTGTAATATCAGAAAACACTTTAAAGAAACCCACGTGCAAAAGTAAAAAATACAGTGATAGTAATAACTAGTCCTCCCCCAACATGAACTCTATTACCCTTCACATCAGGGGAGTAGGTCCTATTAATGTCCCCATTTCTACATGGGAGAAAAATGAGGCAGAGATTTAAAAGGCCTGTCCAAGGCCACATGGCCACACCCGCCTGGGGTTCAATCCCAGGCAGCCCGGTTCTAGGCTCCACACCCTGAACTGCTATCCTGTGACATGGCCAACACACAGAGGTCATCTCCTGGAATTAGGAAACTGCCAAAGGAATATAATATAAACAAAGAAAGCTTGTATTAGCCATTTAAAAAATATGGTATTTATGTCTACCCTGTATGTATGTGAAAATTTAGTGGAATAAAATTCTTTAGCTTAAATCGTTAACATTTTACTTACTTTCAAAATATCTTTTAAGAAAGCACAAAAAAGTTTTTTGGAAGGGATCCCCTACCTCTGTCGTCATTTGTAACAACAACAACAAAAACACACAATAGAATTTGCTTAATATTTGCTACTAATAAAAGTCATCAGGTATAGTGTATAGCCATGTAATTTCTGAAATTAATTTTTGGATACTATTTATATGATTGAAAGCAGGAAAGCTACCCTTTTTTGTATTATGGTATTTGGAGTTGATTTCTACTCCACAGAAATGTTTAAGCTCAGTGCAGCACAGCGTTTTATCAACTTTGAAGGTTAAGGAAAGGACAGAGTTCGGGTTAATCAGCACATCCAAGAAATGAACCCTTGAGCCAAAGCCCAAGAAAACCGCAGAACAGTCCTCTAAATCGGTTAGAGACTCTACCCACCTGTCCACTGGTCAACTGTGCGCGCCCACTTGTACGGGGATAACTGACAGTACGGTGCTCTGAATGTACTTTCTCTTCCTTATGATTTTAACATTTTCTTCCTCTAGCTCGCCTTATCGTAAGAACACAGTATACAACACACATAACAGACAAAATGTGTTCATCGACTGGTTATGTTTCTGTAGGCTTCCTTCCAGTCAACGGGAGGCTGTTAGTAGTTAAGTTTTGGGGGAGTCAAAAGTTATACTCAGATTTCTACCTGAGCAGGCGGTCTGTGCCCCTAAGCCCCTTGTTGTTCGAGGGTCAACTGTATTACACACACCCACAACAAAATGTGCACTGCTCTGGGGAGCTGCACTGAGCTCGGCCCACTGAAGTCAATGCCTTCCTCGAGTTACGTTTCTTCATCTTTTTATTCTAATTTCAATAACCAATTTTTACATTTACAGTACATCACTGAAATATTTGGTCATTTTTGTTTCCTGGAGTCAAAAATTAATTGAACTTTAACAAGCAAATATCCAGTAACAAAATCAGACACACCGAAAGTTAACAAATAAATTTCTACGACTCATGACAGAAAGTTACCAGTGAAAGTTACAAACCACAAACACAAATATTCAAACAAAGATGAATAAAAAAAATGTGTCTGGATCCTAAGCAGCAGCAAATTTTCTCGTTTTGTACTCAAGTTTAACTTGCAGTTAAGAAAAGAAGAAAGAAGTCGGAGTGGCACACTGTCAGTCCTACTGGAGAAAGCCTGTGCGGCGAGCACTCAGGGGCTTTGATTTCAAACCCAGCGCTCGGACAGCCACTGTTATTAAAAGGCTGTGAACTGGAAACGTATTTTGGTCATTGGCATGCAAACGAGCATACCAAGTGTCCTAATTTCCTTGTATAATTCCATTTATCTACATAGTAGTAGCTTGGGAGAGCTCTGGAAACTAACCAAAAACTTCAGGGGGTACTTATATATGCAAAGATTTATATACACACGTATTTGTGCTTGCGCGCACGCACACACACACACACTCCAAAGACTGAAGGCTCTTTCTGGTCAGTAGGTACTTGCAGAAGCCCTGCAAAGAATAATAAATACTAAAAGTTCCTTCCGGATGGGTCCACGATCCACAGTAAAAGACTCACCTTTGGGCTTCTTCTTTTTGTTTTTCTAATTCTATGATCTTTTGCTCTTGTTCCTTCTGTTTTAGACGTTCAGCCTCTATGGACTTTTGTTTCTGGAGCTGTTGCTTATTATGTATTTCTCTTAGTTCCTACAAATAATCAGGAAACAGTTCACATAAGGACACGAGGTGACAGGCATTTCCACTGTTTATCACAGGCAACATTTCACAGTGGGGAAGTCCAGACATTTAGGAGACTAACATCTCAGATTTGGAAAACCGAAAATCACTCTACATTTTGACATGACTGATCTCCAAGAGTTGTTCCAGGTTATATCTTAGTGAGTCGTAAAACATTACACCATCTCCCATTACATGCTTTAGAAGGAGCTTGCTAGCGACGGGTATTAGAGAAGCTACGTGGTTCAAGACTCGGCAACAGAAATGGATTTAACCAGCTTTAAGGTACGGTGATGATCAATAAAGCCCCAAGGGGCTTCGGGTAATGAAGCAACACCAGCCTCTACTGGCTTGGAAAATACACACCGCCTCCATCCAAACCTGACCTTCTTATGCTATGCTGCCTTAGAACAGATGGCCATCCCTCTGCTCCACAGCCTGGACTGTCCCCACCAGGGTCTGTCTGTCTTCAAATCACACCCTTCCGGAACATCTTCTCTTGTGAAATCCAAGTGTGAAGCTGTCGACTTCCCCACACTAACCCATCAGTCAGGTTGAAAATAAATGTGATAATATGACAGTCACCATGTTGAACCCAACTTCCTCATTTGATATCAGTCCCCAGGAAAAACAGGGATTTCCTTAGCAGACGACTGAAAACAAAATGCATTTTATGATATTTATTTATTTTTTTTTTTAAAAAAAGATTTTATTTATTTATTTGACAGAGAGACAGCCAGCGAGACAGGGAACACAAGCAGGGGGAGTGGGAGAGGAAGAAGCAGGCTCATAGCAGAGGAGCCTGATGTGGGGCTCGATCCCATAACGCTGGGATCACATCCTGAGCCGAAGGCAGACACTTAACCGCTGTGCCACCCAGGCGCCCCCATTTTATGATATTTAAAGTACTCGAGTCAGAACTTTAAACATCCCAAGTATAAATAAAGAAATGCCTGTTGAGCGAGAACTCATATAGGTTCCATACAGGAACCCAATGGTCACTAACATTCAGTCACCGAGATGCCTCCTGCTTGTGTCAACAATAAATCGGATGAGTCAGTATCCAGGAGAGCCAAGGATGCATTTCTTTTTTTTTTTTTTTTTTTTTTTTTTTTTTTTTGGTCTCTAAGGGTACATTTCCAGTTGACTTCTTCGACTGGGTAACTAGGGTGAGTCCCCCGAGGTGGCAGCCCTGGGGTCTTTTTGGTGAGATACAAGAATTGAAGTAAGGTTTGCCCTGTCTTCTTCATCTTGTCCACTGGTTAAGCCCAAATGGGTAGGTTTCCTCCTGCCTTAAACTCCTACCTTTAGATTCATTCAGAGATGGAACAAAGGTAGAGCATTGTCTATAGAAGATCGGTGTTTAAATGCACTTATTCCTAGAGAAAAGCCCTAAGCATTACGCTAACCTTTTTCTGCTAGCTAGCCTGTTCTCAGGATAAAGTAAGAATGCAAGAACGAGTGTTTTATAAACCAGAAGTGACTTTGAGAGGTCCTAAAAGGGATCAGTGAGATATAAGGAAAAGTTTTTAGAAATCAGGAATTAGGAGGAGATGGTACTGAGGAGGGTGCTGGGGTGACAACTGGGAGAAGGAGGCACTGGAAAAGCAGGGAAGGAAGGAAGGGACTTCGGTGGGGTATCAGCAGATGAGACTGGGAATATCTAGGCAGGAGGCAGCAGAAAGAAGCAACGCTGTATACAGGGCATACATTGGTGGACTGTACTCTATGGCAGATGCCCTGGGAACGCGACTTGGATTTGATATTTTAGAGACAAATGGAAAACTGGGGCCACTTCCTATTGTTAGAGTAATTTGTACTTTTGGCTCCAGTTAATATCTCTATGTGAAAAGGAAAACTGCAGTGGGAGGATATGAAATCAATCTCTAAAGTCCTAAGAGAGGGACCCAAAAGTTGGGTCCTGCAGAGACAGCGATGGCCCTCTCCATCATTAGCCCAATGGCTGAGGCCCTTTAAAAGGAAGAGAAAAAAGGGACTGAAACGTTTCCTTTTTTCCTTACTTTAAAATTTCATCTTCAATTGCATAAAATTCTTAAATAGGTTTAGAAAGAATAATTCATGGCAATAGACAGTAATCAAAAGTACTGAACTGGGAACAAAGAAACCTGGATTGTGATCTCACGTCCCTGACATGGGCCAACAGCTAAATTAGAGCGGATGGCCCTTAGGTTTTCCACTTTAAGATCTGTTAAATTCTTTGACACTGTTGATCACATAAAAAAATTACTCCTTATTTATTTCAGTGTCTCTTATATTTAGGGTTTTATTCTTCCTACAGGAGTAAACCAAAAAGGCATAACTAGTAAGCAAAATAACCAAGCCAAAATTAAATACAGAGGAGTTAAGAAATGGCAGGGGAAGAGTGACATTTTAGTTTGGAGTTCAGGAGCCTGATTACATATTAAAATAGAAAAGCTGTTACTTTACCCAGGAAAAATGTATTTATAGGCAGAGTGATATTCAAAATATTTAACAACAGATACTGCACAAGCACTGGCCAAGTGGAATGAACACCGCCCGTGATATACCAATACACCCATGAAAAATGGCTTTACACTTTACCAAAGAATTACAATGCACATTTCCTTTCCATACAGGGCTCTACTGATTGAATGGTAACTTACAGATCATTAACTACCAAAGTCAAGACAGACAGCAGTAAAGCTAGGAACGTTTTTGGAGGTACAATAAAATAAAAAGCAATAAGAAGTGAATTTAAAGAATCTATAGAAAGAAAATCACCTTCTTAAGACAATTTTTTTTAAAAAGATTTTATTTATTTATTTATTCGACAGGATAGAGACAGCCAGTGAGAGAGGGAACACAAGCAGGGGGAGTGGGAGAGGAAGAAGCAGGCTCATAGCGGAGGAGCCTGATGCGGGGCTCGATCCCATAACGCCGGGATCACGCCCTGAGCCAAAGGCAGACGCTTAACCGCTGTGCCACCCAGCCGCCCCTTAAGACAATTTTTAAAAACAATTTTTAAATTTACCAAATATACACGAAGGAAGATATTAAATTTCAAAGAAATTTTAAAAGCGCATTTATTTTTGAGGACAGCAGCATGCCAGGCCAGGCTGAAACCAACCCTAACTGTACAAATAAGCTACAGCTTCAAGTATCTCCAAGGAACTGGAACTTGAAAGGAGCCATAAAATCACAGATGTCAAATAAGGTCACAGAAGGCCCTGGCATCTCATGATCTAGACTTGACAGTTGCAAAGTTTTTCTATCGTTTCCTTTATCCAATTCAAATACTGCTGAGCACACCACTGCACAAAAATCAACACGCTGCCAACAGGCAGGAATTCCAGGCCTTCCTCTCTTTCCTTGGACTTGGGAGTTTAAGATAAAGCAGAAAATTCATGATTCTGAAGCTTGATAAAGTCTGTTTTAAAAAGCTGAACTTCTGGAAAGGCGATCTACAGAATGAAGGACTATCTGAGCATGACGGGGGCCTTGTGAGGCAGAGTCCCTTCACGTGGGGGACAGTGGGTCTTGTACTGCTCTGTCGTTCTCTTTCAACACTACTGTTTAAGAGACTCGAGTGCAGTCACAGTTATTTAAAAGTACCCTTTTAATTCCTTCAGGGAAAAATTTCTAAGGGGACAAAGAACTCTAGTGTCATTAAATTATTTCTTTAGGAAATGACAGAACCATTGGGAAAAGTAGCTGTGAAAAAGCTTCGCGACATGACCTGTGTCAGCTTTTCCTGGTGGTCGACCTCATCAAAGTGATCCTGCACGTTCTGTTATGTCCTGTCACAGTTATTTCTCTATGATAATGAAGATAAAAATAGAACAAACAAGAAATTATTGAAACCCCAAATTACTGTTGTCTATAATCAATAACCCTACTACAGTTATGTATTTATTGGCTGGATATCCATCTAGCAGTATGGTATTGAGTACACAACTTTGTTCATTTCTCTTCTGTTGAGTTCTACTCAAGGGTATGAGATGTTTTAGACAGATACAGTGTATGGTAATTTGATATTCTCTCCTAATACAGTATAATGCCTTTCTTAATAAAGAAGAAATAAACATGCATTGAAGAAGTTTGAGCTCTGTGTCACAAATACCTAAGAAAAATAAAACTATAGAATGTGTAGTGAATGTAAATTAAAAAGATAAGATCTTTATTACTAATACTATCTCTAGAATTTGAAGATGTAACAAAGTTTCTTCGCTAGGGTCTGTGAATAAGCTTTGGCTCTGGGAACACTACAAGACAGCATGCAAACTGGGCAATACAGGCATTTTTCTTGCAGAGAAGGCTCAGAGTTTTTATTGCATTCTGAAAGGGGTCTTTGATCAAACACAGATTATGAACCACAATAGGGAGATAACTGGAAAATAAAAATTCTGTCACGTATCAACAAAGATAAATGAAAATAAGCTTGCTTTTAACTTTCTTCCTTCAACACATGGGGAAAAAAAAATCACTTATTTCCCCTAAAGAATTAAGATATTTGTACCATAAAACATCTTTGGAAACCCTATGGCATACAGCCAAAGTATTTCAAAAGCAATATGCTGGACAAATTGAATACTCCAGAAGATTCAACTTGTTTAGCCCCAAGAAAAATGGCTCACTTTCAAATTTACTAATGACTGTTGTTTTATTGCTATGCAAGGGGCGCGGAATCACTTGACTTAAAAACTTTGACTGTTTCTCCTTTATTTGGACTTAGAAACACTCAAAAATAAGTGTACTATGTGAAGTGGCATTACTGGAAATACAGAGAAGTGTCCACCAGAACAATACGTATGGGATGCCTTTTCATAAACATTACTTTCCATAAATGCTTCTGAAGAGACCAAAAAATTAACTAGCAATAGGAGCAGGAAAGGCTAGTAGTTAATGGAAATTTATGGCTAATCTGGTCATTTAATTTTTTTGAAGGATTACTCTGCTTCTTGATTTTACCTCAGGCTGTCTCTTGGAAACATGAGACAAAACAAACACACTTTAATTACTTGAAATTCATGAACTCAAGATTTTAAATAAAAATAAAACTGTTCAGGAAACATCTCTTATGTTTATAATAATCTTCATTCTATTAATATGAAATGGACCTAGGAAACTGATCTAGAGGCCAGCATCAAAAATGTCAAGGATTTGTTTTATCTCAACCTAATATACAGAAAGTCAAAAGCAGAAGTGCTCTTATATAAATAAATGTCACTTTATTTTTCACCCAGGGATATTATGTAGCACACAATATCAGAATTTTTAAAAAGCTTTTTGAGTTTTAAAATATCCCAAGTTGGGGCGCCTGAGTGGCTCAGTCGTTAAGCATCTGCCTTCGGCTCAGGGCGCGATCCCAGGGTCCTGGGATCGAGCCCCACATCAGGCTCCTCCACTGGGAGCCTGCTTCTTCCTCTCCCTCTCCCCTGCTTGTGTTCCCTCTCTCGCTGGCTATCTCTCTCTCTGTCAAACAAATAAATAAAATCTTTAAAAAAATAAAATAAAATAAAATAAAATATCCCAAGTAAGTGGTTGTGAAACAGACTGAAAGCCATTAAAGAAAGCCAATCAACAAACCCAGTGAGGACAGGGGAAATTGTATCTGCCTGGAAAAATCTGAAAAGTATTTCAAAACATAGAAACTGTACCCAAATCAAAGTAATCTAATAGTCTCTTCATCACAAAATTATAAAAAGTATTCCCTCTTGATGTATTAAAATGTGTGGAATACAAAGAAAAGTATTGATCAGTTATTTGAATTCTGAGAGGGGTATATTAATGTTTAAAAACATATTTAAGTATTATTCTAAACCTGAAATCATTATTCAAATAGGAATTCCAGTTCCCCATAGAACAGTTGGTAGTCAGTCTTTCTAAGTGCTACTACGGGAGAGCCAGAGAGAATGCACTGGGACGTGTGTGCGTGTACAAGAGCGTGTGTGTGTGTGTGTGTGTGTGTGTGTGTGTGTGTGTGTGAAGGGGTGAGAAGAGAGGTGGACAGAAGTGGGGAGAAGAGCTAGAAAATCCTGCCCTCTCTGTAGGAAGAGCTAATTAAGAATCTTCACCCATGTCTCCCAAGAGGCTTTGGTATCTACCCTGCTGTTACCAAGAAGAGAAAATGGACTGTTTTGTCCTGAAAATCTGAGTTTTCCCAAAATGTCTCAGCTTCATCTTATAAATCAATAACCCATTATTTTAAATACAAGTTATTCTAAAGGATAAAATGGTCAAAGGCTGTGGCTAAACAAGAGAATAAAGAAAGAAAATGTTTTTTCAAAAGATTGAATTCTGCTTTTCTCCCTTTCCCAAATCACCTTTTGTTAAATATATTTTTTTAAGACCTCAAAAGAAAAATCCACACTATGAAAAAAGCCTCAACCAACCAAGCCTATGGGTGTGGCATAGAGTCTGGTACATATAACACCTGTTAATTATTTTGAGTCTCAGGCATGTTCTAATTATTTTTCTATATTCAAGGAATCTACATAAAGTTTCCACAATCACAAGTACATTGAATGAGAGAGTTTTATT
This sequence comes from Ursus maritimus, assembly GCF_017311325.1. Taxonomy (NCBI): domain Eukaryota; kingdom Metazoa; phylum Chordata; class Mammalia; order Carnivora; family Ursidae; genus Ursus; species Ursus maritimus. Next base: position 11,213,890 of record NW_024426552.1, read on the forward strand.
ACTTCTGTGCTGAACAGGTCTTTTTCAAAAGGATCATACACATAAAAAGAAAATTTAATCACGAACAAAATCAGGGACCAAACCATGAAACAGCCAAACATTATTCTATTAAAGCAATGTTGTTATTTTATTTAAGTTTACACCGATTTCTCTTGCTGTGTCTGTATCTCCTCTTTCTGAGTCTTTTTTCTTTCCTTCATTGTTTCCCCTCACATGCATTTTTTCCCCTGACTTCTCATTCTGTTCTGCAGTTTGTTCTCCAGCTCTTTTCTTTTTCTCCCTGGTTGCTAAACATTCTGCCTTTCACTGCCTTCGTAATGAATGAGCCTGCCAAGAAAGCAAGTGTCTGAAACCAAGAGCATAAAAGCCTCAGTTAAAGCAAAAACCTTATTTTCTATAACTGGTATTCTCATTTCAACATCAATTCAGTTCTCAGGAGCAACTTTTAAGACAGGTATCATATGGGTAGAATTTATATCTCTAACAGCCTCTTGTGGTCTAATTTAAGAAGTCTGGATTTCCCAAATATATTTAAAAAATACAATTCGTAATTCTGAATTAGTCCTACTAAATTTTGCTAAGAAATAAAATACTGTCTCCTTTCAGAATAGTTATTACTGACTATAATACGGTCTCCCATAGGATGGAAATATGCATGTAGAACCAAATCACGACTGAGTTGTCTTACAAAATTTTGCGGCCATGTGGCCAATTCAATGACCTATCATACTTGCTATAAAGACAAGACTACAGTATACAGTATCTTATCCAACTTGTAGTTCAGAATTTCCACCACCACACATATAATTTGTCAAGAGCAAAGACTCACCCATACCCCCACGATGTATAGTAACTAATCACTGACTTTGACAAGGAAGGCTTAGCACTTCATGGGAAACTCTATCTTAGACACTGAGCACTCATCTGAGCAGGGGAAACTGAAGCACAGAGGTGGAGACAGTTCATCACTCTTAGTGTGAGAAGGATGTGCATTGCCTGAGTAGGGCATGGAGACCTTTAGGAAGGAGTCTAAGTGGATGGCGCAGGCCAGGAGAACTGCCAGGCCCTGCAACGCTGCCACCTCCATTGCCAAGGACTGGAAGAAAGAAATGCTCTAATGTAAACACCATTCACATTAGGACTTGTCCAGCACAGTGACTAGATGGGAACCAACAAGGACTCAAACTTTTCAGCATGAAACAACGTCCAGCCTCTCGAGTGCTGGGTTCTCTTACGCAGCACACACCTGAAGCCTTGAAAACTAAACTACACATTACACTGCTGTCCTGTATCACAGCTAAGATATGAAAATATGGAATAGTAGGCTGTCCGTGCCAAAGAAAACTGGTACAGTAACTATCAACATTGCCAAGGGCAAGGAGAAGTCAAGTGCTTCTATCTGAAAAGTCCCTATAGGTAATGTTATGGACGCTTGCCAGAACCATAATTTTATACTTACAGGTAACGTATTGTATGTAAGAAAAACAATGATCAGAATGTCTCTATGTGCCCTTTAGGTACATAGCTTCTTCAAAAAATGTTAAGAGTTTTTGATTTTCATGTAAAATGAAATAAAAAGAGAAATTCACATAGAATAATGTTTAAATTGATGTTTCTAGAAAATGAATATGAGAGGACTACTGATTTCGTAGTATGAAAAAATACTTGTTGCATACAGAGTACATTCTAAAAGCAGAAAAGTATGGTAAACAAATTGTGATCCACTGAATTAAAACTACTTTAAGAAGTACTAACTCTTGCTAACAACAATTACAAACAAAATCAATTATTCATGATTAAATCCCTGGTCAAATATTTCATTTCATCATCAGAAAGCTGAAATTCACTGTTAATATAAAAGGCAGCATAAATACAAAGGCTGCCAATCAGGGAATTTCTAGTACAAGAGAGTCAGTATCTCAGTGTGCTACCATTTCTACCCACTCCCCCCCCCCACCGCTGCCCCCAAGCCCTTTCCCGTGGCCTTGCTACACTGAGATTCCTCTGCTCTTTTGTCAAATAATTCTTGGTTTGGGGTGATAAATTAGAAAGACGGTTATGTCTTGGGATTATTTTTCAAATATATAAATGTCACATCTATTAGGTAAATGTCTATAAAAATACATGGAAAAAAGGCCTTGTCTGAAAGGAAAGAATGAGCCCCTCAATTTCCAGATCGGGTAGAAGACTCTAGAGACCTTATGTTTCATATCCCTGAATCCGGAGCTGTTTAAAACACAACTGTAATTGTAAATATGCTTTACTGTTTTCAATATGTTGCTACCTGTATAAAACATATACCTGTTAACCTGACTGCAAAAGTAATCTTTTTCCTCTTTCATTAATGACTTGGGAACTTCCATCATTGGTTAACAGGTCTTAGGTAAGGAAGTAGGAATGTAATTCTTCCTCAAGTGAAGAAAAAGGAGAGACTCCTAAAAGAAGAATGAATCTGAACTAGCCACTTGGTAGAAAGGACTAAATCAGACTGTATGTTTAAAAAAAAAAAGGGTGGGGGGATGATAAAACATACCCACTCTCTAAACTCTTCTACAAAGAAACTAAATACATTTAAGACATCCTGATCACGGTTTTATACCCCCAGAATCTGGGGACTAGACATGACTTTGAGTTTGCAGTTTGAAGCCAGTAACTTATTACAAGTAGTTGTCTACCAAAGAAACACGGAACTGGTGTTTGTTAACTGGAATCCTCGTTTGTGGAGCCAGCCACCAAATATAGGTTTAATGCCCTGGTCAACTCACTTTAAAATTCTGCATGCCGTAAGGTCCTTCTACCGTGTCACCACACTAGCCGATAATGAGTGAATTACAGCTTTCTCTTGGGGAACAATCTACATGAATATAAAATAAAACTGCCAAGTCCTACTTTTTCTTCTGTCCTCTCCTGCTGGTCTCCTTCTGGGAGGGGGAGGTTTTGGGTGTAGCAAGTTCACACCATCAGATAAGATGTGTGAAATGACTGGGCAATCGCCAAGGTTTCACTCCCAGCAAGACAGAAGTAATTCTTGCATCATCAGTGCGAATGCTGTAAAGGCACTGATATATATCAAGAGAGGCACTGAGGAAACCCCAGGGGTCAGAATGCTGGTTCTCCTGGTCTGTCTCATCATACGAGAATGATAGTTACTGATGAATGCGCGCTCTAAAGTCAGGGGGAAAATGCCTCCTATTTTCCAACGTGACTACAACAAAGGAAAGGAGGCAGGACATACTCGAGAGACTAAATCTTAAATCTGCCTCTAGAGTTGTCTCGATCAAATTATAAATTTTTCGATGCTTCAATTTAACCATTCCTGCTTTTGTTTCACCAGACAGGAGAGAAATACTAGAAATAATCACTGTAAGGCACTAAAACGTATTTGTTAAGGCCTCCAAATCGGCTGTTAAATAAAACAATAAAGCTGTACTGGCTCATCATTTTTCATTCTCTATATTAAACTTAAAGTTAATAATGGAAAACCAAAATAAAAATGAAGACAGACAGCAATGTTCTTATTTAAAAATGAGTACACTTGGGGAAAGGAATAAAGTGGAAGGATGGGCTGACGTAGCCTTTGTGTCAGCAGCTCTAAGTCGAGGCAGCATGACACACAGGAAGAGGGACTCACGCCACCTCGGCAGGGAGTTCTCTTCGGCAATGGCAACAGCATTCCAACAGGCCAAACGTTCCATAAATAGGCTAGGCATTTGGGAAAAATCACCCACGGCAGTGTCATCCTCTAATACATGAACTTTGCTTTGAGAGTCAAATTGCAAGAAAATGGAATCTTAAGATTAGGGCAGAAATCTGGGCTACTGCCTGGGTTCAGAAGAGAGCCCAATATTTAACCGTTTGTGCTCCAAGGGACTACTAAAAAGCACTGTGATCATGTTCTTCTTGCTTGAGACAGTGACAAGTCACAGTGAGAGTTAATGTGAGCATTTTTACTGTGTTTAGTCTTGAGATAGAGAACTCACAGCTCTACTTCCAGGACTCACATATCTCATATAATCAAGTATGTACAAGTGTGGGGCGTACCTATGTACACACACACACACACACACTCACACACTCTCACACACACACACACGAACATAGATTCCGTGTAAGAATGAAAGCAAAGAAAAGCACTAAGTTGGCTCAAATAATATGTCCCCTAAGAACACTTGCCTGGTATTGTACAATTGAGAAAATTTCATTACCTATTACTCTGGGGGGAAAAACAAGCAAAAATAACTCAAACTCAGATGTCTGAACAATTTGGCCTAGAATCTCAATTCAAAGGCCCACTAAAAATCACAAATATGCTTTCCAATCTTTTCCTATTTTTAATAATAAAGGGGTTTTCCTTTTTCCAGTGCCAAAAGCAAAATTAGCCAGAGTTAAGTATAAAGGATTTTGAGATGGAAAATGAAACAGTATTTGAAAAAAAGTGGGAAGGCCATTTCTTATTAAGAACATAACTGATTAAAAACTCCTATATTTACTTAAATCGACAGTGCACGTGCTCACTGTTAGTAGGACATTAACTGCTTGCATTCTGGTTCTATTGTAAGAGTCAACGGTCTTAAGATGGTCAAGTTGTGAGGTTAAACCAAAGGCACCAAACCCAAAGGAAGCTGCCATAACCACTTTCACATCCCCTAGGAGCGCTGGCATTTTCCTGAATTTTACCACGTAAATGTGACAAAACCATACACCACTTTTGTCACTGAGACAAAAGCGATACTCCATTAAACAATAACATTTTAAAATGCGAGGTAACAAAATAAAGATTTACCTTCGAGAACAATCTTAAAGGTCAGAAGTGGCAGAAAATTCTTAGTTTTAAAAGAGAGAAAACAATCCCTTTTTATCAGTCTTCAAAGAATAAAAGACAGACTCTTTGGGAGCCTTGCTTTCGGACTTCAACTTGATGTAGTTACCAACAGACAAAAGGATGGAGATGTAGAAAAATGCCATTCCGGTTAAAGACGGACATCGTGTGGGGGCCACTCACTCACTTTGATTTACAGATGCCAAATTCACCTTTAGATGTTTAAGAGAAAAGTGCAATTTGGACTGTGTACTATTCATCTGTAAGTATGAAGGTCTGCAGGAAGGCTGACAAGCCAGCCTCATACAGTTTTCTCCCCGGAATTAAGTAACAAAACTCATCATCTGGCCAGTAGAAAAACTAAAGGGTAGGACGTATATGTGGGAACGCAGAGAATGGTTACCTTCAGCTGATTATTGAAAATATCAATCTCCTGTAGTTTCGATCTGGTTTCTTTCTCAACTTCATCCAGTTGGTCTCGTAGCTGCTGCCGACCTAGTTCTTTTGCTTCTAAGGCTCTTTTGAGTGTGAGAAGTGAATCTCCTGTTTTAGAAAACCATTGCAAGATGAGAAAAGCAAACTGGCAAGGAGGAAAATGGTTTTTAATGTTCTCATTTCACGGAAGGAAAGTTGGGCCAAATGAAAAGGAAAAGGCCAACTTTAAAGCAAACACCTACTGTGCAAACTGTTCTGTTGAACTTGCTTGAGCTGGTCATTGAGTATCTGTTTTTCTGGAATAAGTCTTCCGAGCATTTGCTGAGCCTCCTAGGAGAGAAGGAGGAAAACAACAATGACGTGACAGGGAAAACTACCATGTCTGCATTCCACATACAGGCTGACAGAAGTCCGTTTTCTCGTCCATCAAAGACTCATCCCATCTCATCCCAAATCCTATATGTAGAAACTGCATTTAATCACCAGTCAGGTACTTCTTGCTTTTTTTGACAAGCAATTAACTATTTGCCAAATGCTTTTCATCGAAATGAAGTTAAGACAGTTATAGCTCCCTTGAGATTTCATAAATTTTTTTTGACTTGCTGCCTATTTATAAGCTTTCAAAAATGTACTTTAAGTACAACTCAGCAGAGAAAACCGAAAGTATCGATCTCTCCCTTGCACTTACGTTTGAAAGGATCAAATGTAAATGCAGTGACTCTGTTGTTCGTATACCAACTGCGTAGTTTGCATAGGAACTACTCTACTCTGAACTGCGATACATAATAGGACTGAACTGAGGTTTACCACACACCTGAAGATGGAAAGAGAAATCAAGACGAGATTTCTAACGACAGAAGCTTGGCTGCCATGTATGTTTTTCCACCACTGAGAATGGACCTATAATTTTAAACAGGTACACAAAAGTCTTGAACCAACAGTTTTTTACCTGATATAAGAAAAAAACTAACCCACACTGTGAAAGGCTATCTGGAGTTTTCATGGATGACCTGTCAAGCACTGTATTTGCTTAAGTTCAGCTGAGATTATCCTATACAGTTTCTACACAGTTCGGAAAAATGACAGCCTTTCCAGCTGAGAATAACTTGACTTTCATTTTTACCTTGATTTAAAAAAATCTCATTAAGGGGGCACCTGTGATGAGCACTGGGTGTTGTATGTGATGAATCCCTAAATTCTACACCTGAAACTAATAAGCATTGTATGTTAACTAAGTGGAATTTAAATAAAAACTTGAAAAAAATCTCTATGCATTGGTTTTTGGTTTGAGAAAATAAAAATGCCTTAATTGAAAATTTTTATCAGAGGCTAAGAAGTGGTCTTTTTTGGAACAACCATCCTTAGATTCAGACTGGCTTGTATGCAATAAAGCTTTGTGTGCCACAAGTCTGAATAGGAGATAGAGCTCAACAGAGAAGATCTGGAAGCATCTTCTCATATGAATAATCCACACCACACCCGTTTCCCCAAATCTGGATAAAACAGAATATACAATTCAGCTTGTTTCCCCAAAAAGGCCCAGCCAACTGAGCTTCTCCTAGTCTCCTCCCTAAATTAAGGAAAGGCCTCTTACCCAACCCCAAAGTTTCTTTCCTTTACCAAGACAAACAATGACACATCAAGATGAAACCTAGCTCAGATCACTGAGACTATTTAACTTATATAAACATCACTTTTAAATGCAAATCTTAAGTTTCTAAAATAAGTTATAAACCAACATGAAGGGTTACCTGACTCATCTGCACAGTAAGTATCTGCTAATAACAGTAAGGGAAAGGAACCAGTATCTCATAGCCTATGATATACCTGGCCTTCTTCAAACCATGTATTATTTTTCACTTCACTACTTTGTCAGGAACCCTAATTTGTATTTTATTATCAATAAGTGAACATACTAAGTATCAATCTTAAATAATAAAAAATGTGGTCATAGTGCATTCAATGAGATAATAAACACGTGGCCTTCACTCCTAAATTTTCCAAGAGAATATTTTATGAAACTTCTCATAGTTAATGAAAGACATATAAAAAAATTACCATATAGAAGAATATACTTTAAAAGGTATATGCACTTTTTAATACGTTCAAACAATTTCTAGCAGTGAACATCTGATACTATTTACAGTATAGGTCATATCCTAATATCTCAAATTGATTAGGACTTCAAAGCAAATGAAACAATAACTGACAGAACTGGAAGGAAAAAGGAAAAATTTACAATGATAGGGATTTCAACATCCTCTGGCAGCAGCTGGAAGAGGTCACAAAATCAGTAAGGACATAGGAAACACAAAAAACACCATGAATCAATTTGCTCTGATATTTATGAGACACTCCACCCAACTATAACAGAGTACATATTCTTTACAACTGCACATAAAATAGTCACCAACAATCATATTCTAAGCCATAAAATAAGTCTCAGTAAACTTACAAAGATTAAAAATAATTGAAATCATACAGAGTATGCTCACAGCTTGTAACATAAATCAGAAATCAGCAAGATATGGAAAACAATCAAAATATTTAGAAACTAAGTAGCATAATTCTAAATAACCCATCAAAGAAGAAATGACCAAGAAAATAAAAAAGATTTTGAACTGAATGGATATGAAAACACATTAAAAAGTTGTGCAGGGGCGCCTGGGTGGCTCAGCGGTTGAGCGTCTGCCTTCGGCTCAGGGCGTGATCCCCGCGTTCTGGGATCGAGCCCCACATCAGGCTCCTCTGCTATGAGCCTGCTTCTTCCTCTCCCACTCCCCCTGCTTGTGTTCCCTCTCTTGCTGGCTGTCTCTCTCTGTCAAATAAATAAATAAATAAAATCTTAAAAAAAAAAAAAAGTTGTGCAATATGGCTATGAAAATGCTTAGAAGGAAATTTATACCTTAATAAAATGTTTACATCATAAAATTAAAAAAGGTCCAAATTCAATAATCTAACCTTCCTTTTTATGAAGGTAGAAAAAAGCAAATTAAATTCAAAATTAGTAGATGGAAGGAAATAATAAAGAGCATAAGTAAATGAAACAGCAAACAGATATACCATAGAGAAAAATCAATACAACCAAAAGCTTATTTAAAAAAAAATTAATGAAATCAATAAACTTCTAGCTAGATTGATGGAGAAGAGGAAGAGGGGAAAGGAGAGGAAGGGAAAAAGGAGGTAAGGTTGAAGGGGGAGAGAAGATACAGATTCCCATGATCAGGAATGAAAGAAGTGACATCACTACAGATACTACAGACTTGCAAAGAATTAACAGAATATTGCAAACAACTCTATACAAATAAATTTGACAATTTAGATGAAATGAAAAAATTCAAAGATACAAATCATCAGACTCAAGAAGAAACAGAAAATCTAAACACCTCTGTATCTACTAACTACACTTTGCTATTAAAATCCTACCACAAAAAAGACTCTAGGCCCAGATGGCTTCACTGATGAATGAAAATTTAAAGGAAAAATACCATTTCAACACAAACACTTTTAGAAAATGGAGAAGGAAGGAATACTCTCCAGCGATTGTCTTATTTATTACCCTGATACCAAAACAGGATAAAGACATTACAAGAAAACTATAAACCAATATCTTTCAAGAATTTAAATTAAAAGATATTTAAAAATAGCATACTGAATCAAGTAAAATATTTTTTTAAACGGTAATACACCATGACCAAGTATGGCTTATCTAAGGAATGGGAAGTTGGCTTAACATTCAAGTTTTAATCAACGTAAATCACCATATGAACAAAATAAAGAGAAAAAAACATGTAAACATCTCAGTAGATGTGAAAAAAAAATTATGACCCGATTTAGCACCCATTTCATGATTTAAAAAACCCTCAGCAAAAAAGGAACAGGAGAAAAATCCCTAACTTGAAAAAGGACATCTTAAAAAAAAATAAATCTATAGTTAACATCATACTTAATGGTCAGAAATTGAATGCTTTCCCCTTAAGATCAAGACTCTTACCATTTCTATTCAACATAGTACTGAAGCACTCACACACTGCTGGGGAGAATGTAAAATGGTACAACCAGTTTGACAGTTTCCTATAGGGTTAAGCATATATTTATGTGACACATTAATGCCACTCCTAAAATTAAACCAAGAGAAATAAAACATATTTCCACATCAAGACTTGTAATTAAATACTCATTGCAGTTTAACACAAAAGAGTCTCAAAGTGGAAAGAACCTAAATGTCAATCAAATGTCGGGTGAATGGATAAACAGGGAAATACGACTCAGTGATGAAATGGAACAAACTATTGATTTGCTCAGAAATATGGATAAATCTCAACATCATCAGGCTGAGAAAAATCACAAACTTCAAAAATGGTCAACTTTCATGATGATACACAGAACAGTATCTACATGAATCTGAGCCCCACCCCCAGCTCAACAAGTTGAAACTGAGCCAGGTGATATAATGGCAACTCGGTGGTCAACTTTGGATACATAATAAAATGAAAGTAGAACTGTGTATAGCATTCCATTATGTTCCCAACTATTTGCTATCCATCTATCTCTGGAACTCCCCCTAGAATACTGAACTGCACCTCCTTATTGTGACAATCACAGTAAAGCCAGTCTCATGAGTGAACTACAGGTCCTACATAATCCAATCCCCGCCAGCTGCAACCACAGTGGTCTCCTTGCTATAACCACATCCCAAACACAGGTACAACGTCACAATGGTCACACTGCTGTCTCCCCACCCTCAGCTTGCTCTGCCAGACAGCCATAAAACATCGCTGCTTCTCTTTCAAGTCTTTGCTCAGATGGGACCCTCACCGAGAAGCCTGTCCTCACCACCTAATTTAAAATACTGCACTCAATGGGGGTCCTGGGGGGCTCAGTCTGTTGAGCATCCAAAACTCATGGTTCTGGCTCAGATCATGATCTTGGGGTCATGAGATCAAGCCCTGTGTCAGGCATTGTGCTCAGTGCGGAGTCTGCTTGAGATTCTTACCCTGTCTCTCCCCAAATGAATGAATGAATGAATACATAAATAAATCTTAAAAAAAATAAAATAAAAATACTGCCCTTGGGGCACCTGGCTGGCTAAGTCAGTGGAGTGTGCAACTCTTCAGGGTTATGAGTTCAAGCCCTACGTTGGGTGTCGAGATTACTTAAAAACAAAATATTAAAAACAAACAAAACTACTATCCTCCTTCTCCCCAGGACTCTTTTCCTCGTCACTCTCTGGGGCACTTTTCATAATAGAGTACACACCTGACTTTTTTTGTTAGTGTCCGTCTGCCCTGCAAATAAAAGGCTCCATGAAGGCAGGGTTCTCATCTTTCCTGTTTACTGCTGGACCCTCAGTGCTTCTGAGAGCCCCTGGCCTGGCACTCAGCAGTGCTCAGCAAACATGTATTGAGTTTGTTTACTTGACAGCCTACTTTTCAGACTTTTGTCTACTTCATCTTCGACTCCCAGCACCTAATACATGGTAGATGCTGGATGCTTGTAGGAATAAATGAGTGAAATGAATGAGAGGAAAAGCAGGGCTTGTAAGCCTAAAAGCATTTAAGGGATATATTTGCTCACCTGTAATTGTTGCTGTAGGTGGGTGATTTCAGCAATTCTCAACTCTCTGGATTTGTTTGTACTCTCAATTTCTTGCCTTTGCGTGGTCAGTCGACACCTGATATCTTGAAGTTTTCCTTCTAGTTGATGCTTTTTATCATTCTTTACCAAATGAAAAATTATTATTGTTATTACCAGTTTTAATGGTTCAGGGTTAGAAGACAGTCGACCCTTGAACAACACGAGTTTGAACCACACGGGTCCACTTACACATGGATTTTTTTCAATAAATAACAGTGCAGTACTGTCAATGTATGTTCGCTTCTTTATGACTTGAATAATAACTTCTTACTTCTAACTTACTTTATTGTAAGAAAACAGTATATGACACATATGTGTCAACTAACTGTTTATGTTATCAGTAAGGCTTCTGGTCCACAGTAGGCTATGAGCAGTTAAGTATTAGGGGAGTCAAAAGTTATACAAAGTGCTCTGACTGCATAGGTTCTGCACCCATAAGCCCCATGTTGTTCAAGGGTCAACTGTATTTCCAAAGCATAATCAAACTTGACTCACTAGAGCTTCTAATTCAAATTCCAGAGTCTTTTTCTTTGCTTTCAGTACAACTATGTCTTCTTGTTCTTTGTTTCTTTGATTGAGTAGTTCTTGTCTTCGATTCCGTTCCCATTCAAGTTGTCGTTGCCTTTCAAGTTCTCGCTTTGCAGCCTGTGGCATTTACAAACAGACAACTTATTAATTTTTTAGTCCTGACATGATACAATGTCTCTTAATAAATGTAACATCCAGGAAGTCTTTTCTTTTAGGGATAAAATGTTACACACGTTGCAAGAACTTCTTTTTTTTTTTTTTTTTAAAGATTTTATTTATTTATTTGACAGAGATAGAGACAGCCAGCGAGAGAGGGAACACAAGCAGGGGGAGTGGGAGAGGAAGAAGCAGGCTCATAGCGGAGGAGCCTGATGTGGGGCTCGATCCCATAACGCCGGGATCACGCCCTGAGCCGAAGGCAGACGCCCAACCTCTGTGCCACCCAGGCGCCCCAAGAACTTCTATTACAAAACAGCAAAAACAAAATTTATACAAATATAGTATTCCTTCTATGGGAAAAAGGGAATATTTAGAAAAGCTATTATAGTTAGATAAGATGAGGACACACAGGATTCATTTCATCATTGGAATTCGATTGTTTATGCCTTCAAGAATGTTTGAAGTGATAAAAAAAAAACCAACTTTCTCATTTACTGACTCATAAAGAGCAAGAAAAATGTCTTTAATCTAGTAAAGTCAAACTAAGGCCCCTAGAACAACACCAAAAAAAAAAAAAAAAAAAAAAAAAAAAAAAAAAAAAAAAAGACTTAAAAAAACAGCCCCCCAAACAAAAACTTTCCTCTGTGAGAAATTACTTATCCCAAGTTTTAAAAGTTTGCAGCTCCCCACCCCCGCATCATTCATTTTCTTTTAACACAGAAGCTTCCATAATTTCTGTGGGAATGTCCACTCTCTTCATTTTTTTAAAAGATTTCATTTATTTATTTGACAGAGAGAGAGAGAGCACAAGCAGAGCGAGGAGCAGGCAGAGGGAGAGGGAGAAGCAGGCTCCCCACTGAGCAAGGAGCCTGACGTGGGACTCTGGGATCATGACATGAGCCAAAGGTAGCTGCTTAAATGACAGCCACCCAGGCGTCCCTGTCCTCTCTTTAAAACTGATTCTGATGGCCGCGGGGTAAAAACACATCCAGAGCACCTGGCACTCTTTACTATAATTGCTTCTTAGGTACCTGTCCTCCAACTACCCTTTGGGCCTGGAGGACAGGTGAAGTTCCTAACGCACAACCACTCTAGAGACTACCGATGCCTGGCACATGGTAAATGACTACTGAGTAATTCTGAATAAATATTCTAAAGTGTCTTTACAAAAACAAAGCAAAACATCGAGAAAGGGAAAGTGGTCTATCTTTTGGCCGTCTGTTCTGGAAATTAAAACCCTGTTAGTATCTGTTTGTGTCTTCCTGAATAAAGAGCGGCTTATTGCTCTAAGTTTTCTGACGCCATAACAGAAGATGAAACCAAAGTATTGTGTTTTTATAGAGAAAAATCTCCCATATATAATATATTTCATTCACACAAAAGAATCATGGCACTGCTTCTGCAACAATATGCTAAAGTTGGAAATTCAGACGAAAGATTGGCTTAGCTCCTATCCTGGTGTGGCGCCAAATTTATGAGGCCTTCCATCAAATATAGTGACTATTTCCTACACTTTTTAAAGTGGAAAAAAAAGGGCACAGAACAATTAGTATAAGCCCACTACAGGGGTTAAAAAAAAATTGCACTAAACCCCCACTGTCTCCACCATATAACCTTTAATATTTCTACATACCTATATAAATGTAGAGAAAAAATTCTGAAAAATTCTTAACTAATATCAATGGATTGTTACGAGACTGTATTATCAAAAGCCTGACCATGAATGTTCTTAGCAACATTATTCATAATAGTCAAGAATGTCCAAAACAACTCAAACATCCATCAATGGATGAATGGATAAATACAATGTGGTACATTTGTGTAATGGATTATTATTCAGTCAGCAAAAGGAATAAAGTATTGATTCATGCTACAGCTTGGGACTTGAAAACATGCTAAGTGGAAACGAGACACAAAAGGTCACATATTGTACGATTCCACGTATATGAAATGTTCACCAGAGGCCAACCTATAGAGACAGGAAGTCAATCAGTGGCTGCTGAGCACTGGGAGGAGAAGGGGTGGGGAGTAACTGCTTTATGGGTAAGAAGTTGCTTTTTGAGGGAGGAAAATGCTCTGGAATTAGACAGTGGTGCTTGTCACACAACTTTGTGAATAAACGAAAACTACTGAACTATAATATAAAAAGAAAAAAAAAAAGACTGCATTCATCGATCACTTGAGTAACTAAGAAAGAAGGGGAGCAAGAGTACATGTGCTCATGGTGGGCTCCATAGCTACTGACCTCTCGTCTCTCGATTTCTTTCCTCCTCTCCTCCTCTCTCTGACGTTCTAGTTCCCGTTGCTTTTCCAGTTGCTTCTCTAACTCCAGTTGCCGTTTGCGCTCCTGCTCCTGGCGCTCCCGCTCTTTGCGCTCCTGCTCGGCGCGCTCCAGCTGCGCCAGGCGCTCTTGCTCTTTGCGCTGCTGCTCCAAGAGCGCTTGTCTCCGTTTCTCCAGTTCCAGATTGCCACGTTCAAAATTCTCACGCTTCTTATCTTCAAATGTTACTTGAAAAATGAGAAACAGAAAAACGTTGAAAAGTCCTGATCTGCAACATACTATTTCAAAGGAAAATTCAATGGCACATTTGAAAGGTGTAGTATAAACGCCAACCAGAACTCCCCAAGCTTCTGTCCTGCCTGTGCCTCATGGATAAGCAGAACGACACCAAAAAACTATTTTTTTGACACCAGAAATCTTTTAGAAGAAATACTTCAGTAAAACTGCAGGATACAACATCAATATACAGAAATTGGTTACATTTCTATAGACTAATAATGAACTCGCAGAAGGAGAATTAAGAAAACAATCCCACTTACAATGGCATCAGAAAGAATACCTAGGAATAAATTTAACCAAGATGGGGAAAGACCGGTACACTGAAAACTATAAGACGCTGATGAAAGAAAATGAAGACATAATTAAATGGAAAAGTATTCCATGATCAGAATTGGACTGGAAGAATTAATATTGTTAAGGGACACCTGGGTGGTTCAGTCGGTTAAGCGTCTGCCTTTGGCTCAGGTCATGATCCCAGGGTCCTGGGATTGAGCCCCGCATCGGCTCCTGCTCAGTGGGGAGCCCGCTTCTCCCTCTCCTTCTGCTTGCTACTCCCCCTGCTTGTGCGCGCTCTCTCTCTCTACCAAATAAATAAATTTTTTTAAAAAAAGAATTAATATTGTTAAAATGTCCACACTAACCAGAGCAAACTATAAATTCAATGCAGCTCCTATCAAAATTCCAATGGCATTTTTCACAGAATTAAAATAATTTTAAAATTTATATAGAACCACAAAAGACCACAAATAGCCAAAGCAGTCCTGAGAGAAAGAAGAACAAACCTAGAGCTATCATGCTCCTGATTTCAAACTATACTAAAAAGCTATAGTAATCAAAACATTATTATTGGTATAAAAACAGACACAGATCAATGGAACAGATTAGACAGCCCAGAAACTAACCCATGCTTAAATGGTCAATTAATTTACAACAAATAAGGCAAGAAAATACAACGGGGAAAGGAAAGTCTTTGCAATAAATGGTGCCAGGCACCTACCACATGCAGAAGAATGACACTGGACCACTTTCTTCTCGCACCAACACAAAAATTGGCTCAAAACAGATTAACGATGTGAATGTTAGACCTAAACCATAAGACTCCTAGAAGAAAACATAGGCAGTAAACTCACTGACGGTGCTCGTGGAACACTGCTTTTTGGAAAGGACTCCAAAGGCAGTAACAATAAAAATAAACACATGGGATTATGTCAAAGTATAAAGCTTCTGCATAGTGAAGGAAATCATCAACAAAAGAAGAAGGCAACCTTCTGAAGGGAGAAGAAATCTGCAAATCATATATCTGATAACAGGCTAATATCCAAAATATATTTTAAAAAAAGCTCATACAACTCAACAAAAAACAATCTGGTTAAAATATGGGCAGAGGCTGGGGCACCCGGCCGGCTCAGAGGAGCATGCAATGAGTTTGAGCCCCACACTAGACACGAGATTACTTAAATAAATTTTAAAAACTTAAATAAATAAATAAATGGGCAGAGGATCTGAACAGACATTTTTGCAAAGAGGCCATACAGACAGCTAACAGGCATGAAAAGATGCTCAACATCACTCATCATCAGGCAACTGCAAATCAAAATCACAATGAGATGTCGTCTCACACCTGTCAGAACGACTATTACCAAAAAGACAAGAAATAACAAGTGTTGGAGAGGCTGTGGAGAAAAGGGGGCCCTCCCACAGTTAGGAATGTAAACTGGTGCAGCCCCAACAGAAGAACAGAAAAACAGTAGAGAAGTCCCTCAAAATATTAAACAAACAAACAAACAAAAACTGCCGTAAGACCCACCTACCACCTATTCTACTTCTGGGTATTTACCCGAAGAAAATAAACGTATTAATTCCAAAAGATATCATTACAGCATTGTTTACAATAGCCAAGACATGGAAACAACCTAAGTGTGAATCGATGGATGACTGGATAAAGAAAACGTGGTATATATACATGCATTATTACTCAGCCATAAAAAAGAAGGAAATCTTGCCATTGAGACAACAGGGATGAACTCTGAGGGTATTATGCTAAATAAAATAAGTCAAACAGACAAAGCCATATACAATATGATTTCACTTACATATGGAATCTAAAAAACAAAACGCAGACACAGAAACAAAATGGTGGTTATCAGAGGGAAAGGGAGTTTGAGGGTGGGTGGAGAGGGTGAAGGGGGTCAACTGTATGGTGACCACAGTAACACCAGACTTAACTGTAGCGATCATTCTGCAGTGTGTGTAACATTGAATTATGTTGTACACCTGAAACTAATACTATATACCAATTCTATCTCACTTTCAAAAAATCCTAAATTCATTGCTAACATACTCTCCCCTCAACTTATAATCTTTCTAGAACAGCAGCTCTGCATCACCACCAACCTCCTTTCCTTCGATATTACTCTATGCTTTTCCTTCTCCATCACCCTGATGAAGCAACTGACCCCCATCTCTCCCTCCCTCCCTCTCTCCTCTTAGCTGGTAAATAAGACGATTTTGGCAAGCAGAGGTAGGAAGGTGAGCATCCTGTGTTCCATAATGAAGAACAAACTGTGTCCTAATCAGTATGGAGATACCATTCCGTAAATTATTTTTTCTAATCCATTTTTCAGTTTCCTTCTTTGAGAACACCAATTATGAATTTTTGCCTTATTTCCCAGGCCAATCCTTTTTTCTCTAACCCTTGTTAGCATTCTGTTTACAACCATTTAATTTTCCTTTTAAAAGAAAAAAAAATCCAAGGGCTCCTTCTTGGGTGGCACAGTCGGTTGAACTCCAACTCTTGATTTCAGCTCAGGTCATGATCTCAGGTTCGTGGGGTCAAGACCTGTGTCAGGCTCCACGCTCCGTGCCAGTCTCCTTGAGATTCTCTCTCTTCCTCTGCACCACCACCACCCTGCAGCTCACACATGCACCCACTTGCTCTTGCTCTCTCCCCTTCTCAAAATAAATAAATAAATAAAATTTTTAAAAAAATCCCACCCTCCATGTCCCTTATGTTTTCAGCGTGTCTCTCCAATTTCGTGTTTGCGTCACATGCTTCTCCTTGGAACCAACCCCAGACAAGAGAATCTCTCATCGCCCGCCTGTGTAGCACGTCATTCCCATTGTTCTCTATTTCAAGAACTGTCACTTCACTTTGTCTTGAGATCCGTGGCTGTGAGCATCCTTTCTTGGCTTCCCCCTACATTCCCCGTTTGGCCTTCAAGCTTTAGAAAGACGTTCCTCACACATTACAGTCATGGAGGAGAGATCAAACATGGCAAGCGTATTTTGGTTTTCTTGTCCTTCTTGCTCCTTTAGTGATTGCACAGAAGGCAGCATCCGTTTTACTCCGCCATCTTAAAACTCAAAGTCCCCCCAACCACAGAAAAGACTGAAGTAATGATACACGCTAGCTACGCTGTGGGTGAATCTCAAAAAGAGGAAGAGAGAACTTTCTCTACTTCTCTCTTCCCAGGTACACACATCAAGGAAAAGTGATATGAGGACATAAAAGAAGGCTGCCATCTGCATGCCAGAAAGAGAGCCTCACCAGGAACCAAACTGGGTGGCACCCTAATATAGACTTAATGGCCTCCAGAATTGTGAGAAATTCATTTCTGCTATTCAAGCCACCGAGACTACTGTATGTTATTATGGCAGCCCAAACTAAGCCACTGAATTGCGTATTTTTAATGATCAATTTTCTGCTATGTGAATTTTACCTCAATTAGAAAATATCTGGAAGTCCCTACACATCTTAGTTCCAATACCTGGCCCTATTTCTGCTACATAGGAGGCAAATAATAAATGGCTACTGAAAGAAGGAATGAATGAACAAAAATCTCTGATGATGTCACTTCCTGTTCAGAACGTTAAATGAATGTTTAACACCAAGAGGAAAAGCAAATCACAAATTCAAAGGATTCTGTCCTTATTTGCCTGAGACTTCATTCCCATTCATTCCCATTATGATCATCCTGAAATGTTCTTCCTTTCCACTTGTAATGACCCTATTCATCTTCAGTCTCAACACAACTGTGACGTCCTCCACAGAGATCCATACCTCGTGCCTTTCCAGTCTATGCCAACCAGCATCAGTACACTCTGCTCTCCATCTATAACACTGTCTTTAGAGATTTATTGCACTTATATTCTGCTTTGATGATTGTTTGGATGCCCTAAATCCTCAATCATATTATAACCTTCTAGAGGGTAAGGGCCACGTTTTTAATATTTAAATTCTTCACTGTACTCAACACACTGCTTTGCATAAAGAACATATTTTTTTTAAAGATTTATTTTTTTTGAGAGAGAGAGAGAGTGAAAAAGCAGTGAGAGGGACAGAGGGAGAGAATCTCAAGCAGACTCCCCACTGAGCGCAGAGCCTGATGCGGGGCTCAATCCCACAACCCATGAGATCATGACCTGAGCCAAAACCAAGAGCTGGACGCTCAACACCCCGAGACACCCAGGCGCCCCCAAGAACATTTTCAATAAGAAGTTTATCAGAGAACAAAAACTAATTTAGTTTGAAGAGGAAACTGGAAGAGCTAGTGTCCTGAGCAGGTCAATTAACCACTGAGCACTTCAAATGCAGCGACATGACACTGACAAGGTATTTAATAAAAAGAGTCTCCATAATAAATTTCATTTGCTTCTTAGTATCAATTATCATCTCATCATTAATAATTCTAGCCACCTTAGAATATTTTAATAGTGTGATGGGTTTATTATTGTAAATGAGGGCTTTTAAAAATAGGTTCATATTAAATTTAAAATAGCTTTCTGTCATTAAGGAGTTTCCAATTCTCTTATAACAACGTGAGAAAACACTGTAAGCAATTTCACATTCTATTTCTACACAGCTGATTGAGCAAGTACTATTAAGGTTACCAATTTTGAGTGTTTTATAAATAACATTTATGAAATTTTTGTTTAGTGGTAAATAATCAGATTTCAATTTAAAAGTTAGAATAAGGGTACATTAGCAAAGTACGTAGTGTTCATATTTCTCTACATATATTCGAATCCCAAAGCATAGTAAGAGTGTCTCCTTTCGGACTAAGGTCAGTTAAAGGAACACAGCAAGAATGTCAGAAGCTAAATTTATTTTTACCTCCATCTTTGCCTCAGAGGTAGAACATCTCTACTATGATGTAACTCAAACATAAAGACGGCCTTACCAGGTAATTTCTTTTCTAGCTGTTGTTGTTCATCTTCTAAAACTGGTTCCTCTGGTAACCTCTGATCGACTGCAGTCGAGCTGATGACAGATATGCCACTGCCGGATCGAACTCGTCTGAAATTGTGGAAAAAAAGAAAAAAAAAGATTCATATAAAGCTGCCTTGGTGGAACTGAGCAAACTATGGAAAACAACTGTTAAAGAGTATGCCACATCATGGAGTAAATTTCATTTATAGTGAGGAAAAGATAAAGATTTGGTCCTCCTTATTTACAAAGAGTTTTTAAAAAACGAATAGGTGAATGTCCTCAGACTCTTGAGTGCCAAGCTTGTTCAAATGTTTAGAATCACCCCCCAGATCAGGGCAATTCCAAAGGACTGAATTAATGCATAATCATCATGTGCTCTAGAACAGTGCCTGGGTCACAGTCAAGTGCTCCCTGTTGTTACCCCTGCCCTCTTGCGGAACAAGAAATTCTCCGAGAGAAGATGAGCAGCTCAGCTGAATGCGAGCACCTCTTTTCCCTTTACAAAGTCTTTCTATCCATTTTATCTCATAATAAACACATGAAATATTACACTTTCCAGTCCCTAAAACGAATCACTTAGTTTACTGGTTAGTTTCACCTTAAGCCTTGCTCTTTTGAAACGATCTACCTTTTTGTTAATGCTTTTTTATCAGCTTGCAGTCTTGTGTCTCTTGGAGTGATTCGTGCAGCTGTCAGACTCTGCAGACAAACTGCCCAGCTACGGTTTCCTCTGACAGCCACAGATTTCTCGGCTCGCTCCATGTATGCACTGACAGCCATGGCACCGTTTCTCTTACTTTTATGGGGATCTATGCACCCCACCTCCCTACCAGTCTTTGAGGAAGCAGGACAGAAATTCTTCTTTGTGTTTCTTTTTCTGTTTTTTGTGCTTGTAAGATTTCATATTTGTCTTTTAAAGTTAAAGCCTTGAGACATCATTGTCTTGGCAGGGAGGTGTGTGTGCTGTGTCAATGTAGAGGATAGCGGTCATGTACATTCCCCCCAACTGGACCTTGGTCTATTCTCTTGACAACTCCACTGAAACTGTGTTTTTGCGGAACTTTGATGAGATAGAGTGGTACAAATATCGACAACCTTTTGATGTTTTACTAATAGACTATTACTACCTTAAAGAACAGAACAGGCTCCAGATTCACACAGGACCTAGATCAGTAGGTTTTCTTGAATTCATGGATATTTCATTTACTGGCCAGGAATAAAAATGACTCACAGATACACAGCCAACAAAGCCCAGTTTGAAATTCACATACCAAATACACAACTTCTTATAAGAGCCAAACGTTCCTTACCTAAAGGAAGGTGGAATGTACTCTGGAGGCAGGACAGGTGGCAGGGGTTGGCCGGACATAGCGACATCAATTAGGTGCATAGCCAAGATAAATTCTTCTGCTGTGAGTTTTCCATCTTGATCAATGTCAGAAAGATTCCTATTCAACAAAAAAGTTAACCATATTCTAGTTTCATTCTAGTTTCATGAAAATGCATGTGTGTTACTATTCACAAGTGATTGAAATGTTCTGTTTCCTTATTCTGACTCTAGGCCAGTTGAGTCTCTCTGTGCCTCGGTTTATAAAAATAGTACCTATTTCATAGTACTGCTGCAAAGATAAAATGAGACAATCCAAGTTGTTGGGATGGTGTTCACCATTCAGCAAATGTTAACTATGGTTATAATTATAGTCTTCTCAAGCCTTGCCAGCCCATTTAGAACATATCATACTCACATTCTATGTGTCTTTAAACACTGCGCTCGGCAAACTATCGGGTCAGATAGTAAACATTCAAGCTTAACAAGACATGATCTCTATTGCACTGAATTCTGCCCTTTTGGCAGGAAAGCAGCCATAGATACATAAATAAACGGGCGTAAAACCTCATTTGCAAAAACAGGTGCAGGCCAAGTTCTACTCATTTAGGTTAGCTGGCCAACTGCTGATGTAGACCTACAGGGTGGATCTTTCTGGACTTTAGCCAGACTTAAGATGTTTGCTGCTCCTTAGTCTCAAGATTCAGTGGCTACCATTCCTCATCATCAACTTGCCCTAGTAGCTAATGGGAGTAAACAGATTTTTCGAGCAAGTCTAAGAATGGGATTTTACTTAATCACTTCTGGACACCAAGAGAATGCAAGATAACAAAGCTGTTCACCAGAATGCCAACAGGACAGCTACACTGGGAAACTGGCTTTGCTGACAGCATAAATCAAGAAATTCCTCTTAAATCTGAAATTTCCTTCGGTGGCATAAACCAGTTTTTACTAACAGTATAATGTCTATGCAATGACATCTGCCCTTTCTAGAGTACAGTTCTGCAAGTTTTGATGGATTCAGTTGTGTAATTGAATTCCGTTGTGTATCACAATATTTAGAACAGTTCCATCACCACGCAAAATTGCCCTGCATTTCTTAGTCACCCTCTTGCCTTGCCCACAACCCCTGGCAACCAATGATCTCTTTTCTGTCCCTCAAGCTTTGCATTTCCCAGATGCCTGTTCTGCCTCACCCTCTCCTCCTTCCCATCCCCCATTACAGCTACTCCCCGGCAAATTCAATTAGAAGGCAGGTGGAATTCTTTTCCCCTCTATACTTGTCTAAATAGTGGTTGTAAACATTTAATTAAAATATCTTTTTACTGTATAGAAAGGGAATATAATAACATTCTAGTAGGAGAAGACTCAAGTATTTTTTTCAAAGAGGGCAGGTTATAAATGAGATACTTAAGCATTTCAATATACTCTAGTGTCATGAGAACACCAAAAAACTACCAATCAACCTCCATAAATGTTAGATCTCAAGTTTACATTTCAGAGGGCCCTAGGATACTGGTACATACCCAGACTTAAAGACATCTGGATGTGTCATATTAACTGCTCTATTATGTTTATTACCTGATTAGTTATTATTATTCTATTTCAAAGGAAGACCCTTTAATACAAAGCAGAAGGGACCAGGATGGGTGAAGGGACTAGCACCAGAGTGTGACCACTTATGAAGCAACCATATCAACGGGCCCTTTGGCAAAATCATGAACCTCAAATCATGCAATTAAAGTAATCAAAAGCTATTAAAAATTCTTAAAAAATAGGGGCACCTGGGTAGTAGCTCAGTCAGTTAAGTGTCCGACTTTTGATATTGGCTCAGGTCATGATCTCAGGGTTGTGAAATCGAGCCCCACGTTGGGGTGTGTGCTGAATCTGGAGCCTTTTAAGATTCCATCTCTCCCTCTGTCCCTCTGTCCCTCCCTCACCCTCCCTTCCTCCTTCACTCTTTAAAAAAAAAAAAAATGCTTGGGGCTCCTGGGTGGCACAGCGGTTAAGCGTCTGCCTTGGGCTCAGGGCGTGATCCCGGCGATCTGGGATCGAGCCCCCCATCAGGCTCCTCCGCTATGAGCCTGCTTCTTCCTCTCCCACTCCCCCTACTTGTGTTCCCTCTCTCGCTGGCTGTCTCTATCTCTGTCGAATAAATAAAATCTTTAAAAAAAAAAATAAATAAAATAAATAAATAAATAAATAAATAAATAAATAAATAAATAAAAATGCAAAATAGAGATGTTTATGTGCCTTCTGATGAAAGTACACTGTAATATCTCTGATACAGCCTTGCCAAAAAAATCAAACTTGAATCTGATGAGTGGTTCTCATGAGTGGGATGACTTTGTACCCCAAGGGCCATTTGTCAATACATGGAGACATCTCTGACTGTCACAACGGGGGTGGGGTCACGTTGCTGGCATCTAGTAGGTGGAGGCCAAAGACACTACTAAACAACCTGCAATACACAGAACAGCCCCCACAACAAAAGTTATCGGGCCCAAAGGGTCAGTAGTGTTGAGTGGACAAACCTTGCTCAAGATCCAATTACTGATCTACAGGAAACACAGGAATAAATTAACACAAGGATGCAACCACCAAAAGACAGACTAGAAGAAACTACAGGATAAACAATCTGGGTTTTTCTTTTTGGGGAGGGGGGGCAGTAGGGAACAAGGGGGAGTATATAGAACACTTAAAAGATGTGTCAACCAACTGATGCAAAATGTAGATTTATTTTCATCTGATCTGAACAAATCAACTACAAAAAATTATGAGCCAATCTAACGAATCTGATCACTATCTGATTAACTTAATGATAAGAATTACTATTAAAAATTTTTGGTGGGGGGCGCCTGGGTGGCACAGCGGTTAAGCGTCTGCCTTCGGCTCAGGGCGTGATCCCGGCGTTATGGGATCGAGCCCCACATCAGGCTCCTCCGCTATGAGCCTGCTTCTTCCTCTCCCACTCCCCCTGCTTGTGTTCCCTCTCTCGCTGGCTGTCTCTATCTCTGTCGAATAAATAAAATCTTAAAAAAAAAAATTTTTTTTTGGTGGACTACTGGTATTACAGTCCTCTTGAAAAAAAATCCCTATCTCTTTTGGAAATACAAGCTAAAATATTTGCAGATGGAAATGATATAATCACTGAGATCTGGCTTAAAATAATCAGGAAGGAGGAGGGGAGAACCAGGACTAGTCACAAGTTGAGACTTACTTTAAACTGTGTTATGAGTTCTAGAGAATTCATTAATCTCTCTGCTTTTGTATGTTTCAAAATCAAAAAGGGGAAAGAATAAGAGAGGTAATCATCACAGATCATTGGAAAATTAAGCACAATTCCTACACATCCCCACCTTTAAATACTGTATTAATCTGAAGACCCAAGAAGCCATACCAATTTAAGCCACTTTATACAAACCAAGGAACTTTTCATTCCTTACCATATCGAAGCCAGCTGAGCCTGTGGCAAACTTGATTGCATAAGAATAGTTCTTGCTTGGGGACCTAAACAGAAAGGGGCGGGGGGGAGAGAATATAAAGATGAATCAGCAAATCTTCACTGTCCAGGAAGACCAGTGTTGTGCACATAGAGCACTATGCAATCTCATGCAATCACAGTGCTTTAAACAATATTTGCTACTACCCAAGGGGCTTTTTCAAAAGGAAATTAAGCCCCAATGAAAAGGGAAAAAAAACAAAGCACACCACAGCATCTGGCACATACTCAATAAATTCTTGTTAAATGGATGTTTCATGAAAAAAGAGTATGTAAAAGATGAACATTTCAAAACGTAACCTGCCCTTTTCTCCAGATTATCATCTCTATTTGTATCAGGCTTCTATTTACAAAGCTCAAACTTATTGTCTCTGAACTCAGCATCTTCTGCCGCCGCCTGCTGCCTCCACCAGGACCACGATCAGAGAAGAGTCAGAGAATCTTAGAGGAGAAAGGACCTTAAGAGAGGACAACTCTTGTAACCGTTTCATTACAGACTTAAAAAAAAAAAAGGCGGGGGCGGGGGGGGGGTCTTGCTCAAGGCTGCACAAATGGCTTTTATCACAATCATTTCTTATGTTAGCAATAAAGAATGCCTGGAATTTCAACTCTGCTCTCCAAATCACCTCTCGTTTCTTAAAGTACTTGTAAATATCTTCACCTCTGGCATGAAACTGGGCTTGGCTAACAGATAAAGTTTATAGTGGGAAATTTTGAGTGTTGAAATAAACCAGTGTTAGGGAGAGAGACAAATATGTCTTCTATCCATCACTGACCCTCAAGGTGTGGTCCCAGGATGACCGATGGACCAAGGAATGAAGAGTTGTAACAGTTTTGTTGGGAAGATTGTCATGTATAAATTTTTGCTTTTAGCTATTTGATTTTTCAAATGGCACCTCATCAAAAGACACAAAAGTGGATGTGTTTTTGCATAGCAAGCAGTATCTGAGAATCACCCCCCAATGTGTCAGCACAGGAAGTGCCCAAGAACTTGCCACGAGACTCGGGAAGGCAGTTTCCTCATTAGTTGGACCGTTTTCTCCTTTCAGATGTCCTTTTCAAATTTACAAGTCTGTGCTCCATCAGATAAGGAAGTATAACATGGAGTTTAACATAGGGCTAGCACATAAAAAATGCTACATTAATGGTAGTTAATATTATACACAATATTCAAACTTTGATTTGAGAGTCAGAAGCAGCTAAACCAGCGGAGCCACCCAGGTTCCCGAGCTCCAGCTCCCTTCTAATCATCCCCCTGACCAAGTGCACCCCAACTTCTAACAGCACAGTGTGCCCTTGTTAAGTATGGCTTATTTTGTTCCACATACTGCATGTAGTTGTAGGACATTAACCCTAACTGCTGTGTGGTATATCATTTTGTGACTATGTAACAATCTATGTATCCATTCTGTTGATGGGCATTCGGACAGGTTTCAGTTTGGGGCTATTATGAACAATGAACCTTCTAGGTTTTGGCAAACATCATATACACATTCCTGAGGAATGAGTGTGTGTGTGTGTGTGTGTGTGTGTGTATTGGGAGTCTCTAAGAAGCAATCTTTTTTAAAGTACTGTGGAAGCTCTCCAAGTTCTGTGGTATACTGGAATGAGGAAAGTCCACTGATCATTTTGTTCAGTCTCTAATATTGTACGTAGCATGTCGGAACATTAAAGCAGAATTAGCAAAACTTTAGTGAATGCTTTAACTGATACTCCTCACAATTCTCTCCACTTCAGAACTACATAAAAGGAGGTTAGTATTTCACCTACGACCAATAAAAAGTGTAATAATAACCAAAAAAACTAGTCCTGGACCTGGATGGGCAGCAGGAGATTTGGATTCCAGTCCGGACTCTTCCTACTCCCTATGGCTTCTGACATTAACAAAAGTACTTTCACTCTCTAAGAGTAAGTTCCTTCCTCTCTAAGTGAGGGAAATGATGTGGAACAGTGACCGGTAAGCCACGGCCACAGGCCATACCTGCTCCCGCATCTGTTTTGTAAATAAAGTTTTCTTGAAACACCACCATGCCCATCATTTGAGCTGCTTTTGTACTAGCATGGCGCAGTTGAGTAGCTGTGACAGACAAAATGTAAGCCTAATATGTTTATGGTTTTGTTCTTTATAGAAGAAGTTTGTTAACTACCACATTAGAAGACCACAACTGTCATTTGCAATTCTAATACTTGACTCTGTACATCCTAAGACAAGGTTGTGAAACATCAAAATAGATCACCAACACCTAAGATGGCCTCTTAGCATAACAGAACAGCATAAAATTGAACTCTTGAGTACAGAAGCCTACATCCATAAAGAGGTATCAGTTTTGGGGTATTGGCTTTTATGGAAACATGGGGATAAACAGAAATCCCAAGTTCATAAGCCCTACTATGGGCATCCATGTTTTCATAGGGAAGCACACACGGGAAAGACAGAAATAATTACGTGAAGTAAATGCTTTATCTCAAACAATGCCTAACACTTTAGCTTTTGTCATTAATATATGACTAACCAAAGAGCATATTCATTGTTTCAGAATGCGAGATTAATAAAATGCCTCTTTGAGGAGAAGGCTAGCAGTGATAAGACTGCCAGAATTCTACAGCTACTTACATAATCTTGATTAAAGAATGGGCTCTATGTTTTTACAACTGTCTAAGAGCGTGTAATAGCATACACATCAAGTTGTGAAGGAACGAGGGGGTACCCACCTAAACAGGTGTATCAGCTAAATGAATCCAGGTAATCAGGGGGGCAAAATGTGCCACTGCTAGGTTGGCTTCACTTCCCACAGTGGACAAGCTCGTATCACAAGCTCTGACAGTAAGTACACAGAGAAACATGAGCAAAATCTGCTTTTTCAACTATATTTCAAATTTTACTGTCTACCTCACATATTAAAAGTTGTAAATATTTAAGTGCTTGCATCATTATCTTTGGGAAAAAGACACTGTACTTCACTTATAAAACACAGATCCTACCAAGAAAGAGGACTGCTACATCAATATCACATCTGAATACTATTTTAATTAATTCACAGCAAACACCAACAATGCTTGGAAGAATTGTTTTCAGATTTACTGACAGTGTAGTTCTGGGTCTGATGGAGCTTTGGCGTGAAACAGACCATGCTGAATTATACTTAAACCTATACTCCTGAATATTCCTTCGGTGCCTGTATAAGCTGGACTGGTTTCCCATGGTATGGATAAAAATGACAGCTATGTTTTAGCACAGAGTGTGGCGTGGCATTTGAAAATTTGTGTTTAAGTACAATTTGCCCCCTCAGACATAAATATATACTTATTCGAGAAGACTGCTAAGATCCCTTATTAGGGATAAGGCTCAAGATTAGATCAGACCCTTCCAAATCTCACCCAACTCTGATATTTTTTAACAGATGAACTTTTCTTTTGAAAGTAAAATACTGCAATTGTAAGTGAAAGCACAAAAAAAAAGACAGTAAGAGTCAGAAATTTAAAGCATCTTTCTCCACTTCTGGAAAACTCACTCCTCCTTCCTCTGTACTTGTTAAAGGGCAGTCACATTTTTTCCCTTCTCAATGTTCAAATCAGAGGTCTCTATTCTCCTTATTAAAATTATACTTTTCTTTCTAATTCTCTCATCAATTTTGAGCGTTTAACCCTCATTAGAAACGCTTCTGAATAGTATTCTAAAATTCTTTCTACTGATACAGGTAACAGAATCTTTTTTTTTTTTTTTTTTAAATCCCTGGAGTTCATATAACTTAACTCTGACCTCTTGCACAAGAAATAAGATCTAACTAGGTAAAGTGACCTCCAGCTAGTTAAAGTGGCAGAGGCAGGTTCAAAACTCTCCAACCAATTACCTTCACCCCGCAAACTGCCTTAAACACGGGCTCTTTGAGCCGACAGTTCCAAGTTCATGTACAAAGCTGGACTTCAGAACCTGAACCGGTTTGGGTTTACAGCAGTGTTTCTTTGCTAGGCTCTGATTTGCATACTAGTGGCGTCCACTGTTCAGAAGTTCCATTTACCAAGAAGGTCAAAGCCTGAGGCACCAGGGAAGAAACTAACTGTGGCTTATCAGGAGATGAGAACTCAAGATAAGAAACACAACGAAAACCCTGTTTGGAAAAAAAGCAAGGCATTTGGAGACTATCTGTGGTCCAACATCTGGAAGCAATCTGCATTTGGAATCAAAATCGTATTTCATGAAATTAATTCTCATTTGTAAATACCTGTTAAGTGTCCACTCATAGTTTTGTCATGACTATTGAATAACTGTCTGTATTTCAGTCTGGATGACTGAGGGACAGCCCACTCTGCCACCGGAGGGACACTGTGGGGAAAAAGGATGAACAATGAGGAACACATTTAAATCCTTTAACAACAGTAAACTAAGAACTTCCCTAGTAGACAGCTTTAACATTTTATTCACTTTCTAATCAGTACTTCTGGATTTTCTGTAACGAGTATTTCCGTATTTTAAGGTTAGACTCATTTCTCTCAAAACAGACATGCTGGTTATTTTTCCAGAATCAAGGGTAAACACAGCAGACCAAGTGACTGCTCCAAGTGATAGATACGATTCATAATTTAAAGGTTCTACAAAATATGGAAAAATCTCCTTGTCCCTGAAGTGAAAGACTAACGCCCAGGCTTTTCCAAACTTCTAGAACAGTTCTCTTTCAGCTTAAAAAGCAATGCTGATACAAACAGATAACTGCCTTTAAAGGTATTCATTCTTTAATATTTATAACTTTCTATTTAGCAAAATACATTAACTCCTTAATGAAGGGAAATCATTTCATTCTGTCAAGTTTCAGTTCCCACAAATGGAGAGAGAACAGAACACGTCCAGGGCCATGGCAAATCAGGGGAACGATAATGGAAGGAGCTTTGCTTTCTTGCGTGTAATCCCATGCTGACCTTTCCCTGCCAATGTGTAGCAACTCTGACTCAAGGAAACCGATACCAGCAGTCAGTGGGGTCTACGCCTCCTTAGTGACCAGGTCTCAGGGTAGTTCCACACAACTATCACACTGGTACCTATGGCTTCTTAGAGCCTGGTGTCTAAACAGGGCAATTTAAAACACAAGGGCTAAGCTCTCAGTAAAATCGGCATTCCACTTCAGGACAGATTACAACTAATGTCCCATTTGCCATTTCCTTTGATTTCAATAAAAATATTTCATGTGTAAAAGCAAAATTTTAATTATAAATTAAACCTCTTAGTCATTATTTATATATGTTATCTATGCACTTATACTCACAATACACACTTCGTAAAGTATAGGAAACAGCTCCCAAAGACTTGGAAAGTATCTAATTAAATTCACCTTTTCAAATTATTATAAATTTCTTAGTAAAAAACACTTACCAGGGTCGATTCTGCTGTGAGTAACTCTGCAACCCTCTCATTTTAAACTAACTAATATTTTGCTGATTCCAACTCTTGCCTACTTGTCAAAAGCTAATTATCTTTCTCTCGCACCCCAGGAATATAGGGTGTTACACACAGAAGCTGCTTCAGATTATACTTATCAAGTCAAAGTTTTCTGCTGAGACTTTCCTGAAAATTTAAATGCACTAAAAACCTCATTAACAGGTAACCAAAAATTAGATGACACATTCTAAAAATTTGCTGGAAATTTAAATTATTAAAAAGACGCGTACCAAAACAACCCCCCAAACCAGCTGTCTTAATCGCAATAATGTTTGCTAATACTGATTATTTATTCATTCTTATGTCACAAATCAATTTTAAGGCAGATCGGAAAATCTCTTGTGGAGAAGCACAGAAAACTCAAAACTTCAGCAGGGTAAAAGAGAAAGACTGAGAAATAAGGAATTCAGTGTTAGTTTACATCTCAGCTCTAAAATGTAAACCGTGAGGATTCTAACCTCTCGGGGTTTTCTCCCTCATTCACAATTCTGAGACAGTATCTGCTGTGGTTCTGGGGGCTGAGTGGGATTAATGAGGTGTTTGGCGAATAGATGCTCATTCATGTTCCTGAATCTTAGGAGCAAAACCTTAATTGAGTGGAACACAAGTATCTGTATACCATTAACTCAAGTTTCTAGAGCACACTTCCTGGTTAGGAACTCATGCCTTAAAATCAGAAAGAACTCAGTTCAACTCCTGGCTCTGTCACTTCTGAGTTAGGCTATTTTGGGCAAATTACTAATGTCTCTGAGCTTCCTCCTTATCTACAACACAGAGAGAAGAATCAGTCATCTTCTAGGGAAGATGGTGAGTATTCCAAGAGCTAATGTGCATAAATCAGCATCTGGCATGGTGTTCTTCAGTTTCCGATTTCCTTTACATTATTTTATAAAGGGTTATAAATTGTTCAATTATATTCAACACACTCTTTTCTTGAAAGTGGGAAAATGACTCGATTCACTTAGGGAAGAATTCTAATGAGGAACGAAACAAGAAAAGATGGAACCATCTTCATTAACATCCCCTTTTAACTGCAAAAGTTTTGAGATGGCTTACAAAGAGACAACTTTTCATCCTAGTGCAGCAGTAAGGAAGGGGGAAATCAGAGGTAAAAAATAAAAATAAGAAAATATGACACCAAGATTGGTCAAAACATAAGCAGTAAGGTCATATCAGCTTTGCCAAAACTGGGCCATATATTTGATTAGTAATGACTGTCCACTAATCTGAATAATTCATTTCCTAAAAGGTGGTTTTAAATAAGGTTTCAGTAACAATTCAGATTCCATGAGGTTATCTGAGAAAGAATAAAAAATAAGGCAAATTGTGGCTCTAATCTTCATCTAAAAAATTTTATATATAAACTTTTAAATGATTAATACAAGAGTTCATTTTCCCCTCCTACCTGGAGTTTGATTTCAATATTTTTTTTTTTTTAAGATTTTATTTATTTATGTGACAGAGACACAGCCAGCGAGAGAGGGAACACAAGCAGAGAGAGTGGGAGAGGAAGAAGCAGGCTCCCAGCAGAGGAGCCCGATGTGGGACTCGATCCCGGAACGCCAGGATCACGCCCTGAGCCGAAGGCAGACGCTTTAACGACTGCGCTACCCAGGCGCCCTGATTTCAATATTTTTAAACATTACTAAAACTGGTACCTATTTGTTTTCCCCATTTAAAAAACAACACCCAAAGCTTTTTGAGAAAATGTCATTTTCTTTATTTATCATCTCTGTAACATGTAAGTGATAAAACCTGGTAACATTACCCAAAACTAATTATTGGCATCCTACAAAATAGAAGATAACAAAGAAGTAGCTAATTCATTTTCAGTTTTAGGAGTTAATCAGATAATGGCTTTAACTCAAGCACACTTACCTAGCCACATCGAATGACTGTGCCTTCTGTAATTTAGTGTTTAACTGGGACCCGGGACCAGATCTACTAAAGGAAGAGCTCTTTGGCAACGTGGCTGCTGTAAAAATAAATGTTGAATAATTTTAATTCTACAAAGAAAAGAAACATTTCCCTACTAACGAAAATGAGAAAACATAGTCACCAAACCTGAGGCAGAAATCATTCTTCCCTTATCACCCAGGACTCAAAAAGAGTTATTCCCTCTTCGCTCCCTGGCCCTTGCCAAAAAATTTTCCAGATTTTCTCATTCCTGCTGAAAATCACCTTCCTGCATAGAAATATGTACAATCCATGGATTTAACTCTTTGTTAAATGTTTCATTATCACATTTTATGGATCTATCCCGACAGTTAAAGAAACAACAGCTGAAATACATAGGATATGGCATTTCCTTAACTGTGCTGAAGGAGCGGAAGTATTAGTTCCAGATGGAAGAGCATGGAAGTCAGAGCCTTGCAGTCCTGGCCACACAACATGGGATGCTAGGGAGGGTCAGCCATTACGCCTGATTCTCATTCGGGCTGGATAGCAGCGTGCCAGGAAAAAACTCTGAGTCTTAGCCCCAGCCCCCTCATTCCTGCCTACTGTCTTGCAACATTTGCCATCAGCCACAAAAGAAAACAAGGCAGAGCACGAGGATTCACAGATACTACTGGAAAAGCAACTGCAACAACTTTCTCAGCTGTCATCACATCTGTGGACATGGTCACAAATGAAAGGTGAACTACATGGGACAAGAAAATCTTAAAAAAAAAAAATTGTGGCACATTTAGATTCTTTGGCTATAACTTAAGATCCTGATAGATATAATAAATGCACATAGCTGGGCAGAGAAATAATGATTCAAATATAATCATTACCCATGGCTAAAACCGAGGCCATTCTCACTACTGAATTATGCAGACACATCCAAAGTACTTATAGGAAAAAAAAAAAAAAAACTTCCCCGGGGGGAACCTGGGTGGCTCAGTCAGTTAGGCATCTGACTCCATTTGGGCTCAGGTCCTGATGTCAGGGTCGTGGGATGGAGCCCCAAATCAGGCTCCACGCTCAGCACGGAGTCTGCTTGTGCCCCTCCCTCTGCTCCTTCCCCTGCTCTCTCTCAAATAAATAAAATCTTTAAAAAAAATACTTCCCCCATTGGATAAGAATTTACTAAGATTTGTAGACCATATTTACAGTTTATGCTTTTTTTTTTTTCTAAAGCTTTTATTTATTTATTTGACAGAGATAGAGACAGCCAGTGAGAGAGGGAACACAAGCAGGGGGAGTGGGAGAGGAAGAAGCAGGCTCATATTGGAGGAGCCTGATGTGGGGCTCGATCCCATAACGCCGGGATCATGCCCTGAGCCGAAGGCAGACGCTTAACCATTGTGCCACCCAGGCGCCCCTACAGTTTATGCTTTTCACTAAAGGGAAAAGGTTTCAAGTTAAGTCTCAAAATAAAATTAACTACACCAGGAAATTTTTGATCCTTCCCTTCAATGAAGCAAGCAGGTAATACTCCATCCTTAATGTATCTAACCATTTAATAAATTTCCTTTCCTGTTCCGCCTGATTCACTATGCCTCAAAAATATAAATAAATAAATAAATAAACAAACAAACAAACAAACAAACAAACAAAAAGGAACACGCAACTTTCCTTTTTCTCCCCAACATAATCCTACTTCTAAGGGAATGGCTTGTTTATCAGCAATTCATAGCAGCTGAAGAAAAGTAGTAACTGACACATGGGAAATAGGAAATGTTCAAATACTGCTCAAACTTGACTTGCTCTTGTCAAGCCCTAGAAAGGAAATTACGCTCTTGGTTTTAGCTGCTGAGTTCACCTTTGCCCATGATGGTACCAGAGCTCCATCATTTCATTCTCCTTTACTTCTCCCTGGCCTAGCACGGCCCACTTAATATGTCGGAAAAAAGGAGATGTTAAATTTGAAAAAGGAAGATACTTTCCTCTGGAACAAAATGCCACTCAAATATAATCAGAAAGTGAAGACAGAAGATTTAGCAAGAAGGAAGAGTAAAACACACGTTGTAAAAATTCAGTCTGTCGATTCAGCAGGTCACGTACCAGGATGAGCAAATGCAGACAGAGGTTGTATGACAGGGGGAGCCCCGTTAGCCAGGGGAGGCACTGCTGCTGTAGGAACAGAAGATACTAGAGGTGGAGACATTCCCACAACTGGAATGGATCCCATTGGCACTGGAGCAACGGCTGTAAGTGGTGGCATGCTGGCGATACCTCCTATACCTAGGAAGGAAAAATCCCAACAAAATTCACATGGAATCACTTGTCCACTTTCAATGATAATGAATCCAAGAGTGTTTAAAGAAGCAAATCACTTCCCAGTTGTCATATAGTTCCATTTAAAATATAAATTCAGAAAAAAATATGTATATACATTCAGATTAATCATTTTGGAGAATACTAAAAATTATGTCAAGGATCAGATCATAGGGGCACAAGACCCAACTCGAAGAGAGACCTACGGGCCAAGGTTGAGGATCAGTAAGAATAACTGTAATGGAATGAAAGCCACTAAAGGGAATTAAATTTATGAATTCATATTGATATTTCAAAACAAACAAACAAAAATCCTAACTGGCCATCACAGGTAATAAATTTATTCTGAAAACTAGTATAAATAAAGGAGGAAGAGAAATCAAACATCCACCCTGCCTTTCCTTTACATACTGAACCTTAGAGTCACCAAACATTTGATGGGCAAGTTTCTCTATACAGAAGTATTCTAACCAGAGGGAAGAAAAGATAGAATTAAATAAATATTTCCTTCCTTTTTTGTTTCTTTGTCTGAACCTGTGATATTGTGACCTAATAAGAAATACGTATCTGGTCTTTGTCCCTGGTTCCTGGTTCCTGGCAGAGCTCCTAAAACCCTTGTGATTTCCTGACTGTCAGGAACATCTTCTGTTACAACATTTGGTCTTTGCCCCTGGTTCCTGACATAGGAGCTTCTAAGACCTCTAGAATCTCTGGAGTGGTAGAGTGTCTTTCTGTATTCAGATAAGGTGCCTTGGTGGCTGGGGGCCCCTAAACAGATGCAGGACAGGAGGTGGTCAAGGGAATGACCACGGCATTGTTCGTGGGGTGCAACTATCGATCCCATCCCCCCCTCCCCACCTCCACAGAGACCTCAGGGGAGGGTAGAGGGGCTGGAGATTGAGCTAATCAATGGCCAAGGAAAGATGTAATCAAGCACACCTATGTAATGAAGCCTCCATGAAAATTCCTACACTATAGGGTTTGGCGAGCTTCCAGGCTGGAAAACACATCCACGTGATGGGAGGGTGGCACACGCCAACTCCATGGGGACAGAAGCTCTTGAACTCAGGACCTTTAGGGGCCTCTCCCTCATACACTCCTTCATGTGCCTGCGCATCTGTATGTATCCTTCGTCACATCCTTTATAACGAACTGATAAACCTAAGTGAATGTTTCCCTGAGTTTTGTGAGCTGTTCTAGCAAATTACAGAAAGGGGAAGCAGGGTGTGGGGGAGCCTCAGACTTTGTAGTCAAGTCGGACAGAAGTATGGATACCCTGGGGACCAAGTACTGGTGACACAAGTGTGAAGCGAGGGCAGTGCAGTGGGACTGGGCCCTTCCACCCTCAGAATCTGACGCTCATTCTAGTAGTTACCATCAGAGCTGAGTTTAATTATAAGATAATAAGTTGGTGTCCAGAAAATTGGAAAATTGGGTGGTGTGGTTCTTCTGGACACAAAATTCTGGGCTTAGTCTTTCCTTGATAATCCTAAATATGTCACTCCATTTTCTTCTGAGATACACCACTACTGTAGCAAAGTCTGAAGATATTCTAATTTTCTTCCCCTTGTAAGTCATGTGCTTCCTTTTTCTACATACCCCCAATTTTTTTTGTTTTACTAGAATTTATCTTAGTTCTGGTTTCTCCAGACCGATATTCTCGAGCACATGATATCCTCTTTCAAGTACAGTTTCAAATCCTTTATTTCCAGGAAGTTGTCTTCAACTAGTCTTTACCCTTTGTTCTCTTCCCTTGCTTTGGTTTCCTTCTTTAGGGACTCCAACTACCTTATATTCAATTTCCTTTCCCTTTAATATTGGTCACTTTTTCTCAAATCCTTATTATCTCTTGTTAATTTTGTTTTTATTCTTGACATCTTCCTCTTTTCACCTTCTGTTTCTCTTCTGATAGCATCTCTTGTAGCTTGGTCTCCATTTCTGAATTGACTTTTTCTTTTTTTCTCCTTTCCTGAGTTCTGTCGCCTTATTTCTGAGGCTTTAAAATTCTGATCGTGTTGGTCCTTCATGACTTGTGTCATTTTCTTAGTATTTTTTAGCTTGTTTTGAAATCGTAGATCACTGGGGTGCCGTCATTAATCACAGGGGCATTATTTAGCTCTTTATTCTCCTTTTTCTAATAAAAACTTTGTGTGGGATTTGACCATGCCTGATACTGTCTGTCGCTCATTTTTATGTGAGCCTTGCTTCCTGGGATTTCCAGCCTCTGTTCTCCACCCCCACGCTGGTCTGGACCTTCTCCTCCTTTTGTGTCTGTGTCGCTGCCCTGCTCAATTTTGATTCCACTCCCAGTCATTTCTCCTCAGTGTGGGGATCTGTCACAAGTGGAAGCCTTGTTGGGCCAGCTTTTAAATAGCTGCTACGAAGATCATCATCCTCTTACCAACTGACTACCTGTCCTCAATGAATATTTTCTAAATATTTCTAAAGAAATGCATCTACTGGAGGCTGTTTTGGATACCACCTCTCTTGACTATGCTAAGTCTTAACTCCTGAAATTTTCCCACCTCTCTTCAACCATTGGGTTCTCCCTCTTCTCTAAAAATGCAGGGGCACTTCCCATCCTAAACACACCAGTCTTCAGCTGACTTGCTCCTCCAGCTTTTTCTCCCCCTCACAGTAAAACTCCTTCCTCTTCCAAGCCTCCAAACAGGCTTTTGTCTCTGCCATTCCAAGGAAACTGCTTTTCAAGGTCATCTTATCAAATTCAATCACTTTTCTGTCCTATTCTTCCTCAATCTCTCCCAAGCAACTCAAACAATAGAATGCTCCCTCCTTGAAAAAAGTTTTCTTAGCTGCTAGGACACCAACCTTTCTCTTGCTTCCTCCCTTTTATTACACCTTTAAATGTCACAGCGTGGCAAGGCTTGGTCCCAAGTCTTCTGCCTGCTCTTGCTACACATCCTATATTCAAATTCTCCCAGAGCTAAAGGATCCCTCCTCTGAAATCCAGACCCATGGATTCATATGCCTCCTTGGAAATCCACTAAACCCCTCACACTTAACAAGACCAAAGCCTGATTTACTTTTCCTACAAAATACAGGATATGATGAATCTAATCCTAGCCCATCCTCCACATTGATTATTACCACCCAGATCTAAATCTCCATTACCTCTTGCCCATAGCAAAAACCTCCTTACTGTTTCCCCTGATTCTTCTTTGGTCCCCCTGCAATCCAGTCTTCAGATAACAAAGATTATGCTTTCTAAATGTCTGTAAACCATGTAAACCCCTACCAATAAGCTCTCTGTAGCTTTCCACTGAACTTAGAAAACAATTCGAACTCCACAGTTATTTTATTAGGCTCTAAATCATCTGGTTCTTGCCCTACCTCCTCATTTGTAAGGCCTACCAATACCTCAGCTACCGGTGCTCTCATTTTTGTTTCTTGCCCAAATCAACTTCATTTTTGCCTTAGGACCTTTGTTAATTGCTGTTTCATTAGCCCAGAATGTTCCTCCCTTAAGGTCTTCACATGGCTCTCATCTCTAAGTCAGCTCAAAGTCATCTCTCCAAAGAGAATTCTGCCCCGATAACTTTCTCCCATCAGTGTCTTTATCATATTACCATTTTACAGAATTCATTGTACTTATCTTGCCTTGAAACTGTTCATCTACTTGCTTACTTTCCCCAACTTAACAAGAAGCTTCATAGTTGCAGGAGCCATGATGTCTTGACTTACCAATGCATTCCCAGCAATGAGGACACACAGTTGGGGTTTAAAAATAATGGTTTAATCTGCAGCGCCTGGGAGGCTCAGTTGGTTAGGAGTTAGACTTTAGATTTCAACTCAGGTTATGATCTCAGGGTTGTAAGACTGAGGCCTGTGTCAGACTCCGCATGGGGCATGGGGCCTACTTAAGATTCTCTCTTTAGGGGCACCTCGGTGGCTCAGTCGTTAAGCGTCTTCCTTCGGCTCAGGGCGTGATCCCAGAGTCCTGGGATCGAGCCCCGCATCAGGCTCCCTGCTCAGTGAGAAGCCTGCTTCTTCCTCTCCCACTCCCCCTACTTGTGTTCCCTCTCTCGCTGGCTGTCTCTCTCTCTGTCAAATAAATAAAGTAAAATAAAATCTTAGGAGAAAAAAAAAAGATTCTCTCTTTAGCTCTCCCTTTGCCCCTCCCCACTCTAAAAAAGTAAATAATAATAATAATAATAATAATAATAATGTTTTAATCTAATAAAACCATGGGATCTGGCAAAAATAAAAAAAAATTAAACAAAAGACAAACTCTCCCTGAAACAGCTGGATTCATAGTCAAAAAGGAATTATTCTGTGTGTAAACACACTGAAGGAAAAAGATACAGGCACACTCACAGAATTTCCTGGAATACAGCTGACTGCCCTTAGGCAAGTCATACTATCACTCACAACATCCCCTTTTCCTCTCCTTCACAGAGGAAAGTTGAACAAAATAGTTGCTCAACCCCCAGCTAGCCTAAATTCCCTGTGTTAACACGTGCCTCAGCACCCACGGAGACCAGAAACCGTGGAACAGTCACGCTCCATGCCACCCACATGGTTTGATGAGAATGAAGGTGGGAAGAGAGAAGGTAGTAAGGAAACCAAGAGCCTTTGAAAAACTATTATGTCTGGCCAGGCTGGACCTCCCTTTTAAGGAATATGGTCTTAAGCAAACCGTTCACCTTCTTGGAATCTCGGTTCTCTCATTTGTGTTAACAGAGCTCCTAATTTCTATGGCTTTTAGGGTTATTGTTGTGACCAGATAAAATACAATACATGAAGGTATAATATGAAAAAGGGCTAGGAAATGCATGGTCAGAGAATTTTTACTATTAACTAGAAAATAATGATCCTAGTAACCAATGATTTTCTTCTCAAGCAGCCACAAAAGAAGTGTAAAAAAAAAAAATTATCTTGGGTTGAGCTGAGAGGTGGAACTAGAAATACTAGCAAAGGTCAGATGTTTGAGCAAAGCTAAGCAAACCTGGTTAGGACACAACGTACTTTTAACTTCTCTCATGTTCTGGTATTCCCTGGTGATTCGCCTCTTGAAAATAATTTACTGAGGATGTTGATGTGATGAAAAGGAGGGGGGAGGAAAGGCAGTGGAGAAGCCCCGGGGAAGGAGTTCAGGACTGACTGGCAGAATGGTGACTCAGAAATCCCAGGTTCCCTTGGAGGCAGGGGCAGCTGACTTAAGCAGCAGTAAAACCCCCTGGGTAAGCGAGGCCGCAACCTCAAGGAAATAAATCAGCAGTGACTCTAGCGTTGAAAGTCTTGTTGCAGAATGGAACAAGAGAAGACATATTAAATGTTAGATGAAGAATCACTGAGCCCCCGGGTTTGAGGGGAAAAGAGGAAATGGGATGCCTCTGGTTATTTGACGCTCTGTCGTGTCCCCACCCCCCCGCCCCCGCCACGTATCTTCTTGCAGCACCGGAAGGGAAGCCAAAAGAAAACCAAATACCCTTTAGCTCTTTTAACCCAGGAGTCCTGACCAAAGGTTGGCTACAGGGACCTTCAGAGATTCAGAGCCACTTGCACTTAAATAAGATGACTAACTAAGGGCGGAGGGCTGGGAACACACAATGGACAAAGCTGACCAGGGCCCTGGTCACGTGGAGCGGACTGTACGTACTCTTCACCTCCGCTCTTCCTAGCCTTTGCTCCTGCGTGATTCCCTGAGTTTCTCTTTTCTGATCACTACCCTTCTTGCCTGACCCCAAAACTGCACCCTTCCCCTTATGACCACAAGTCTTGTGGCGAAACCTCACCAAAATAAAATGCATAGTTTTTAACAGTAAATCTATTAAGTAAAACCACAGCATTTATTTATCTCAGCTTATCATTAACTGTATCAGAGACAACCTGCATTACTATTCACTGCCCCCTCCCAAACCTACTTCACCTTATCACCTGTCATCAGATCCATCAGGAGGAAGAAAGGGGAACTCTAGCCACAATTTCTGTGTTTTGTGAAAACTGTCTAAGAACTTTCTCATGAATCAGATATTAGATCTGCTACTGTAATCTTCCAATCAACCTAAATCATTAAAGTCTAGGGTTAGAACACAGAAGAAATCAGAACTGTTGGTGATCTTAATCAACTAATTACTGATTAGTTTTTAAGAAAAACATCTGGCTAAAAGGTCTCTTTTCATGGAATTGTGTTTCTAACTGAGATAACGTTTATTTTTTTCCTGCTTCATTTTTGTTCCAAGACAGAATCTAATGTGGCCAGTTGTCTCAAAACTATGAATTTAAAAATATATTGCTAGATACCATTATCCAGAGGAGCTATTTATGCGCAGGGGGAAATAAAGAGGCTATGGAAACAGAAAGCCAAAAGGAAGCATGTGGCACTGCAAAGGGTCCTGGATGCAGGAAGAGCAATAAAAAGACCGAAGATGCAGGAGCAGACTGTAAGTGTATTCCGTTTACCCTGACAGTCTGGACCTTTGCTTTCACTTGATTACTAGCATCTGTTAAAAAGAAAACCACAGGACCCAAATGGTGTCACTTGGGCCAAGTCACCAAACCTGGGGCTCGATACCCAAGCTAATGGCAGAGTCAACCTCCCCTAGCAACACTGCCTTAAGCAGTCACAGGGATTTTCGGATCAGCACCAGTGAGGTCATCTGGCCCATGGGCCCTCTCCATCCCCCAGGGGAAGATGAGATAATTAACCTGACAAAAACCCCTGGCCTTCCACTCCAGGGCAAGTGAGTGATCTTGCCAGGTACAATCCTTTCTTTTCTTTCGCTAACAATTTTCTTGCCCCACCGACCTTCCTGTAAAAACCTCCTATTTCCCACAACTCCTCTGAGCTCCCCTCCACTTGCTCCATGCGAAGTTGCCCAATTCAAGAACTGCCTAATAAAGCCAATTACAATTTCAAATTTACTCAGGTGAATTTTTGTTCTTTAACACATGCTAGGGTGCGAATGTGAACATGGTCTTCTCCTCCAGCACTAAGTGCCTGCACAGGGCCAGGACCATCATTTTTTGGACAGAACTGCCTCCTAGAATATCACAAGGCTACAAACAGAAAAGGGGAAAAATTATTTCTAAGATCTACAACGAAATATAGGAACCAAGTCCTTTTCAAACTTACCAAAGGCTGGTGCACTAGAAATAGCGACGGGTTGCTGTTTCATGACAGGGGGAAGTGCGGAAGGGAGTTGATATCCTTGCAGCTTCAGTTTGATGAGTTTCATAGCTATGGAAAACTCCACTTGATCCATTCGTCCATCATTGTTCATATCAGCTAGCGCCCTGCAAACCAACATCGAGGGCGAGGAATGACTCTGACCATAAAACCACCTAAACCACCCCTCCCACCCACACTAGTCAGCTCCCTTCATCCTGGGGCAAACAAAAGAGAAGAAAACCAAGTAAACCAAACCAAACCAAACCAAAACTTGTTTACCAAGCTGTAGGGAGTAACCTAGGATTACTGACAAGGTTTTGTACGAAAGTAAAATACTCTCTATTGTATTATTCTTTACTTATAGGACCCATGAGGTAATTTTCAGTCTGAATGCCAGGACATGCACTTTGGATATCAAACAGGATTCTTTTTGAGGTGGGGAAAAATGTTCTAAAATGGTATAGTGGCCATGATTGCACGACTCTATGAACACACTAAAAACCAGTGAATTATACATTTAAAAGGGTGAATTTTATTGTGTGAATTATGTCATAATAAAGATGTTAGGGGAAGGGGCACCTGGCCGGCTCAGGGTCGTGAGTTCAAGTCCCATGTTTCCTCTAAAAAGATGTTAGGGAGATAAAAGTAGGAAAAGAGAGTTTATTTCTATAGATACTTGACTAGATGGCACCAAGTCTTCTGAGGGGTTCTACGAACCGCACCATGGAGACATGACACGTTAGGCTACGATATAGTTCTATTACCTTTAAACCTGTGAAAATTAATTAAATGAGCTTGCACAGGTAAAAATGGTAGTCAGACATAAATGGTCAAGTGTAACTTGCAATGACTGTCTCCCTCCCCAGGTTTTCATTTTTATTTTTCCTTTCTTTTTTTTTAATTGAAGTAGATTTGATGACGTTACATTAGTTTCAGGTGCAATGAGCTTTAATGCATATTCTCTCAAAGAAGCTTAATAAGCAAAAGAAAACGTTTGCAAGTGGAAACGACTTTATGCAAACCACAACTGTGCATATTCACATTTAACCTCTTTTTCAATTTTTTTATTTTTTAAATTAACATATAATGTATTATTTGTTTCAGGGGTACAGGTCTGTGATTCATCAGTCTTACACAACACCCAGCGCTCACCACAACACATACCCTCCCCAATGTCTATCACCCAGCCACCCTATATCCCCCCCCCACCCCAGCAACCCTCAGTTTGTTTCCTAAGATTAAGAGTCTCTTTGGTTTGTCTCCCTCTCTGGTTTCATCTTGTTTCATTTTTCACCTCTTCTGCATGAAAAATGTTCATCCCTTGGGGTGCCTGGGTGGCTCAGTCAGGTAAGTGTCTGTCTTTGGCTCAGGTCATGATTTCAGGGTCCTGGGATCAAGCCCCATAATGGAGTCCCTGTTCAGTGGGGAGCCTGCTTCTCCCTCTCCTTCCTGCTCATGCTCTCTCTCTTGCTATCTCTGTCTCTCTCTCAAATGAAGTCTTAAAAAAAAAATGTTCATCCAGATTTCATTTCTTTTAGTCTAGATATTAAAAATGTTAAGATGATTTATTTTTTTAAACCAATTTATTTTATTTGAAACAACAAATGATAAGACCAGCTACTCCAATTAAATTACTATGACCAGCCGTCTTTTAAATGAGCCACATCTAGGTAGTGTCCAAAAAAGACAATTAGGTTTCAGAGAAAATTATCCTATATTGCTGGAGTTAACTCAAGGAAAGAAAACATAAAACACAATGACAAGCATGACACACAACAAAGAGGAAAAATCTCTAAAAGCTGTGAGTCAACACTATCCGTTTAGAGAGTAAGAAAAAGTCTTCAAGTGAGAGATGGGCTACAGAAACCACGTCTGTGCCTCGGGAGGAACAGACCACGGCTTTCCCGCAGTCGAGGATCCCCCTCAGCAAACACCAGTGGAGTCTGAATTCCACTCACCAATAGTGAGCCTGAGGGTCACTCTGCATATGGATCTTGGTCACTTGAATTCATACAAGAATTGCTCATTCACATCCTCTGCTAATAAGTTTTCTGATGGACTACGTGTCTTTTTCTTGTCAGTTTATAAGAGATCTTTACTGTTTACCTGTCAATTGTTGATTTTTAAAAAATTTATCATTGGTCTGTGCATAATTTCTTGTAAGAAATTCTACATTTTGATACCATATGATTTCACTTACATGTGGAATCCAAAAAACCAAAACAAAATAAAACAGAAACAGACTCATAAATGTCAAGCACTGTTATACACTTGAAACTAATACAATACGATTCGTATTAACTAATCCAGCCTCTTCTCACAGAACTAAAAAATATTTTTGCTGTATATTAAATGTTCATATAAAGTGATACCTATTTCTGGATTACCTAGTCTGAACAATTCCCAGTTCAATACGACAGTGATCTGATCACACTGGCTCCAAGGTACGGTCTGGTAACTGGCAAGACTTGACTTTTCTTAGGCCGCCTGGGTGGCTCAGTCGGTTAAGTGTCCGACTCTTGATTTTGGCTCAGGTCATAATCTCAGGGTTGAGAGGTGGCGTGCCATGTCAGGCTCCCTACTCAGCACAGGTCTGCTTGTCCCTCTCCCTCTGCTCCTCCCCCCACTTGCTCTCTCACCCTCTTGCTCTGTCTCTCCAAATAAATAAATAAAATAAATAAATAAAAGCTTAAAAAAAAGACTTCTTTTTCTTAAATTTTCTTTGGTTATTCACAGATATTTTTTATGTTCCCTATGAATTTTAAGATCATTTATCTACTCTACAAACAACCCTACTGCGATCCAAGCTGCAACTGCATTAAATAGCCCACCAAAGACAACAGCATGTCTGTCCATCTGTTCAACGTTACAAATACTTCTCTTTCATAAGATTAGATCACTTTTGGGGCACCTGGATGGCTAAGTTGCTTAACAGTTGTTTAAACATCGGACTCTTGATTTCAGCTCAGGTCGTGATCTCAGGGTTATGGGATCGAGCCCCCCAGCGAGACTCCCCACTTAGCAGGGAGTCTGTTTGAGATTCTCTCTCTCTCTCTCAAACTCCCTCTGCCCCTGAATACCCCCCTACTCTCTGTCTCTCTTTCTCTCTCTAAAATAAATGAAAAAGAAATATA
This sequence comes from Ursus maritimus, assembly GCF_017311325.1. NCBI lineage: Eukaryota > Metazoa > Chordata > Mammalia > Carnivora > Ursidae > Ursus > Ursus maritimus. The sequence goes on from NW_024426552.1 coordinate 11,257,966, forward strand.
TTTTTAAATTAGATCACTTTATGTAAGTAATTACTTTTTAAAGAATTTTTTAAAGATATTATTTATTTATTTATTTATTGAGAGAGAGAGAACTCAAGGAGGGGAAGGGGCAGAGACAGAAGGAAAGAGAGAATCTCAAGGAGGCTCCAACTGAGCCCGGAGCCCGATGTAGGGCTCGATCCCACGACCCTGAGAGAACATGAGCTGATCAGAAACCAAGAGTCGGACACTTAACCAACTGAGCCACCCAGGCGCCCCAGTTACTTTTCTTATGAAATGTATTCTTAGGAGTTTTATCATTTCCATCACTATTTTAAATGCAACATTTCCCCGTTTCCATCTTTCGGTGTTTATTTCAAGCATAGAGAAAAGTTTTGCTTTTAATAATCATTTATGCAATATTCAGCTATCTTACCAAACTTCTATAAATATTATTTTTTTAACCTAAAATCTCTTAGGTTTGTTAAGTATACTATTACATAACTAGCAAAAAGGAGTTAACTTTCGTTTACAATATTTATACACTTCCTCTTTTTTATTGGTCTTACTGCCTCTAAGACATCATTGAATGTGTGAGCACTCCGCTAAGTTCTGGGTTTCAAAGAAAGAGCTGCAGTGTTTCATTGTTTAGAATAATATTTGGTAGGGGCGCCTGGGTGGCACAGCAGTTAGGCGTCTGCCTTCGGCTCAGGGCGTGATCCCGGCGTTATGGGATCGAGCCCCACATCAGGCTCCTCTGCTATGAGCCTGCTTCTTCCTCTCCCACTCCCCCTGCTTGTGTTCCCTCTCTCACTGGCTGTCTCTATCCTGTCGAATAAATAAATAAATAAAATCGTTAAAAAAAAAAAAAGAATAATATTTGGTAGTGATCTTTAGAAAGTAACCTGACATATTTAGAAAGTTTCCTTTTTACATATTAGAAATGGTTACTATACATATATGTGTGTGTGTATATATATATATATATATATTTTTTTTTTTAATCAAATGCCTAGTCGGCATCTGCTGATTTGATCACACTTCCTTTTATCTGTTGCTGTAATACTGAGACAATGCCTTGACTCTGAACCAAACTTGCACTCCTGGCATAAACTCAAGTTGGTCATAGTTTTAAAAATATTGTCGAATTTTATTTGATAAGATTTTGTTTTGATATTTGCATCTATATTCATAAATGAGACTGGTCTCTGGTTGTTTTATTTTTGTAACTATCAGGTTTTACAAAGGAAGTTAAATAAGTAAAATGAGAGGGTCAACTTTCCTTCCTTTGCTAAGTTTTTCTAAAAAGATATTCAGCTATATCAAATGGTTCTCCGGGAAAAAAAAACTTTCCAACAATCAACATCAACATGCATACTTAAAAAAAAAAAAATCAAACAGATAGGTTTCCACCCCCTATTTCCAACATCACTGCCCCACCCCCAAAACACATTTTCTAATGAGAAACAAATATCCAATGTGGGATAATGACTAGTTGGGGGAGAAGAGACTTTCTAGTACTGTAAGAGTTCAATTAGAAGAATTTCATATTTCTAAAAACCTTCCACTGAAGTGTCTCAGTGGCAGAGGAGAGGAGACATGTAATTCTCAAGTTCCAGGTGCTTGACTTTAAGCCACCCACCACAAGCCCATATTTTTTTGAGAATTTTGCATGATCTTTCTTAAAACCTTTTTTTCTTCAACTAACAGAACGTAAGTGCTGGGACTCATTGGTAGTGATATCTCAAAGGACTTTATGCAAATACAGTAGCTATTGCTACAAAGCTCATTTCTCCCTACTCCCCTCTTCCAATGAAAAAGCTGCAACTCTAGAAGAACTGAAATTCTATTTCTCAAGGTTTCCCTGAAAAACAAAAACAAAAAAAAGACCTCAGCTCTACAATACACTTTCATCTCCCATTTACAGTTTACTCATTTCTAATAATCCCCCCAAAAGATGAATCTAAAAGCCCAGGAATCCAAAATTAAATTCACTGAACTTCCAAAGTGAAAAAACACATATGCAAAAAACAAGCTTAAGTCAAACAATTCTTGTATACAACTCTTACAAACAAACTAGTCTTAAATACATAGCGCACATACATAGCAACTGGCAGGGCTGAGATGAGAAGGGGACCACGGGGATGCCGAAATCTTAAGGGACAGATAACCCATGTATCCCTCTCATGCACTGTAGGTAGGGAAAAGTGCTGCAACTCCAAATGAAGGGAAATCTGGCAACATCTACAGAACTACCTATGCATTTACTCTTTGACCTAGCAAATCCACTCATAGGAATTTACCCTGAAGATACAGCAACGATATAAAAATATTTATGCTTTAGCTCATTCATTGCTACATTATTAGAAATAACTGTAATGCACACACACAGAAGACAGCTTAAATATACTGAGGTGTATCTTCTATAATGAGTACTATGTAACTGAAGGAAAAAAGAGAAAGACATCTCTATGGAATGATACCAGTGATTTCCAGAATGTGCTGTGAAGTGACAAAAGCACAGAACAAAAGAACATTTAAAGGCGGTAAACTTTAAAAAGAAGGAAGAGGAAATAATTAAAATACAGATACACATGATATATTATTAAGCTGCTTTTTTTCCCCACAAAAATAAACAAAGGAAGGACAATAAGAAACTAATTCAGTAGATGAGCACAGGCACGAGGGGACAGCATGGGGAGTGACACTTCTCTCTGCATTCCCTTTCTGGTACAGTGTTGGCTTTTGGAACCTGTTAATGTGTGACGTATTCAGAAATAAAATTAAGTCCACAGACAAAGGAGACGCCTAAACTGAATAAAAACAAAAACAAATCAACCCAAGCATATTTTAAGTAAATCGCATATGCACACGGGAGGCATGGCAGACTACTTCATGTATCCTCAGTCTAAAACCAACCAGCAGCATGAATTCCAGGGACGGTGTGGGCAGCCGACCTGAATGTGGCAACGCTGAAGGGACTCTGTGTTCTACGATTAAAGGACAAGACCCAGGCTCCGCTCACGCACCTCATACTCTGCACTGCAGCTGAAAGCCTGTGGGTCTTCAGAGGCCATCTAACCACAGAGGCTGCCCTCAGGACACTCATGTCTGACTGTAGGATCAATCCAGCCTACGCGCTCATTCATTCATTCATTCATTCGTTTGTTTTTTAATTCATCCAACAAATAATTTTTGAGGGGGGCACCTACTAAAGTCTATGCCCTTTCTAGGAATTGGTGTGAGTACTGTGAAAAAGACAGAGAAGGTTCCTGCCCTCACAGAGCTCATATTTTAGGGCAAGCAAAACTAATCGAATTCTTGCCCATAACGGTTAGTGCTGTTCAGAAATAAAATGAGGTAGTGGGAAAGAGAAGACAATGGGTAGGAGCAGGTGGGCCGAGGGAACTACTCTAGATGAATGGTCAGGAAGTACTTCTCTGAAACCAGAAGGATCATCGGCCAGCTAGCTGTGTGAGGACCTCAACGACTGACATTACAGATTACAGGAAGAGGAAATGGCAAGTGCAATGCCCCAGAGGCGAGAAGGAGCCTGGCCCATTTCAATAGAGAGAAGGTCAGTGAAACTGGAATACAGAAATTAGGGAAGAGAGGGGTGCAAAATAAGAGAAGATGAAAAAAGGCAAGAACCAGCTCGGGTTGGGCCTTGGAGCCTAGACAGGACTTGGGGTTTTCTTCTCAATGGGGAGTTTAAAATGGATTTACTTTTTCCAAAGAGAGTGTGGGTACTGTATGGAGAATGAAATCTAAAGGGGCAAGTGTGAGAAAGACTCCAAAGGAAATGCTGACGGGTGGGCCCAGGTGGGATGACAAATGAGGACAGTAGCAACGGAGACAGAAAGAAATGGCCAGAATGGGGAGAAAGTCTGTAAATGCAACCAAAAGAATGCGCTGATGGACTGAACGCGTAGGGTAAGGAAAAGAGAGGAATCATGTGTGGCTCCCAGCAGCTGGACAGATGCTCAGCCATGAACGGAGGAGGGCAGGGATGAGGGATGGGGGAGAGGGGAACAAGAGTCCAGGATGCCCTTTGTGTGTGTGTGAGTTTAGCAAATTGATCTTGTTGGGGGCTGAAGGTTCTTCTGACATATACACAGAAGCATCCTAAGAAACTAGATGTTATACAGCTGTTGGCCCTGCCCTACTCCCCACCCTTGAACAGATCACCAAGCTGTTCTCGTATTTGCGTTTATGTCTCTGGCCTTCTCTCTCAGGTCCCACACCCAGGTGGGCCTCCCTTCCCCTCATTTCTCTCCTTAGAAGCCTCTAATCTCCATTTCTGTGGCTCGTACTACCTCTGATGCCAAAGCCTTCTTCATTCAGCCTCTTTTTATTTCCTGGACCATCGAGGCTCCTGTCCACCCCCTTCTGCTTTCTTCTCTTCCCTCTGTACACCAGGCCAAGGTTGGAACAACTTCAAGTATCCATAGTTGCCAAAAGGATACAGGATATTTGCCAGTTTCCCTCCAGTTCCTTATTAGTCAGACAATTTCTAGGAAGCTATACCATCTTTGGCCAGTTACACTTTGGTATTACACACACTGACTTGACTCCATCCTCTGAGAAATCAGGTTTTCTTGTATTATTAATTGGAAATTGGATTGGATAGATAAGTAGCCCCAAACTATCAGCAGGTTACAGTTTAAAAGTTCACAAGCTAGGGGAGCCTGGGTGGCTTAGTTGGTTAAGCATCCGACTCTTGATCTCTGCTCAGGTCTTGATCTCAGGGCAGTGAGTTCAAGCCCTGCATGGGGCTCCGTGCTGGGCATGGAGCCTACTTAAAAAAACTGATAGATAGATAGATAGATAGATAGATAGATAGATAGATAGACAGACAGACAGACAGACACATGTTCACAAACCAGCTAAATGGAATATAGTTTCTACCTGGACCCAAAATTGTACAGGTGTGCAACACATATCCCCCAGGAGTCCCTATCACTCATGTATTCGCACCGAGGTCCACAGCAAAGAAAGTAAGGCCCAGAGAGACCGAAACTATTATAGTTCCTAACTCTCAATCCCAAATTCTCTTCTTGCCCACATGACCGACGAAGGGACTGCCCAAACCTTCAGACTCAAACCCGTTCCTCTTTCTACCAAAAGGGGCACTGGCCTTCCCTGGGACCCCACCAGAAAAACAGTAAGAGAACACAAGATTAGCATAGAGACAGGGAGTGAACACTATTTCATTAGATCAACTGTTATTATTTATACATTTTAAAACCTAACTCTGAAGAGGTGAAATACTGCTCAGGGTTACTAAGTGAGTAAGTATCAGAGGTAGAGCTGAAAGACAGATCATACTCATAATTTTCACTACACTATTCCATCATCTTAGCAGGACCTCTGTGGTTCATGAAATCTATGATTCCTCAAAGATATTTCTTTCGGGAAAAGATACTTAGAGGCGTGCTTCCTTCCCTGCAATAACAATTCTTGATAAAAGGAAAACATGCCATCACAAATTTATTTAAGAAAATGTCAGAAAAAATTAAAGACAAAGAACAGTTTTGACTCAAGCAAGACTGCCAATTCATCACCTTTGTTGTTAATAAAAATTTTCACTATAAAAATAATAAGTTGGAAAGATGACCTTAATATGCTTAGCTAAAAACTGTCTGGAAAGCTGACAACTAGCTTAATTGAAAAAAGTGAAATTTACTAGATGATACGTTCTTTTTCTCCATTACGCTTATTACCATGTGACAATTTTTATACTGCTATTAACTATATCCCTTCACCAGACTCCAATGTCTATGAAAGCACAGGTTTTGTCTATTCTGTTCACTGCTGCATCCCAAGCACCTATAATAGTCATTGACCCACAGAAGACATTCAATAAATATTATTCCACTGTTGAATGAATAAACGTAAAGTGAGATTTTCTTGCAGCAGATATGCGTCATAAAACTGCTTCTTGAATGAACACTCATAAATTGGGACTAGGACATAAAAGCAGCATTCAATGGAAGAAGTTATGCCTGGGTAAGGAAGGCTGTAGTGAGTGACCTTGACTGCTGGTGCAAAATACAATCATAGACCAGAACACAAACCAAAAGAAAGCTTCTCACGGTTAACACAGATGTCACGTGTCTCTCGAACTTAAACTCAGTCACTTAACTCCCATGTCAGTGCCCCTGTGCTCACATGAGCATGAGTTCTTGCTCTCCCCTCCACCTCCCCACCCCTAGCAAACCTTTGACTTTATTTTAAAAGCAATTCCAAAAACCTGAGTTACGTGACTTTCCCAGCTCAACGTGGATCAGAAATAAAAGCTAGAAGGGCATCACAGGAGGCGGCCCCCCAACTGGAAGAGACGGTCTGGCAGCCAGTATGCTGACAACCAGGAAAAAGAACAAAAAGCCGACACCAAAAAGAAGCGCAGGAATGTGGTATCATTTAGTTTCAATTCAAATTTACCCCCCCCACACACACGTGTGTGTGTGTGTGTGTGTGTGTGTGTGTGTGTGTGTGTGTGTATTTCCCAAGAGAGTTTTGTTATTCAGAACACAGTAAAGGATTTTCATACTGATGACACTGGTAATCAAGCTTGGACAACATTCTGCAGACTCTGCTTGAAGGCCCCAAGGGACTATGTCAATCTTTATTAATTTCCATTCAATTGTAAGAAAGGTCGATCATTTTGGGAGACAAGCAATTAACTGGACAATTTAGTTATGGGGATGACCCAGTCCCTGATGATGACAGCAGGTACTGTTTTGGGTTTTGTTTTGAGGGCCCCAGACTAAGTCCTTTATATACTCCTAATTTTCTCAACAACCCTGTCAGGAATATACATCTGCCCATTTTCTAGACTAAAAGACAGAGGTCAGAGAGGATGAATATATGTTCAAATCATAAAGACCGAACGTAGTGCAACTGGGATTCCAACACAGGTGTGTGACTATAAATCCTGTCCTCTTTCTACTACACAGCGAGCCACCCCCACAACACTAATAAACCCTGGAAATGAAGTATTAATTGCAAGAACCACACAGTGTGAGCAAAACGTGACTTCTTGGCAACAGACCTCAGCATGGCAAGACCAAAGTCATAATCCTAAAATCCAAAATTATATTTCCCACTCTTTTATGTATATGTCCCTTTGTCTCCTATAGGTTCAAAAGACTGAATGCTTATTTGTGATAATCAAGGAATTCAACAGTATTTATCGCGCCTTCACCTCGTACAACACTGTAATAAACACAAGCTATTTCACTATTCCGCGGGCTGTTTCAGTACTAGCCCTCAAATATTTTCCTTACCTCGTGGTCAGTGAAAGATACAGAACATTGCATTATAGAGCAAGAAATGTGGGACATTCACAGATGAGTATGGGGGATGCGGATGAAGCTACAACAAATTAATGAGAAAATCTCAAAATACAGATTTCTCCACTAGAAATTCAATTTTTTGACAGTGTTATCCTACAAATGTCACCACTTTTTCTTTTTTTTCTTTTAATGTTCTACATCGAAAGATACTTTTCAGAAGTATTCTCTGGTAAGGAGTAGTAAAGTATTTCAGTCTAGAAATTTATGTTCACCTCCGAGATCTTAAGAAATCATATTACTAGAATATTTTACCTCCTTCTGCTTCTGTGAAGTCCCAACTTACCATATCTGTGCTAAAACAGGCTGAGGTAACCCAGATTGAAAAAAAAAGTTTCTAGCTTGATCACCTGTAAATTAAATGGAAAAAGTTTTAGAAAAAACAGCTGACAGAGAAGAAATCTTCTTAGGCAAAATTGAAAACAAAGAAGACTAGTAATTCTGCAAATACTGACTTAAATATACGATAAAAGCCAAATGGTAAGTCTCTAGGCAACAGTAAAATGAACCCATCAGATTCACTGACGAATTCACTGACTTTAGAACTTAACACTTTAAAAATTCATCTCAAAAAACGGCCTATCATGCGCATGGGTAGACTGTCCACTTTAATCAATCAGCTATTAAGTAAGAGAGGAACAGCTACACATATGACAAAGCACATCTATGGGAACCCCCAACTGATGACCCATACTTCTACTTTTTTAAGTTTTTTGCTACTCCTAATATCTACACTTCAAACTGTCAGTGCTTTGACTACACTTATGGGGAAAAAGTGACAATGATTACAAGATTCACATCAACAACTAAGAATTAATAATTTAAAGAGAATTGTGACACACACACACACACACACACACACACACAAACAAGTCCCCAGGAAATCTAGATCCCATTTTCTCTAAAGCTATCTCCTAAAGAATAACCAAACGGAAAAGATAATAGAAAAGTCAGGGGCACCTGGGAGGGCTCAGTCGGTTTAGCAACGGACTCTTGGTTTCAGCTGGGGTCATGATCTTGGGGTCCTGGGATCAGCCCCCACGTCAGGCTCAGTGCTCAGCGCAGAGTCTGCTTGTCGCACTCCCTCCTCCTCTCCCCTCCCTCCCTCATCAGCATGCGCTCGCTCGCACTCTCTCTCACAAATGAATAAATAAATAAATAAATCCTCAAAAAAAAAAAAAAAGGCAAAGTACAAAAGGAACTTTAGGGATACAGCAATAAGAGAATTCTGTGTTTTGTTTTGTTTTAATATTCAGAATCTGTTCATTTATTTACATTTCCCAAACCAGTTCAAGATCAGAATTAAAGAAGCATTTTAGCTCAAGGACCACAGTCCATTGGTTTACTACCTAAAGAATATGGTCCACTGACCTTTACCAATTCCCATCAGTGATATGTCCAAAACAAGTGGCCTGACATCCATGAAGGGATGGAAACAGGTTTGAATGCAGTATAGGAAAAGCGACCGATAAAATACAGGCTCAAGGCTAAGGCAGATGTCTCCCTGGGTCATATGTACCCACCTTAGCTCTGCGTAATAGATTTTCCACAGATCTATGCATTACCGATAAGTAAAAATATAAAAATACTGATTCCAATTACCAGTAATAAATCCAGATATTGGCTTTAAACTATGGAACTGTTGATCATGCTTTGCTCTTTCCTCTACAGTTATGGCCCAGATATCCAGGCTGCCTATAACCCAAAGAAAAGACAAATTATTCAATGCAAAAAGAATAACAAAGTGCTCACATGTACTATTTCCCTAGTACTTTCAGATTCTTTTGTTATGTTATCAATTCCTTGATTAATTAACACCTGTTGGTCCTTGGAAGTTATATATATAAGTTAGAAGATAAAGTTAGAAAATTAAAAGTAAAACAGACCAAAATAAGAAAGATACTGGCACAAATTCTTTTTTAAAAAACTTGTCGATAATCTTATAGTTAGGAGGAGAGTATAGAGACATAATAGCCATTTATTTACGTAAACTCAAGAAACAAACCAATTTAAAATTATATTCTCAGGTGTTTTAAATGTCACAGGAGAAAGTTATGAATGAAGCAGAGTTTCACAATTCGTATCACAGGTGAGTCCATGAAAATCTTTTTAGAGTCACAAAAATATTGAAATACTGGATTGTAGTGATGATTACACAACTCTATAAAGTTACTAAAAGTCACTTAACTGTACAGTTTAAACTGGTGAATTTTATGGTATGTGAACTATACCTCAATAAAGATGTGTAATGGGTATCCTGTAAAATGGGTATCCTGGGAAAGGGAAAGGCAAACCAAAGAGAATGGGATTTGGGTTCTCCTGCAGTTTCAGTTCTAAGACTAACCAGATGTCCCCTCACTTCTGAGATCTTCCTCGCTTTCATCCTAAGCCTCCTCAGTGTCATCAAAATAATTTTAGATTACGTAGATGGAAGACCTTCAAAAGTTCAGATACTCCCCGAAAAGGTGGCAACAGGCAGTGTGGTATGTTTCATACAAAATGCGAATATGACCAGCACAAAAGCAAAATGTCTGAATGTCACACCTCCCCTCTCTACGTTGTCTGGTCAGACAGTGACAGGAAGGGTGGATTCAGTCAGTTGCTGGAAATGTATTTACTGGCTGCCTCGTACGTGCCAGGCACTGTGTCGGACATCAGAGACACCACAGCGTCTGAAACAGAGAGCATCTCTTTACTCAGAGGTCTTGTAATCCCGCAACTTCTACTGCCCTGTTGAAATTCGTCCCTAGAATGATAAACTAAAGCAAAAGCAAAAACACAGCAAAACAACAAAACACAAACCTGCTCAGTAACTAAAAAGAGGGACAAAAATAAAACAATAATGCTCATGGCTGTGGAAAGTTTGCAGGGTTCTGTACTGGAATTCCACAGGGACTTCAACAGATGTTAAATCAGAGGGTGGTGATCTGTGCCTCACTCTCCTCATGACTGGAGTAGACAGTTGCCAAAAGGCAGCCATAATAATAGCACCCTCTCTTTAAAAAAAAAAAAACTTGGCCAGTAAGCACAACTAGTATTTAACACTTCCATCATAATATTAGGAAAAAATACCTGAAAAAAAAACATTTTATGCAGATTTATATGTTTTAAGCAGATGGAGGTAAAACAAACAAAAATGTCCTGCTTCCAATTCAGGCTTCGGGAAAAGTAGAGAATAAATGACTCAGTCACTTCAACAAATACAATGTGAAGAGAAAACAGTGAAAGGCAGAGGAGACACGTGAACTGAGAGCAATGTCTGGACCCTAATTTGAACCGACAAACCATAACAAAAAAAGGTCTGAAGACCATCAGGGAAATCCTAACACTGACGTGACAGCTGAGGATATTAAAGAATTACTGTGAATTTTGTAGGTATGACAATGGTATCATATTTATGTCTTTAAGAGTGTTCACATCTCCCAGAAACACATGCTAACATATTTGTGGGTGAAATGAAATGGTGCCTGGGAGTTGCTTCCAAGGAATCCAGATGAAACAAATTAAAAAACAGGGTTCAGAGGGGCGCCTAGCTGGCTCAGTCGGTCAAGCATCTGCCTTGGACTCAGGTCATGATCCCGGGGTCCTGGGGGTTCCTAGAATCGAGCCCCGAGTCAAGCTCCTTGCTCTGCGGGGAGGCTGTTTCTCTCTCTGCTCCTCCCTCCTGCATGTTCTCTCTCTCTATCCCTCTCTCAAATAAATAATCTCTTAAAAAAAGGGGGGGGGCTTAGGGTGCCTGCCTGGCTCACTCCGTAGAGCATGCAATTCTTGATCTCAGGGTCACTGGGCATGAAGCCTACTTTAAAAAAAAGAATAGAGGAAGGAAGGAAGGGGGAAGGAAGGGGGGAAGGAAGGAAGGAAAGAAAGAAAGAAAAAGGTCTCGAATATATTAAAAAAGGAAAATCTTTGAACTTACCTCCAAAAGGTGTTGGAAACTGAGCCATGGTTCTGTCGCTTTTACCTTGCTAATCGACGCCTGTAATTGAAATACAACATTTAAGTTTCTGAAATCTTGATTTCCTATTTACTTACGAACACACTAACACGCTGTCTTTAATGACCAGACACTGAGAGCAGTGCCAGCGCTAGGGAACAGCTCTACAAATCTAAGTCAGAACCGAGGGGTTCATTCATTCATTCATTGTCTGCACCTTCTTAGCGCCAGGTACCATGACAGGCACTGGGGACCGTTGATACAAGACTCTCCGGAAACAAGAGGCTTTCAGACTGGTGAGTGACACTATTAGCTCATGACAGCCTGTTAGATCACTACTGCTGTATTTCTTACTCTTTAAATACGTGCGTTTCTGCGCCATCTACATATACCAGCCCATCTGCCTGGTGGTTTGAACAGTGGCTTCTTTAAATGAGCACGTAGTACAGGCTGCACGCTGTTGTAGGTGCCTTACAGCCCCTGTGCCTTCATCGTCACAACCCTACGAGACACAAGGTATTTCCATCCCCTTACTGCAGAGGAGGAAAACGAGAATGAGATAAAGTGATTTGAGCAACATCACACATTTGGTGGCGGAGCTGGACTTGAGCAGGCCCAGCAAACCCCACAGCCTGTGTTCCATCCCTGAACAACACTGTCGGCCAATTTTGCGAAAGGCCGTAAACAATGCATACGGTACTAACGTCTGTCCAGAATACCAAATATCAACCCAATGCTCCAAAATCCCCATCAGGCATTACTTGTTCATGAACAGCCAATGTGAAACCAACCCCATCTTCTTACCCAACAAAAAAAAATCCAAAAGTAATGAGTATCATCCTTACACTTAACAACATGGTAGATGCACACAGTTAAAAATGAGTACTAAATATTCATACACTGAACAATTTCGATCCATTTCGATTGCTAGTCTCCTGCCCTGATACTCTTCAATTTCATATTCTAATCTGTCCGTGGATTTTTTTTTCCAACTATCACATTTTTAAACTTCCAAGAGCTCTTTCTTGTTCTCAACTCTTTATTCCTACCATGCTGTCTTTTCTTTTAATGGACACATCATCTTTTACTCTCCTGTTTTGTTTTGTTTTGTTTTTTTACCGGGGGAGGGGAGTGGGGAGGGAGTATTTTTCTTTTTCATTTTTTTCTGTTTCCTTCATCATTTGATTCCTTTTCTGTTTGTTGGCTGATTGTTTTGGGTCTTTCTCACTTTTGAGGCTTTCCTCATATATCTGGTGATCCCTGGCTGCTCCTTCATATTTACGAGTAAGGCACTAAAAAAAAATGGGCATGGATGGGCTTCTGCGTACTATGTGGTCAGATGTGCCCAGTCACATTTCATTGAGAGACTTCCAAACATCAGTATGCAGAGGTCTCTTTGCTGAAACTGCTTACTTTTCCCAGAGAGAAGTGTACAGGAGGATGCTGGGTTTGGGGGAGGAACAGACAAGAAAGGAAGATGTGAAGGGGCCTACACTTCCATGTGTATACGAGCACATGCGCTGTTTATCTTCAGCCTCCAGCTTCACCCTTCTGGTCAGCACTGTCTCTGGTTCTAGGAAAAATGGGACTGAAGAAGTCACCTGTCTGCTGGGGATGCAGGAGAAGACATACCAAAAGATCTCAATATAAGAAAAAAAAACAAAAGATTTTTAAAGAACTTCCATGTCACAGCTGTAAAACTGACCTCTGTCTTTGACCCCTACCAAACACTCTGAAGCCTGTTCAAGACATTCCTGGGGCCAGCTGTCTTGTCCCCCTTCTTTATCGGCCCTCTGTAGGCACTTGGTTGCACCTTTCTCTGAACTCAGTTACCATTCCATTCACTCTCTGATTCCAGAAAATTCTTAAAAACTTTTGCTCACTGTCTTCTCCACTGTTATCTTTCTCCCTGTGAGTTAACAGCTGCTATGCTTCCTTTGTGATCACTGCAGACTTTATGGAAGAAGAAGAGAAAACATATGTGGTCAAGCAGCGTATTTAAGTCGGGGGGGGGGGGTCCTCTGGCTCTAGTTCTGAAGTAGATTACTTCTCACTGCCAGTTCTCTTTAGAAACTATAACTGCTATTCTCTTCTTCCACTATTTCTCACTCAATGCACTGTGTACGGAAGCTTGATAATTTTCCAAAAAATTTTTGTAAGATTTTATTTATTTATTTGAGAGAAAGAAAGAGAGTGGGAGGAGGAACAGAGGAAGAGGGACAAGCAGACTCCCCGCTGAGCATGGAGCCTGACTTGGGGCTTAATCCCAGGATCCTGAGATCATGACCTGAGCCAAAATCAAGAGTCAGACTCTCAACTGACAGAGCCACCCAGGCGCCCTGATAATTTTCCAGAAAATTTTAATGTCTTTCATCTCACTTCATCTTCATAACACTCTTTAAACTGACAGATCATACCTGCTTTTTGTTGAGCTTTACAAAAGCAGTAAGCTCTTAGTTTTAAAACCATAGTAAGGCAAGTATTTCATATACATAACATGAGAAAACATTCTGTTCTGTTCTACTTCCCTTCTTTACTATTTATTGCAAAATAAAGAAAAGTAATTGATTTATTGATCTTCTTGGTACCCAGCCACTTTACCACATTTTCTTATTGGTGCTAAGTGTCTCAAGATGAGTCTTTCCAGTATTCTAGATCCCTCTCTGGGAACAAGGAATTTAAGCTTACATTTTATGTCCAAACCAATAAAGCTAAGCTATACAATACCTGGGACAGCAGGAACTTTTATATTGCCCCTGACTTTCATGCTGATGGTTTTGGTATTTCATAACCAATGAAACAGGTTATGAATAGTTATGTTCACTATTGTGTTTTGGTAAATAGCTTTCCCCACATTTGGCAGTTTCCTTTTATTCTCAGTTGATTTAAAATTTTCATTAGAAATGGCTGCTAAATTTGTTCAGAGTTTTTTTTTTTATTATTTAATAAGTTGATCATGTATTTCTTTTTTAAGTAGCATACTAAATTATAGTGATATATTTCCTAATACAAATTATCCTAGAATTTATGCAATAAACCCAACTCAGATATGCATGTTACTCTTTTACTACATAACTAGATCCAATTTGCTCATATTTTCTTCAGAATTTGTGCTTAAGAAAATGTTATGCATAATTCTATGCAACACAGAATCGAGAGAAAATGGATATATTTCTACCTTACTATAAATTTCCACAATGATCTTTTAAAAAGGTATAATACATTTAATAGACCAAGAAATAAAGGGAAATGTAAAGATTTAACAGTAAAAAGATCCAAAGAAAAAAATAATTTTAGGGGTGTGTTTGAACTAACCTTCAAGGAACAAATAATTCCTTTTACTAAAACCATTCCACAGGGGAGCCTGGGTGGCTTAGTTGGTTAAGCATCTGCCTTAGGCTCAGGTAGTGATCTTGGATTCCCAGGATCTAGCCCCACAATGGGCTCCCTGCTCAGCAGGGAGTTTGCTTCTCCCTCTGCCCCTCACCCAACTTGTGTTCTCACTCTCTGTCTCTCTCGCAAATAAATAAATAAAATCTTTTAAAAACTAAAAAATAAAACCATTCCACAGAGAAAGATCAACTAGTCCTCAATTCAGATTATGAAATTAGCATCATCAATACTAAACTATAATCATGAAAGCATAGACTATTATCACTTTCCTGTAGATATAATTATATACCTCACTTTAAATCTTTTACAGCTATTTTGAGAGACTCACAGTCAGACAAAGTAGAACAACTCCTATGGTCCAAAGTATATTTTAATCATCAGCAGCTCCTTGGCAAAGCATTTAAGAGTATTTGCTGTTCACCACCCTTCCTAGAATTCAGGAAATAATTCCCCACCCTCTGTGAACCTCTTCCGCAAAAGCTTTCACCTATTAAGAGCAAAGCTGGACAAAATTTGTCTTCTGACCCTTCTAACCTCCCTCTGACTCCCCTTTATCTCACATCCATTAGTGACAAAGGAATGCACTGCAACCCCAGCCTGTGTCCTGCACTTGTAAACTAATGCCCTTCTGTCTCTTTCCTCCTAGTTAAAGCCCTGCTCCCTAACTGTCACTGGTCTCAGCGAGAGATGGGGAAGGAATGGACCAAATAAAAACTAAGCCACTTTGAGGTATGAAGATGTACCTTCCAGACTTATTTACTAACACAGAAGTCCAAATGCTGGTTTAAGGATAAGATCGGAATAGTCCCACATACATTTCTTTTAACCACAGGGACTTCAAATACCATTCACGACTAGGTTCTTCTCAGCTCCTAGGGAACCCCAGACAAAGGTAGTAACACACAGATGAAGCAAACAGACCAAACCTTGCAATACCACCTTCTTTTCAGTTCTATGCTACACAGACAAACCATGGTGATAAAATCCTGGTTCAAGGTATTTTGTTCCTACTTTTATATATATTGGTTTACATATTATTATAATTTGAAAAAATAAAATAATTTATTAAAAAAAATATCACATACCCAAGATTTCGAAATGTCAAAAACCAGAGTTCTAGTTTGGCTAAAATAGTATATGCCCACTACAGTCCCTCTGTTCCACTTAAAACTAAAAACGGGGCAAAACTTTAAAAAGTAGGGGCACCTGGGTGGCTCAGTCGTTAGGCGTCTGCCTTCAGCTCAGGGCATGATCCTGGCATTCTGGGATCGAGCCCCACATCAGGCTCCTCCGCTGGAAGCCTGCATCTTCCTCTCCCACTCCCCCTGTTTGTGTTCCCTCTCTTGCTGGCTGTCTCTATCTCTGTCAAATGAATAAATAAAATCTTTAAAAAAAAAAACTTTAAAAAGTAACTCCCTGAGGACAATAAGAAAAAAAAGTAGACAGATCTTAGAAGAGAGTCAAAACCGGGGCACCTGGGTGGCTCAGTCATTAAGCGTCTGCCTTCAGCTCAGGTCATGATCCCAGGGTCCTGGCATCGAGCCCCATGTCCAGCTCCCTGCTTCTCCCTCTCCCACTCCCCCTGCTTGTGTTCCCTCTCTCGCTGTCTCTCTCTGTCAAATAAATAAAATCTTAAAAAAAAAAAAAAAAAGAATAAGAATAAGAAGAGAGTCAAAAGCTACCCCCATTTTTGTTCACTTTTCTTTAGCAGCTCTGACCCAAGGGTGGGCCCAGACACGGAGTTAACACAGTGAAGCGGAGGACAAAGAGTAAAACTCTGATAGAAACCCAGTCTTTCTGGCCAAAAGAACAAATAAAAATGGCCTTTATGGGCAGCAGAGTGTAAGGATCACATATTTCTAAAAAATGAACTCACACAAGACTCGGGCTCACACCTGAGCTGCAGGACAAAACAAAAGGAGCCCAGCAAAAAAGTCCTGAAAACTGATCTGACAATGGAACCTGTATGTGCAGAGAGCACACAGAACTTGTAGTTTGAACCTAATCAGGATGAACACCTGCTAAAACAAACAACGGCATTGTGCAGCAGATTAACACAGCGCCCAGAACCTAACGAGAAATTCACAACATCCAGGATGTAATCCAGAAGTACTCGACATATAAAGAACTAGGAAAATCTCACAAATTCTCAAAGAAAGGAAAGCCTGTAATCAACAGATCCCAAATCCTAGATGATACAAACAGTGAAATTATCACAAAGACTTTTTAGAGCAGCTACTATCCCGATGTTCCATGAGGTAAAGGTAAACACAAATGAAATGACTGAAAATACGCAAGGTCTCAGCAGAGGAGAAAAAACTAGTTTGAAAAGAATCAAATGGAAACTTTAGAGAGAAACTTAGACCTTCAAGAATGAAGGAAGAGCAACAAATGGTAAATATCTGGGTAAATATAAAATTATATTCTTTCTATAATTCTCCTTAAGATATGCAGACTGTTGAAAGAAAATATTGTAATACTGTCTACTATGGCTTTCAATGTATATAAATGTAATACCTATGACAACCTTAATATAAAGGTCCATGGGGTAAAAGTAAGGGACTTACATGGTTGCAAGATTTCCGCATTTTATTTGAAGTAATATGATATTACCTATAAGGAGACTATGAAAGTTAGATAAATACATTTAATCCCTGGAGCGACTACTTAGAAAAATAAAAATAAAAAACAAAGGAATATAGCCCAAAAGTCAACAGATAAATGAAAATAGAATGTTAAAAATTACTCAAATAATTTTAAAAAGGCAGGAAAAGAGGAGTAGAAGAACAAAAAACAGGACAAGCAATAAGATGGCAGATCTATTTCTAACATACCAATAATTACATTAAATGTTAATGGTCTAAATACTAAAGAAGATGATAGCTGAGGGAAAGAAAGCAATGTAAACAGGTGCGCCTGGGTGGCTCAG
Source organism: Ursus maritimus (assembly GCF_017311325.1). NCBI lineage: Eukaryota > Metazoa > Chordata > Mammalia > Carnivora > Ursidae > Ursus > Ursus maritimus. The sequence continues at coordinate 11,275,556 of NW_024426552.1, forward strand.
TCGTTAAGCATCTGCCTTCTGCTCAGGGCGTGATCCAGGTGTTCTGGGATCGAGCCCTACATCAGGCTCCTCCTCTGGAAGCCTGCTTCTTCCTCTCCCACTCCCCCTGCTTGTGTTCCCTCTCTTGCTGGCTGTCTCTCTGTCAAATGAATAAATAAAATCTTAAAAAAAAAAAAAGCAATGTAAACAAGTAGAAGGAAGGAAATAATAAAAGATACAGGCATATATAAAAGAAAGTTTTTTTTTTTAAAGATTTTATTTATCCATTTGACAGAGAGAGACAGCCAGCGAGAGAGGGAACACAAGCAGGGGGAGTGGAAGAGGAAGAAGCAGGCTCCCAGCAGAGCAGGGAGCCAGATGCGGGGCTTGATCCCAGGACCCTGGCAGACGCTTAATGACTGAGCCACCCAGGCACCCCTAAAAGAAAGCTTTTAAAAGACAGACAATAGAGAAAAATTAATGAAACCAAAATCTGGTTCCTTGAAAAAAAATAATAATAACCCTGAGACTGATTAAAAGAGAGAACAGAAAATCAGATCAGAATTACTGTTAATCCTAAACACATTAAAATGGTAAGAAATACTAAAAACTTTATGCCTACAAATTTGACAATGTGGATGAACACATTTCTTGGAAAATAAAACTTACTAAAATTGATTCAAGGAGAAACAGAATATCCATATATTCCTATGCTTATTAAAGGAACTGATTTTATTAATAGAACCCTTACCAGAAAAGAAAACTACATTCTCAGATGGTTTCATTGGTGAATTCTATCAAACATTCAAGGAAAAAATACAAAAACTATGCAAACTTTTTCAAACAGAGGGATCAGTGCCCAATTCATGTTTTGAATTGCCAGAATAAATGACAGATATTACCTCCAAAAAATTATAAGACAAGATCCTAAGGAATATAGATGCCAAAATCGTTAAGAAGGTATTAAAAATTTAATCTTAATAATATACAAAAAGGATAATAAAACATGACCAAGTAGGGTTTATCCCAGAAATGCAAGATTTCTTACCATTTGATAATCAGTTAATGTAATTTACCATATCAAAAGAATAAAGCAAAAAACCCCAATATGATCATTTCAATAAATGTGGGAAAAAAGCTTTTGACAAAAATTCAAACCCAATAATGATAAAAACTCACAGAAAACTAGGATTAGTAGGAAACTTCCTCAGATACAGGGCATCTATGAAAACCTACAGCTAACATCATAGTTAATGGCTTAAGACTGAATTTCTTCCCATGAGATAGAAAGAAGGCAGGGATATCTGCTTTTACCACTCCTATTTAACACTGTTCTGGAGGTTCTAGCCACTGAAATAAGGTAAGAAAAACAGAAAAGTAATAGCTAAAAAGACTGTTAAAGAACAAAATGAAACTCTCCCTACTTACAGAAAACCCCAAGGAATCTACTAAATATATTAAGTAAATTGGGCAAATTCTGATTTTGCAAAGTGATGTAGCAAAATTGAAAGATAAAAGGTTAGTAACATATTAAAAAGCAACTGAATTCTCACATACTGGAAATAATTGGAAAGTGAAATTAGACAAACAATCCCATTTACAGTAGTGCCAAAAAAGGTAAAAGTCCTAGGTATAAATTTAACAAAAGACATCCAGGGGTGCCTGGCTGGCTCAGCCTGTAAAGCTTGCAACTCTTGATCTCAGGGTCCTGAGTTCAAGCCCCACATTGGGTATAGAGCTTACTTTAAAAAGCAAACAAAGAAAAGACATCCAAGGCCTCCACACTGAACACTATAAAATACCAGGGGGGAGGGGATTAAAGAAGACCTCCATAAATGGAGAGATATACTAAGTTCATGGATTGGAAAATTTAATATTGTTAAAATGGCAATTCTCTCCAAATGGTTCTGTATATTCAATGCAATTCTAATCAAAACTGCAGCAGGCTTTTTAGTATAAACTAAATAAGCTCATATTAAATTTACATGGAAATGCAAAGGACCTAGAATAACCAGAGCAGTTTTTAAGAAGAACAAAATTGGAGGACTTACCCTACCTGATTTCAAGATTTACTATGAAGCAACAGTCATCAAGACCTTGGAACTGGTGTACAGGGAGACATACCAGATCAATGGAGCAGAAAACAAGAGTTCAGAAATAGCCTTAACACAAGCTTGGTGAATTCATTTTTAGTAAAGTAGCAAAGGCAGATCACTGGAGGGAAGAAAAGGCTTTTCAACAAACAGAAGTGGATCAACTGGATACCCATGTGGAAAAAAATTTAAAAACACTGATCCTAACTTCATATTATACACAAAAATTAACTCAAAATGAGTCAAAATTTTAAAATTTAAATTTGAACTAATTTAAAACCATACGGTTTAACATTAAAATTCTAAAAGAAGGGAGAACACCTTCATGACCCTGGGCTAGACAATTATGTCTTAGGGCACAAATAAGCATGATTTATTTACCAAAAAAACAGGGCGGGTGGGGGGTGGGCTTCATCAAAATTAAAAGTTAGCTCTTCAAAAGTACCATTAAAAAGACAAAAAGGCAAGCCATAAGCAGGAAAAAAAAATTTGCAACACAATCATCAGACAAAGAAACTATATTCAGAATACATAAGGAACTCTTACAACTTAAAAATAAGAAGATACATTTGCCTATGGTTCACCATAGCTTGCTTATCCTGAATTGTAATTCTGCTATTTCCAAATAAGCACTTTTTTAACTTAAAAAAAAGTCAAACAACTCAGTGAGGAAATGGTCAAAAGATGTGAACAGACACTTCACAAATTTACAGAAACAGCCAACAAATACATGGAAAGATGCTCAACATTATGAGCCATTAGCAAAAAAAAATTTTTTTTTAAAGATTTTATTTATTTATTTGACAGAGACAGACAGCCAGTGAAAGAGAGAACACAAGCAGGGGGAGTGGGAGAGGAAGAAGCAGGCTCCTAGCGGAGGAGCCCGATGTGGGCCTCGATCCCATAACGCCGGGATCACGCCCTGAGCCGAAGGCAGACGCTTAACGACTGGGCCACCCAGCAGCCCTGAGCCATTAGCAAAATTAAACTGCAATGACATGCCAGTGTATTTCCACTGGGATGGCAAACCTGAAAAAGACTGACCACACCAAGTGCTAGCACGTACTGCTGACAGCAATGTAAGATGTCACAACCTCATGGAAAAATATACTTTCCTTAAAAAGTTGTACAGGGGTGCTTGGGTGGCTCAAATGCTTATAAGTCTGACTCTTCATCTCAGCTGGAGTCTTGATCTCAGGGTCATGAATTCAAGCCCTGCACTGGGCTCCACACTAGGTGTGGAGACTACTTAAGAGGGGGGAAAAAGTTGTACAGATCCATTTGGATCTAGCCACTCTAAGTATTTAGTTAAAAGAAATGAAAATTTATGTCCACACAAATATTTCTGTACATTCATATCAGCTTCATTTTTAAGAGCCAGAACTAGAAACCCAAAAGTCAATCAACTGATGAATGGATAAGCAACTTACAAATAAAAAGGAACCAACTGGTGGTACAACCCTAACATGCACGAATGTCAAATTATTATCCTATGCAAAAAAAGCCAGGGGGGTGTGTGCGTGTACAGTATGACTCCATTTTTGTAAAAATTCTAGAAAATATAAACTAATCTATAGTGACAGAAAACCAGTCAGTACTTGCCAGGAGATGGGAGTAGAGGAAGGGACAGATTACAGAAGTACAAAGAAGCACAAGGAAACTTTGGGGAACGGTGATGTTTTCACAGGTACATGCATATGTCAAAACTGATCAAATAACACACACGTAGTTTAGTGTAGTTCAATTATATCTTGATAAAGTTGAAAAAAGTCACAAACCACAGGTACAAAATCCCCTATGAATAAAAGCCAAGAGTTCTGCAATCCTAGCAGCTTGATACAAATTAGAATATCTATGCTGACTATCATGTGAGAGAAGTACCCATTCCCAACAACTCCCAACAAGCATCTTATAATTAAAACAAAAAGGCAACTTTAAGCCCTATTTAAAAACTTACTTGAAGAGACAGAACAGATGATGAACAATAAGGCTTTTGAGCAACAATGTTTAATATAATTAAATGGCAGGTCTAAAATTGTGATTATGAATCCTTAATAACATTATTTAGTAAGGATGACAGAGAAATTTTATTTTTAAAAAGTTTTTTTTTCTTTCTTTTTTTTTTTTTTTTTAAAGATGTGGGGTGGGATGGGGCATGGTCTATGCTGAATGAAACCAAGATGCTTTACTAGAAAATAGGAAATACTCATCTTAATTTCACTCTATCCAGCGTATTTTGTAATGGATGCCCTTTACTAAATACACAAAGACTAGTGGGTTTTTCAAATAACTTTATGACCAAATAATAAATACATGTAACAGCTATATTCTGATTTTCAATTTCACTGAAGTGGGGATAAAAGTTTAGAAGTATAGAATAAAAACTAGGTATTCTTAAAAATGCCACCAATTAAAACCTGGTCCATCTCTGTAAACACAGATCAAATTCTCCATATACCCTAAGGCAGATTAAGTGAAAAAATATGAACAAAGTATCCTTAAGTATATAAACAAAATGTGAATACAATGTAAGAATAGATATGAAGGCTCACAGAATCACCATTTGGTTTGTGTGAGGAAAATATATATACCCCTAGAGGAAAATTAGAAAGGCTTTTCAGGAAAAAATTAAAACTGCATTCACTGCCATAACTCTAAAAATAAACTAAAATATATAGTTAAAACACAAATTTAGAATGATGAGACGTAAACTTCAGTCCCTCCATCTCTAAAGTAACAGCATTTGGCTAGATATTTTATGAAGGCCTCTTCATTCGTATTTCCAGAGTACAAATCCTTTTTAGATGTAGCCAAATTTTCAAATATTAACTGAAAAAGCAGTCATTTTTTTTTATTGTCATGTCTGAGCATTAGGGTATTTAATATTTTCACACGCATTTTTGATCAGATAATCATTCCTATTTAGATCTTACTTGAAAATAAGCCTTTATACCTTTTAAAGACTTCCTCTCCAAAGTCTTACTCATTTACTCAGGAAAAGATTTTCTTCCCATGGACAACATAAAGCAATATATTGACCCAACACATAAACGACAGGCTTGTGTCAGTAATTTTTATCTTCTTATTGAGGCATTTCAAGATTGTCTTAAAAGAGCTGATTTCTTAAATCCTTTTTTCATTCAAATGACATCATAAAGCTCTACTCCCAGAATCAGAGATAATGGTCTACACGTTACACCAAAATTATGGAGTCGGCTTAGGTGAGGAATTATTAGTATGATCCTTGCTATTAAGAAGTTTACAGGGGCGCCTGAGTAGCTCAGTCAGTTAAGTATCTGACTCTTGGTTTTGCTCAGGTCGTGGTCTCAAGGTCGTGGGATGGATCCCTGCGTCAGACTCTGCACTCAACTCCAAGTCTACTTTGGATTTTCTCCCTTTCCCTCTGCCCGTCCTCACTCGCTTGGTCTAAAATAAATTTTTAAAAATCTTAAAAAAAAAAATAAGTAGTTTACAATTGGGGCGCCTGGGTGCTCAGTTGGTTGAACATCTGACTCGATTTCGACTCAGGTCATGATCTCACGGTCCTGGGATCAAATCCAATGTCAGGGTCTAGGCTCAATGGGGAGTCCACTGAGGTGTCTCTCTCCCTCCCTCTCCCTCTGCCTCTGCCCTTCGCCCCACTCACACACGTGCACACTCTCTCTCTAGTAAATAAATAAATCTTAAAAAAAAGTCTACAATTAACTCCTACTCAATAGCAAAAACACAAATAATTCAATTAAAAAATTAAGCAATCTACAGATTCAATGCAACCCCCATTAAAATATCAACAGCATTTTTCACAGAACTAGCACAAATAATACTAAAATTTGTATGGAACCATGAGAGACCCCAAATAGCCAAAACAATCTTAAGAAAGAAGAAGAAAACTGGAGGTATCATAATCCTCGATTTCAAGATATACTACAAAGCTGAAGTAATCAAAAAAGTATGGTACTGACAAAAAAAAAAAAAAGACACATAGATCAATAGAACAGAGAGCCCAGAAATAACCTCATACTTATATGGTCAATTAATCTACAACAAAGGAGGCAAGACTGGGGAAAAGACAGTCTCTTTAATAAATGGTGCTAGGAAAACTGGACAGCTACATACAAAAGAATGAAACTGGACCACTTTCTCACACCATACCCAAAAATATACTCAAAACGGATTAAAGACCTACATGTAACATCTGAAACCACAGAACTCCTAGAAAAACACATAGGCAGCAATCTCTCTGACGTCAGCCTTAGCAACATTTTTCTAGATACGTCTCCTCAGGCAAGGGAAACAAAAGCAAAAATAAACTGTTGGGACTACACCAGAATAAAAGGCTTTTGCACAGCACAGGAAACCAACAAAACGCAGGCAACCTACTGAATAGGAAGATATTAGCAAATGACATATCCAAAATATATTTTAAAAATATATATACAACTCAACACCAAAAAAATCTGATTAAGAAACGGGCAGAGGGTCTGAATACACATTTTCCTAAAGACATAAGACAGCCAACAGACACATGAAAAGATGTTCAACATTACTAATCATCAGAGAAACGCAAATCGAAAAAATGAGAAATAACTTTATACCTGTCAGACTGACTGGAATCAAAAAGACAAATCACAAGTGTTGGTGAAGATGTGGATAAAAAGGAACGCTTCCGTACTGTTGGCAGAAATATAAACTGGTGCAGCCACTACAGAAAACAGTAAGGAGGTGCCGCAAAAAATTAAAAACAGACATACCGCATGATCTGTAATTCCACTTACTGGTTATTGACCCAGAGAAACTGAAAACACTAATTTGAAAAGACACACACCCTTGTATTTACAGCAGCATTATAATAGCCAAGATATGGAAGCAACCCAAATGTCCATCCACAGATGAATGGATAAAGAAGATGGGGGGTGTCTTACAAACACACACACACACACACACACACACACACACACACACACTGAAATATAATTCAGCCATAAAAAGAAATCCATTTATGATAACATGGATGGACCCTTGAGGACAATATGATAAGTGAACTAAGTCAAAGGACAAATACCACATGACTTCCCCTGCATGTGAAATCTAAAAAAACAAATGAACAAACAAACTGTTAAATATAGAGAATAAATTGGTGTTTGCCAGAGGGAAGGTGGATGGGAGGGATGGGTATAATAGATAAAAGGGATTTAAAAGACACAAACTTCCAGTTATAAAACAAATACATCACAAAGATGAAAAGTATAGCATAGGGAATACAGTCAACAATACTGTAATAACATTGTATGATGACATGATGGTAATGACACTTATTGTGGGAAGCAATGAATAATGTATAGAGTTGTTGAATTAATATATTATACACCTGAAACTAATATGACATTGTATGTTAAAAACAACAAAAAATGGGCAAAGGACCTGAATAGGCATTTTTCCACGGAAGATATACAGATGGCCAACAGACATATGAAAAGATACTCAACCTCACTCATCATCAGGGATATGCAAATCAAAACCACATAAGATAGGATAGCTATTAACAAAAAGAGAAGAGAGAATAAATGTTAGCAAGGATGTGGAGAAGAGAGAACCTTTGTGCACTATTGGGGGGAATGTGAATTTGTAGATCCATTATGGCAAACATATGCAGTCTCCTCAAAAAATTGAAAATAGAGCTAGTATTATAATCCAGCAATCCCACTACTGAGTATATACCCAAAGGAATGAAATCAGTGTCCCAAAGAGATGTATGAACTTCCATGTTTACTGCAGCATTATTCACAATAACCAAGATATGGGAAACAATCCAAACGTCTGTCAGTGGATAAATACAGAATGTGGTATATATATCTCCATACGTGAGTGTTTGTATATTATATTATATACACACACAGACACACAATGTAAAATTATTCAACCGTTTAAAAAAGGGAGGAAATCCTGCTATTTCAACATGGATGAAACCGAGAGACATTTTGCTAAGTGAAATAAGCCAGACATGGAAAGACAAATACCATATAATCTCACTTACATGTGGAATCTGAAAAAGCCAACCTCATAGAACCAGAAAGTAAAATGGTGCTTGCCAAGAGGGAAGGAGAAGATGCTTGTCAAAGGATAGAAACTTTCAGTTACCAAACGAGTTAAGTTCTGGGGACCTAATATATAGTACGGTGACTATGGCTAATAATACTGTATTCTACACTTTAAATTTGCTAAGAGAATAGATCTTAAGTGTTCTCACCACACACACACACACAGAGTTAACTATGAGGTGTGGATGTGTTTAATTAGTTCAACTGTGGTAATCACTTCACAATGTACATGCATATTAAATCATCACATTGTATCCCCAAAAGATATACTACCTCAATAAAGTTGGGGGGGAAAAGGAGTTTACAATTAAATAGGGGATGGAAAATATACATCAAAAATCTCTGTGTGTGTGTGTGTGTGTGTGTGTATGTATACAGAGAGAGATGTAAGCAACATGTAATAATTAACTAAAACTTTGTTAAATGCTTATGAATACATATGATCTGTATTAGCCAACTTCATCTTATGAACAGCTCTATGGGTTAAATAACATTGCTCTCCCATCTTACAGATGTAGAAACTAAGGCAACAGTATATACAAGTAGGAAATGGAAGAAAAGGGAGTCAATTTGGTTTTAGGGCACATGATCCTAACCTCATTTCTTCAGGATTATGAACTTACTGGAACAACCATGAAGTCGTTAGCCTGGTAAACCAAACAGGGTGGAGCTGGGAGGTGGGGAGTAAGGGGATACTGTTCCAAGCAATAAAAGCACTAGAAAACAAAAAGGAGGCAGAAAGGGAAACCAACTGTTTGTTTTTTTTAAAGTGTCAGAGCAGACCACAGAGGAAACTGAATGGGAGAAATACGTCTGACAGAATTTTGCCATATAAGTCCAAGGAGCTTTTATTTCTTCTATAAAAATGCAAAGCTTCCTGAAGTGTAAACATTTCTCACACAGAAGCCTGAAGTTATGTGTGTGTGTGGGGGGGTGTATGTATAAAATATAACAGAAAGCCCAGAGCAGCAACAACAGAAAGAAAGAAAGAAAGAAAGAAAGAAAGAAAGAAAGAAAGAAAGGAGAAGAGAAAAGATAAAAGAAAAGAAAAGAAAAGAAAAAAGAAAAGAAAAGAAAAGAAAAGAAAAGAAAAGAAAGGAAAGGAAAAGAGAAAACCAAACAAAAAATGAGGGAAGGCAGTAGTTCTATCCATAGGATAGGATTTCAGTGGCGTTCCTCAACAGAAAAGCAGGCACCTACCTAGGGCAAAGCAGAGAAGGGCGTGCTTCTGTCTAAGTGTCTGGCCTACTGCCTGGGAAACAGCAGGCAGGACTGCTGGCCTTGGAGGGCACAAAGCTCACTCACCGGCACAGCACTAGCTAAGGCAGTGGGTAAAGCACCTGCACTTCTTACAGGCACAGGGGAGACCACTACATAGACAAATATGGCCTGTACTGTTCTACATTATCAACAGCCTCAATTTATATTTCCTTTTAGTCCTTTCCCTATAAATATACAATTGTTCCCTTCTTTTCCCGCTTTACATTATAATATATACTTTACCCAAGTTATTTTAAAGCCTTTCATAACCATGTTGCTAGAATTACACAGTAATTTTCAGAGTGAGGCAAACACTCCTATATTTACATATAAAAAATAGAAAAACACGCAGACTAAATACTGAGCAATCAAGAAATAGGTAAAAAGTCATTTTTTAAAAGTTCGGATGAATGTTAGGATGGTTAAGCCAAGGGCTAGAATATGTTTGAGCAGAGTCTTTAACCTTTCTTCATTTCAGCTTCAGAAAGAGTGAATTATTGAAAGCTAAAGGAATAAATACCGAACCTTAATTTCAGTATTCACATTAAAATCTCAAATGTTGACATACTTAAAGTAGAAGACCTCTACAAATGTGTATTTATAAAATAGGAAGACCATTCTTAAAACATTTATTAAATGTCATTTCACATGGAAAAGAATTATATTGAAAGAGGTTTGGTATTTGATTTCCAATGTTTTATTATCATAAAGGGAGATTATTCAGAAAATATGAAACGATTTCAAAAAAATTTAAAAACATACTAACAAATACTAAAATCAGCAGTTTAAAAAAGGCTAAATTTAACAAGAGAAATAATATTTTTTGAGAAATAAAATTTCTAAAGTCTAAATTATTGGCATAATTTAAAATGTTACTTTATATTAAATAATTTATCTGAAACATCTTTAAAAATAGGTATGTTATACAATTCTTTCAGATTTCCTGAAGATTTGAAAATATTTTAAGGTTTTTTTTTTTTTATGTTCTAAGGTTTTTTTAAATTAAAGAGGGGAAGGGCATGAATGAAAACAAGTATGGGAGATGAAATGAGGCAATTAAAATAGACACTCATTCACAGAAACAGGAATCTTCACAATTATGTAATTCAAATAATCAGCAGATTTCTAATATACCAAAACAGGGCTAATTTAGGATTTAATGACCTAAAGAGCAAAAGGAGATTATGAACATACAGTATCAGTTTTTCACTTAATTACTGACCACTGCCTCACAAAAATCTTGTAATCCTCTTACATAAATAAGGAAAGGTTACAGGAGGGGTGAGGGAGGGGTCAGGCAGAGGCCTGGGTGGTGCCACAAACACTCCACTGACCTAGGTTACTGGATTCATATCCCAAAAAACACCTGGTCTCAGTATTTTAAAATGTACTCTTGGTAGAGAAGGTATTTTACATAATGGAACATTTTTAAGTCAGTCAGCCTCACCCCTCCTATTCCTTAAATTTACAATACTCCAGCAGTCCTAGGTTGTGGATAGCCACATTTGTGCTGCCAGAGAAAGGCAAGCTGGTTGGAAGGTATCAGGCTAGAGAGGTAAGGCAACAAGAGAACTATTCTTTTCTCATATTTAAAAATTTTGGCTTGCATTTTAACAGGTCTATTGTCTACATTCAGTTCAATGAGTCCTTTCCCAATATGCAGCTAATTTACTTGAAATAGATTTTCATGGTACTAAGGTAGTGAACTTTAAATTCATTTCTTATAAAGAAAATTTTCTTTAATTTTGTTTGAAACCTGTTCAAAAGGGGGCACCTGGCTGGCTCAGTCACTGAAACATCCTACTCTTGATCTCAGGATCATGAGTTCAAGGCCCATGGTGGGTGTAGAGATTACTTTAAAAAAAAATTAAAATAAATAAAAATTTTAAAAAAGAAAGCTGCTCAAACGATTTAGTTTTAGGTTAAAGGGCTACAGGATGGAAAGGTACAGAATAGAAATTTTAAATTTCTAGAAATTCGGCATCAAGGAAATATTGAAAAGAAAGGAAAAACATCAAAATGTAAGAAAAGAATGAAAAAATAAAGGTATTTTAAACACCTTTAAAGGGTATAAAAATATCCTCAGGAACATAAAAAAATATGTAACTTACACTCTACTCATATTATGATACTATCTAGTATTTGAGTTATGAACAATCTGGTTTTAGGTATTTTTCTATGCACCTTTATCCCTCATCTAGAATAATAAAAATTAAAAGGACTCACTGAAAACTGTTGTCCCCACATCTTTTCCTTTTGGAGGTTTTTTTTCTCCAAAAATTAAAAATTTAGAAACCCTTAAAAAAAAAAAATCAAAGGAAATCTTTCTCTTATTAAAAAAAAAAAAAGTCTGCAATGAATGGAAACTAGAAGAGCCCACACCCATGTTCTATAGGGAGTCTTACGACAAATCCCACTCCTGTGAATAGTGTTTGAGCAGGAGATGAACACAAAGCAGGAGCTGCCCTATAAGATTACACATAAAGGCAGGATGTACACAAAGCCCTTTTGAAACATACAGAAAAGGTACTGAAAGCCAAACAATAAACAGACAAAGGAACTGACAAATCCCAAACATATAGCCAACCTGATCAATGCCAAATTGTCATGTCTCAAGTCATGGGCCTCAAATGGGGCTTCTACATGCGCTGCTGTTTCAAGTAGCGCGGGATGACCCATAAGGGACGTCTGGCTGGTAAGATTTTAAGACCGCACGAAGGGTAAAGAACCTGATAAAAAGGAGAACCTTATTACTAAGTTCAAAGAGACCTTGTCAACTTTCTGTCTGAAAAGCTGTAGTGAATATTCATGCTGTTCTCTAAAAAGGGAATAGGCATGCATCCCAGATTTTTGTTGTTGGGGGAGGCGGTGGTGGCAGGGGACAGAGGTGAGAAGGGGACAGGTCAGGAGTGACCAGTGGTGAGGAATCACTGTCAGGCCCAGCTGTCAGCACATTACTTGGCAACACTCACTGGCATTTCAGACTATTTGTCCATTTATTCCAGCTTACTTTCCACAAAGAGAAATGCCCCAGTAGCTGGCCTTTAGAGCTTCAGTCAACAGATTTTAACCTCTATTCTTTCTAAATTATCCTTACGTTAATATTGGCAATGGGAGAGAATTCATCCCAGAGTAATAAAACCAAAACCTAGCTACAAAGTTAAAAAACAAAGGGCAGGAAACAAAAAGCCTTGAGAAAGGAATTTAAGAGATAAATGGAAGATAACTGACCCCTCCTGGATGCTTATTTCCACCTTTTGACCACCAACTAACTGCAGAGTAACCTCTGAAAAGTAAGTCATTAACCATAGCTTGTCTTTTTAAAGAAATCAGATTCTAGAGCACTACAGCTGCAGATAGAATAACCATTCATAAGGGTTCAATACAATAAATGAGCGACTTCATTTATTCCAGAAGGTTCTACATTCAAGAGGATCAATAAGAAAAAAAAATATTTCAAGGTACTGAAAGCTAAAAAAGTAATTCCTGGAAGAAGCATATAACGCAAAACTAAACAACAAACAATAGTGCTAAGAAACAGGAGTGGGAGAAAAGCATTTCAGATCAAACTTTTATTTTAAATACAAAACACGGAATTACAAGATGATCAGCCAAATAAATGAGATTATGCAAATTTAACTTATTTTGAACTCACATACTTTTCAGTACCCTCTCAAATAGAAATTAATAAGGACCCCAAAAAAGGAAATTTCACAGGTAATTATAAACATTTTGTCACATGGAAAAAATGTAATGATCCAGGTTAAACGGAGAACAAAACGTTGTCATCTGCATCATGTGGAAGTATACTGTCACTCAAAAAGAAACAATCTAAAGTCTTAGTTTTCTTCCAAATAAAAACTTTAGCTTCCACACATTACAGGCACACGCTCCCTTAAAAGAAAACATTAAAATAATGTTTCCATTATTTTATTTCTTCCACGCTGCAGCACATGAACTGGTATCACACTTGTCTTTAAGTCAACACACTGTACTGGTTTACCACTCTCACCTTTATCTCTAGGTAATTAACTTGTACACCTCTAAACACAGCCAGCAACCAAGCCTTGGTATTATCAGTTCACCTGCGGGAACAGTGGAAGGCTAAAGCAAAGGAAAGGTTTAGAGAGAGCCTTCAGCTTAAGGAAAAAAGTCAAGAAACCACCCAGAAAGCGCCAATGGTGCAAAATAACATTGCAACGCTGAACAGAGCAAGAAAGCACGAAGGCCTCCTGCCAGATTTTTAAGCCTGCTTCAACAAAAATAGTGCACCAGCTGCATCTGGATAAATTAAATATGGGTTTATAGATCATAGTAAAAGCAGAAATGAAACCTATGCATGCTGTGTTAAAAAAAAAAAAACCAGCTGCCAGTATTTATAAAATGCTCTACATCTGAATGTATTCATCAACACTGAATTGGCTACATGGAAGCCTTGATAATGAAAACAACTGAGAACCCAGCAAACATTTCACATCTTTGACATCTTCACGGATGTACTGCCACAATGGATGGCAATATCAATTAGACCCTCCCGTCCAACACAACTAATTCCCGATGCCAGCAAGTGGAAAACTCAATGGAGATGCGTTTTAATCCCTTAAAGAGTGTTTTGCTAAGAACAGTTAAAGCGTTTGCCCGATCAGGAGATAAAGGAAATCTGCACAGGGACATATTGCTAATCTGATCCACACAGAGATGCTGGCTGCCTCCCGCTATAGTTGGAGCTTATTTACCAATGTGTAAAGAATGGGCAAAGTCCAAATGAAAAAGCCTGACCGCAACATCAATGAAAAGTCACTGAGTGTCATGAATGAGAGCAAAGGACAATGCGGTCATTAATAAAACCAACTGCGCCCTGCTAGGTGACCCAGGACTTCTAATGCAGGATAAGATTTATCACCACTAGGAAGTTTTAGGACTAAAAAACCGTTCAATAACATTAGCATCACTAAAACACTAAACAGACTGTAGCTAACAGAAAACCAGACCGTTTTAGAAGGCAACAGATCCATGATTCAAAACTAATTTCACTTCACTTGACTGAGATACACTGAAATATATTTAAGCCTGAGGAAACTGAGAAAGGCTGAAAAGAGTCGTGGTCATCATTTGCTGAAGATTTCACTAATTTCTTTAAGTAGATCCAGCTGTACCACTTAAGTACAGAGAGGATGTTTGGAAGTTTCTGTTAGAAAGAATCACAAATACAATGTGATGTGGAATAAAGCTGCAAAAGAAGAAAATCCCAGATTTTCTCAGTTTCACATTCCCTTTAAAAAGATTCAACTTCTACTTATAATATGAAAAACTTGGTAGAAGCCAATTTTATAGTCAAAATGTGGATCGCAGTTCATCTAGAATTCCAATTTAGGCACGTCTGCACGCTTAAAGTTGACTGTATTTAATTTCAATGTTGCGAAATCCAGTAGTGCTACTGAGCTCTATAATTCCAAACAACATTCAAAAGATTTTGAAAAGATAACTATTGTTACTGAGGGAAGAAAAGTTAATTCATTCAATATGCACTTCACTGAATAACATTCCTCTAGATGTGGACATTATAAAACTAACCCTTCATTCCCTCTCCAACAAAGCTTTTCTTATTTTCTGGACATCCCAACTTTTAAACGGATCTTACACAGTTTCTGTCTAAGGGAAATTTTACTTGAGAATGTGAGCCAATTTACTTAAGGTCAACTCAGCTTGGAAACTCACCACAAAGGAATGAAGAAAAGCCTCAAAATAAATAAGTATATTATTGCAGATTTCCAATATTATTAGCCATAGAGCAAAGAGAGACCTGCCTCACACTGCTGGTGGGAGGGTGAACCGTTACAACTCCTCTGGAAAGGAATGTGACAACATATGCATCAAGAGGGGGAAAAATGTTCTTACCCCTGTACCCAATAATTCAATTTCTGGGAATCTGCCCTAAGGAAATTATCCAAAATGCAAAGATAGATATCCAAAGGGTGTTCGCTGTGACTTTATTTTGAACAATTAAAATCTGAAATAATCTTAAATGTCTGATAGTATAGGAACATTATTAATAGTATAGGTAAATTGTGATGTTATAACGAATCTATGGAATGAAATATGTGATCATTCAATTAAAAATGCTCATCAAAAAAAAAGTTTAGAACTTTAGACATATTATTATGTCCACCGTGTTGTTCTTTTCCAAAAATGCTCTGAGAGAAGAAAATATACCAAAAAATTAAAAGTTGGATTAAAAGTTGTAAATAGGGGTGCCTGGGTGGCTCAGTGGGTTAAGTATCTGCCTTCGGCTGGTGTCATGATCTCGGGGTCCTAGGATCAAGACCCAAGGAGGGCTCCCTGCTCAGCAGGGAGTCTGCTTCCCCCTCACCCTCTGCCCTGCCCGCAGTTCCTACTCTCACTGGCTCTCTCCCTCTTTCATGAATACATAAAAAATCTTAAGGGGCGCCTGGGTGGCACAGCGGTTAAGTGTCTGCCTTCGGCTCAGGGCGTGATCCCAGAGTTCTGGGATCGAGTCCCACATCGGGCTCCTCCGCTGGGAGCCTGCTTCTTCCTCTCCCACTCCCCCTGCTTGTGTTCCCTCTCTCGCTGGCTGTCTCTATCTCTGTCGAATAAATAAATAAAATCTTAAAAAAAAAATCTTAAAAAAGAAAAGAAAACTAAGTGAAATCACACGAAAATGGTCATGTTTCACTTACTAGCATGTTGAAAGCAGCTGATTCATAAAGCTTCCAGGATAACTCACCCATTTTTTACGAGCTTTGCAGAGAAATACTTGACCAATTAATGTTTAAAATCACCTTTTATGTTCAGAACATCTAAAATCCTATTTTTTATATTTTCTTCCTGTGTGGCTATATTTCAATAGGAAGATCCAGAAATCTAACTGAAAATGTTACCGTGCTGAACAGAATAGAAAACAGAAATGTATACAGTCACCCCATCTATCTGAAATTCTAATAAAGCTGCGCAGCATTAAATGTCACTCTGTATTACAAGCTGAGTATGTTGCTTCAGTGGGCTCCGCAACAGCACTGGCAGCAGTGAGACCACAAGTCATTCTAAAATAAAAGCAAACCTCTATTGATTCTCACAACAGGTTAGCAAAAATTCACTGAGCGGTCACCAAGCAGGGCACAGAGGCCAGAAGATAGATGATCGACAGTTTAAAGCCATCAGATGGAAAGCATCCAGGGAGCACCCAGCTCTGGGACTTACTGCTTCTGGGCCTTTTGTGAGTTGCTCTGGCTACTTCTGAGCCTTAGATTCTTTATCCATAAAATGCACGTCACAATAGCACCTAACCGAAAAGGCTCCTAATGACGAAGAAACTCTCCCTACCACATTTTAATGAGGTTCCTCCAAGCCCTCTCTTGCCTAGGCCTTGGCTTTGGCCCCGTCCTGTCTTCAGTCTGCCTAGCTCAATTTTAGCAAGAATCCTGCTAAGTCAGTTTCATGAGAACCCCTCTCCCCCGATATTTGATCACACCCAGGATGTGATCAACTTCCTCATCCCCAACCTTTGATGGGTGAGTTTTTGGCCTGTCTGTAGCCAGAATCCCCCCCTTGATGTCTCTCTCCTCTTAGTAATTTTCCCTCCACTGACCCTCTTCGCTCGGCTCCCTGGCTATAAACCCCCACTTGTCCCTGTGTTCAGAGGTGAACCCAATCTCTCTCCTCTATTACAATAGTCTTGAATAAAATCTTCCTTACAATTTTAGTAAATGTCAGAATAAATAAGGAGGATTCAGTAAGTTTTAATGTAAGTAAAAGGCTTAAAACAATGTTTTATGCACTTTTGTTCAGTGACAATTGTCAGACAGTAAACGTAGCACAATAACTACCTGTTTTAATGTTACACTGCTCTGCTTAAATAAAATGACTATTTATTACATGACAGTTATGTGATAAACATAAAAATCCAAAGACAGAAAGATATAGGTCCTGCCTCAAAGAGCTCACATTTCAAGCAGGAACAGAGAGCAAACAAATAATTCTGGCACCGTGTGCTTCACACAACAACGGACAGCAGGTCAGGGTACAAAGGCAGCAGAGAAGAGAAAATGATGAACGGAGCATGGTAGAAAGGTCAGCAGCCAGCAGATAGGCTTTGGAGAATGGAGATAAGTTTGCAGAATCACTGCCTAGGTTGAGAGTGAACACTCGGGAAGGAAGCGATCCCAAGGACAAGGGTTAAGGGTGGAGCTGGCACTAGACCCTGTCCCACTGACGGACCTGGACAAGACAGGTACTTAAAGATTTCACAGGAATGTGTCAGGACCAGATTTACCTTTTCTAATTTACTTTGCTCCCTCCCCACCAGGTAACAAAGCTACTGGATTTGGGGAGGGGCCAACTGAAACCCAAATAGGCGCACATTACAGAACTGGCAGGAGAAAAGTAGACACTACACATGGAGTACAAAACTGAAAAGGGAAAAAATTGAGCCTGAACAGTTTGTAGAAACACATCAAGCAAAGACATCCAAAATTAATGTCAACATTAGGCAACCATGAGTATTTTATTTATTGCACAACTACTACAGATTGGTAACTATTTACTAGTGAACTATTCTTACCAAAGAATTGAATTTACCTACCATCTGCAGATTTCTGCCCATGCTGCCTCTCTGTCCTCCCTTGCCCTGGCTAATAACTCTTGCCATTCTAAACTTGGGCCCCCTGTCTTGTTTAAACCCTAGAATGGTTTAACTGAATCTCTGCTCTCGTTTCTTTTGCCCACTCTTAGCTTAGGACTGATTCATGTTAATTGCTTGTTTACCATCTGTTTCTTACATCTGTTACATGGTTTGGCTTACATAAAAGGCATACAATGTCCAGTGAATGAATGGGTTTTAGAATGAATGAAGTAAATACTGAGAATTCCATGTGATCACCCTTCTATCTTCACGGGTTACCTGCATAGATTGAGAACTAAACAAGGAGTCTTTCCCCAGGGAGCTTCCTGCTAGAGTGTAGTACTCCAAATGTTCAGGAACCAATTTCAATTCTAAAAACACACACAAAGAAAAAAACAAACAAAAACAAAAAGAGAGATAATTTTAAAAGCTGACTCTGACTCCAAATAATGTTTCAAGGAATTCAACAGAAGTGAACTACTATTTTCCTAAACTTCACAGGATTATATTAGTCATGTAATTTTCTAGTCAGCGATCTGGAGTTCTGACAGAAATATGTAAAATATAGTCCAACTAATGAAGCAGATGCTTAAACATATGTCTTTTTGAGTAAAAAAAGTCTATGAATTAGAACATTGATGACTTTTTTTACTTTAATAACATACACAAGGTGGCTTTTTTTTTTTTTTTTTTTTAGATAAACTAGGTAATCATATTCCAGAAATGTGGTATTTTGGGGGCAACAATAAAAATGCTTAGGAGTTGTTCTTTATCTACACCCAGCACAGATTTTTCTTAGAAACAGTCTTCATTTCTTTGGCCTTAAAATCAAACAAGTTCAGTTTAACATCAGAGGCTTCCCTGTTTATTTACTCAGAACCAAAGTAGGTTATCACTGTTTTTTAAGAACCTTTTAAAATAAAGGTGGTTGTCACAGCATGCCAATTCAAGTTGTATGATATAATGAGGGCTACTGAATAACATTTCATAATCCACTGACAACTGTCCCTATCTACATATCTGGAATGCTGTCCTGAGCAAGTCATCTCATCTGTTCTTAAAAGTTACTCATTTCCAGTGGAACTGATACTAACCCTTTGAGTTGGTAAACATAACAATGTAACAGAAGAGACCACCCTGTGAGAAAAAATCAGTCCTGTTCCCCGGAAAAACTACCAGCCCTACTCCAAGTTCTACAAATTAGAAAAAAATCAAAACTTAAATGTATCACAGATTATCTCATACTAAAAAGGAATCAGTCCCTATAAGCATCCCAACGAAGGAAAGAAATTGTTTAATTACTAAGGTTAAAAGTCTTTAAACTTAACTAAGTATAAGACTGACCAGCTATTGTTAAAAGAAAGTGAGTATTCTGTAAAATATACATGAAGCATGTCCAAATGGTGCTGAAAAATCAGCCATATTGGCCACTGACAAAACAACCCAAATGAGCTAAAGAGAACAACTTTACCCATAAACACACAATGAGAGTCTAGGAAAACTGGAGAGTCTAGCGCTGGCTCTAGGGTCAGATCTGCTCACTTATTAGTTCTAGGACTCTCTAATTCATTCCCCCTATGTGAATAATCTCATTCCGATTTTATTAGACAGCACTCATCTTCCCTGTAGTAGTTAACAACCAGATCATCCATCCTGAAATTTAAGATACAAAATAGAAAGAGGGAAATGAAACAAAATTTGAGTTCAAGGCAGTCAGGCAACAGGCAAATGGATTCAGACTTCCCAGTCCCAGAGAGCAAAACGTGTCACTGTAAACAGTAACTCTACCCTGAAAGTGGAGAGGCCAGAAAGATAGGCAGGCAAGCACTTAGCACAGTTCAATTGCCTTGCCATTAACTTAGCCATCTATCCAGACTCATCACTGTGTACTAAAATTAGGACCCAAGAATGCTTTTATAGCATACCAGCTGCTAAGAACATCAAGAGAACAAATTTCAAAATATGTATCAGAACCTGAACCCAAAAAGAGAAAAAGCAATGTATGTTTCTAGTGTCAAAAGCACAAACCAAGAAAAATGAGATGTTAATAACACCTTGCTTTTATATAGCACCTATCTGTGAAGCAGCTCAAATATTTTTGCAAATTAAAAAAATATCTAATTATAGTACTTCTAACAACATCTCTGTGAAATAGGTAAAATGTAAATATACTTCTGTTTAGCTACTGAAGAAAAGTAGAGGCATATTTAATCACTCTGAAAATTAGATTCCTGATCGAGCTGAGTCCAGTACTTCCAGCATCCCAAGTCAAAAGCACTCTATAATGCTAACAATGTAAAATATAAAAGTGAACCCCACAGTTACCTGTGTTCAAGAACTCAACTCTAAGAATCAACAGGGCAAAACTGGCTTTAGTTTTAGAAGGAAAACATTTTATTTAATCTGTTGAATCTATTTTTTTTTAGGAGTAAATTGAGAAACTATCATTATTATTATTAAAGCCACTTGACATTTTTCAGAAATCACAGAAAAAGTTAAAATTCTACTTTCACACTAACCAATATAAACTGAAGCTTTATGTCTCATTCAAAGGACAAAAGGAATTTAGTTTAAAGTGCAAGGTCAGGGGCGTCTGGGTGGCTCAGTCATTAAGCGTCTGCCTTGGACTCAGGGCGTGATCCCAGGATCCTGGGATTGAGCCCCACATCAGGCTCTTCCGCTGGGAGCCTGCTTCTTCCTCTCCCACTCCCCCTGCCTGTGTTCCCTCTCTCGCTGGCTGTCTCTCTCTGTTAAATAAATAAATAAAATCTTTTAATAAATAAATAAATAAATAAAGTGCAAGGTCAACATACAGGAAAAGCACACTGGCCTGGGAAACGATGAGTCAACCAATACTTGCAGATCTCAGGTACTTGAAAGAAAATTTTATTTTGCCTCAAAAAAGGAATTAAATTGTCTCACTATTTGGCAAGGACAAAAGATCATCTGTAAGTGTTTTATTTATACTTTTTAAGAGCCATTATTATGGGGTACCTTTAAAAGCCGGTATATGATTACAACATTAAGGCCACTTCCTTAATATACTGAATATATCTAACTCCTCTCGAAGCCAACTCTTGGTGAAATAATTCTTTCTTCCCTTCAATACTATTTAGATAAGGAACAGCCAAAACAGTACAGGATGACTAAACCTGAACTTGCTACAGGAATTTCCAAACAGATAAGAACTTAAGAACTTTGCAAATACACCCCTATTTGAAAGACAAGAGAAACTTGGAGAAAGTAGCCAATGAAAGTATGAGCTCCTTTCTTAAAAGGTAAACTCTTCAATGCTAAGTCTGTCTTATAAATTCTATTCAGCCCTTGGCGTCTGTGGTAACGCCAAGAGGGAAAATGGCTTCGTCTGTCGCTATCCAAAGCAACTCACTTTAATGAAATGATATGATGTCTAGAATTTGCTTCAAAAGGATCTGGAGTGGGGCCTGGAGGGACAGATGGAACAAGATGGGCCAAGAGTTAACAGCCACTGCAGCTGGATAATGGATATGGTTCATGGGGGTTAAACTCCCCCCACTTTTGTAGGTGTTGGAATTTTTCATAATAAAAGGTTAAACGGAGAAAGAGAAGAAAGCTGGTTTTTTAAGAAAGTGTCTCTGAACCAGCCGATTTTTGTAAGCCACCAGCTCAGGAGTTACTCACCTGAGAATTCAAAAGGAAAGAATATAACTAGCATGTAAAAAATTCTTTAGAGTTATAAAACAATCGAAATAACCCTGTAGTTTTCTGTTCACACGAGAGTAAAAAGTGGACTTAAGAAATCACCTGTCTCTAGCTTGGTAAGTTTTCTCCCGTTTATGTCACTGCAATTAAGTGTGATTTAAGAGAATGACCGGTTATTTTTTTATTTCATCCTAACAGACACTTTTTCTGAAATTTAATCAAAGGGAATGATGGGATACCCTACAGAAATTGTTTCTACCCACAAATCCAGACTTTAAATAAAGCTTAGCAAATTTTAAACCATCCTTTTCATCCGTTTCTAGGAGCTTACCTTAGACCAAACTAAATAAAGCTCATTTTTTAACATATTACCTATATCTTAATAAATATTCTCATAAATCATGCTATTCCATCTTTGGAAAACTTCATTCTTTTGGATCCTGCTAAGAACTGCAACACAAAAGAGACCAAAGTCCTGACTGCCTTTTATTCAGCAGACTCGGTAATTCAGATGAGAGCCATCAAGATCTCTTTAGTCTCCATAAATGACTGGAGACACTTGACAGTGAAGATTAATGTCTGACCTGTGAGTTGACCTTAACAATGGACACTTTTCTTAAAGGAGATACATGTCAGATTAGATAAGTAGCCACATGGAAACTCAAAGTTATTACTGAGTCACATTTCTTTAGGAAGTTATCAGTGTGCTACTAACACAGAACTAATCCAAATCCTTTATCAGAACAGAGAAAATTAAAATCTCGGATGGGAAACAAAGAATAACTCGAAGGGCTCTCATCAGTCTCTAACAGCTATTACATGGGGACTCTTTCTCTCTTTGATCCAGGCAGCCTTACTTAGAGGCATCTGCTTCAACAGCAAACACGCACATTATTTAAGCTGTCACTCTGCACACACTCCTAACCTCTTTGGCAGAGTGAACGATTCTAAAGTGGATAGCAACCGGAACAACTTAAATAGAGAAATTCATCAAAACTCAAAAACTGGCCACTGAGCTGAGTCTACACTCAGTATTTCAAAATATTTGGAAATTACATTAAGTACCAGGAGTAATTCCAAAGAGTTTAATAGGTTAATTCATGTCATCTGCACGGTAACTTTTACAGCCCCAATCAGCGCTCTTTATAAACAGACACAAAAAGTACCTTTTAGTAACATAGAAAGAATGCAATCTGTGCATTACAGGAGACAAACCAGTTCTCCGATCTGTACTGAGACAACAAATATTTCATGCATTCACCTCAGCAGGGAGGATTTCCCCTGCATTGGGAAGGGCCAAATAGCTCAAGATTCAGCCGCGTTGCCTGAGCTCAGAGGGAAGATGATTAATGATTCAGAAGAACAAGGAATGGTGAATGTGTTCGGTGGCTTGCCTACAAAAGATCAGCTGCCGCCTAAAAATGCTTCAACCTTAGATAAAGCAGGCACTTGAGACATAGGTTCAGGCAGGGGCTAAGTTCTTGAATGACTCACATTAAACTTCTCCAGGGTATCAGTCACAAAAAGATGATAGGACTAAAACCAATTTATTATCAAGTTCTTGACTTTCAGGTCATTCAAAAGACAGTGCAAATTCCAAGACAGGAACAAGTGATCTCTGAGCAACAGAAAACGAAAAAAGGAAAAAGGGAGGGGGGGGGAAAAGTAAAAGAGCTTCATTCTCCAGGAGCTGGAGTCTGAGAATCACGTCCGTCCCTTAGTTTTCAGGCCTACACCTTTCACCACTCTTCTGCTTGTTTCCGTTCTTGCTGTGGTCAGAGAGGGGACAGAAATAGGGGGTAACGTTTGTGACTGAGTGAACAGCTCATATGGAGGAGTCCAGACTGGAGAAAAGAGAAAGAGAACAAGGAAAATTACAATTCAGCTTCTATTACTTATCTGTGTCACCTACGCCCCATAGAATTGTTGGTTCACAACACTGGAAGTGAAGGAAGAGATAACGGCGAAAAGGAGAAAAATAAGTGATTGCAGTAGAACTATCAACATGGCACTGTTCAAAAACTACATGGAGAAAAGAAAGAAGGAAAAGGAATTATAGTAGGGTATATAATAAACATGATCAGTAGTGTTCCTGAGTAGCCAGACAGAAGATGATCTCTGCCTTGCTTGTATTTAATACACATTTTTCAAATTTTCTAGGAAGATCATTAAAAAAAATTTTTTTACAGCAAAAATTATCACCCAAAAGCAGTTTTTCATTTAATATAAGCAAGGTGCTACTTATAGGAACTACTCTATAAAATGGTCTCAAGAGAAGCTACAGAAGGCATTACAATGAAAAGAACTACTTTATTATTGTTAGAAGTCTTTGCCCACTAATTCAATAAACATTTGTTAAGAAGCTATCATGTATTTGATCCACTATCGGCTGAGGTCCCAAAAATGGTAATAAAGACATTCACTAGTCAGTTCTCATTTCAAGGGGCTTGAGAGCACAGGCTGCAAACCTTCCTGCCCCACTTCCAACTCTGAACACCCCTCAAAGTAGGAAACCTTTCTGTAATGTCACTATATCCAAAAATATACTCCAACAGACAATATTATTGTCAAAATATTTGTTGCTCTTCCCTTAACAAATCCTTCCCTACCTGCCCATCCCCCCAAGGGAGTACACCTCTTGTCCACTGAGGCCATGCTTGACCAAGTGACTTGCTCTGGCAATCAAGTGTGAGTAGCAGTGGCATATGCCACTTTTGAGCGGAAGCGTTGGGAACCTTGGGGAGGTTCTATCATGGCTCTTTTCACTCCTTCATACCGGGTCCTGGAATGAAGCCCACAAAGGGCATTAACGTGAAATTACGTAAAGTTTTGTTGTTGTAGTTTACGGAGATTCAGGATTGTTACCATAGAGTAATTTAGCAAAAGAGGACTAATTCATATGCCCCTGACAAAACTTCTGACACACAGAAGAAAGCCACACCCCAATGGGCAGGAGGTAGAAGAAAATAACCTTCTCCCTAGCTGTGCCCACTCCGCAGTTTACAACTTAATCTTGTAAGAGACAAATGATAACACTTTGGCCCCTACACTGAGCAGTCACTTGCCCACTGCTTATTTTGTTTTGCTTCATTTTCTCCCCAAAAGTCTGGGCAGGCCAACCTGCTGCACTTTAAGTATGTGGAGACCACCTCTCATTCAACCCTTAGACATATGAAATTCCCTTCCTTGAAAAAACCCTCAAAAAATGGCGCCAATGAAAATACTCCACAGGACACAAGCTAGCAAGAAATGTCCAGAGGAATGAAATCTACCCCTTCCCTTTGAAATAAATGAACTCTAAGAATCATTATGTTCTACACCTGAACCTGATATAACATTATGTGTCAATTATATCTCACTGTTTAAAAATTAACTGTTATTTTTTAAATTAGAAGATTATCTGCTTTAGAAACAAAATGCAAAAGAATATTATATCTATTAAACAACAGGCTGCTGTGAGGACAGCAGGCCAAGCTAACTAGAACGCGCCTAAAATAAAGAGATTCAAGTATGAATAAAGATCCACCATAAAACACAAAAAGGAAGAGTCACTAAATTAATAAAGCACCATTTCAAGGAAAAAGCTACATGTGATATAAAAAAAATTTATTTTCATAAGATGTATAATCCACAATGAAAACAACAGTTGTAAAACTTCACACTCCCCATACTATAACATGAAAACACATATAGCAAAAACAAAAGGCAACCTCCTTGTACTTACTGGTTACAATGCAGAAAGTAATAAACCTTAAAACACAACTAAGAGGAGTTCCTAATTAACACAGTAGCCAAACTACACGTGAACTGCCATAGGACAAGTGTCACAAAAACCTATTCGCTTAGGCAGCAGCAACCTAGTACACACCAGAATTCCAGGGCAGTGCGGAGTTAAAAAGGAAGCAGAGTTAAGTCATAAACTCGAGTGTTTACAATTTAATGGGGAAAAAGAAAACACAAAAATACTATGCATCTACATATATATCAAGGGGAACATACACTTATATGAATAACACACCTGGAACACAAATATTTACACAATAAAGCTATATAAATGCTTTGGCTTGGGATTCAGGAAGCACTCTAAAAAGAGTAAACATAAGAGGATAAAATCTCATAATCTTCCTAATTATAGGATAAAAATAATCTATGGTATGCAATTTGGTAGGTAAAGAAAAAGTACTCTTGGGCAAGAAATGTTTAAAATCATATGCTGTTCTCATGTTCACCCCTTCAGGAATCATACACCAACATATTTAAGAAACAAATGGAATACTCTGACAAACGTCAAATTAAAAACCTTTTTTAAAAAATTTAAATTCAATTTAATTAACATATAGTGCATTATTAATTTCAGAGGTAGAATTTGGAGATTTACCAGCTGCACTAAGCCCTGTGCTCATTCTAAGGCGTGCCCTCCTTAATGCCCATCCCCCTGTTACCCCACTCCCCACCCTCCTCCCCTCCAGCAACCCTCAGTTTGTTTCCTAGAGTTAAAAGAGTCTCTTATAGTTTGTCGCCCTCTGTTTTTGTCTTATTTTTCCTTCCCTTCCCCTATGTTCATCTGTTTTGTTTCTTAAATTCCATAAAATCTTTTCTTTTTCCTATATCCTTAAATTCCTATCTTCTAAGGAAATTATCTTCAAATTTTTGTTAACCTAGAAAATGTTCTGTAAACAAAACCTCACACGAGCTCAAGATATAAAAGCTAAGCTGCTCTAAGTGTAGGTTGGGCCACAGGAAGACAGCAGTTCCACAAATGGTTACCCAGTACCAATGACCAGTACCATGAGCCAGGCACAGGGCTATGGGTAGGGAATTTGAGAAGGGAACAAAACAGAGTCCATGCTCTTAGGGAGCTTATATTCTAGGATGCGGAGACAGCTAATAAATAAGTAAACAAATAAATATGATCATTTCACATACACAGACCCACTCCAAAGAAAATGAGGTAGGTGATGACCTGAGGTGGTATCTGGGGTTTCTTCATGAGCCTGGGTTGTCAAGGAAAGTCTCTCTAAGAAGACACTGGGGTATTTTCTCGGTGGCTCCAGAGAATGTTCAGCCAATGCAAAGATCCAAAGAAAGAAAGAAAAGAAGCTGTTCAAGGAATAGAAAGAGGCCAGGTTAGCTGGTAGAAAGTAAATGAGGGCAGTGTAGAAAGGAAATTGGAGAGGCAAGAGAGGCCAGACCGCAAGGAACTCTTAAAGTGAGGTTTAGATTTTAAGTGTGGGAAGTCTTTGAAAGGTTTTAAGCGACAGAAGAACATGATCTGATTTATGCTGTGAAGTTACTGTGGGGAACAGACTGCAGGTAAACAGGAGTGGAATCAAAAAAACCAGCGAGGAGGTCATGGCAGATACTCATGTGAGACTGTGGTGGTGGCCGAGACTAATGTTTTAACTGTGGAAGGGATGAGGAGGGGTCAGATTCAGGATGTATTTCAGCCAGAAAGCCTACAGAACCTAACAATGGAGTTAGACAGAAAGTGAGTGGAAGAGAGGGATAAAGGACAGCTGTGACACTTCTGTGCTACACACCTGCATGGCTAATGGCACCACTTAGTAAGATGAGAAAGGCCTGGGGTATACAGATTAGGGTAGGGACAGTATTAAGAATTCTGTTTTGGGGCACCCGACTAGCTCAGTGAGTGGAGTATGCGACTACTGATCTTGGGATGGTAGGTCTGAGCTGCACCTTGGGTGTGGACATGACCTAAAAATAAAATCTTAAAAAAAAAAAAAAAAAAAAAGAACTGTTTTGACCATGTTAATTTTGAATGGCCTATTATTAGCTACTCGAGATCTGCCTAGCAGGTGCCCGGCTGACCATCTAAGTCTGTAGTTATAGGGGGAAGTTGGAGCTATAAACGCCCACATACTTGCCCAGCTCTTCCCTACTCTCCCACTTCTATATTCCCATGGCAAACCCTTTAAAAGCCTTCCTGGAATTCCCAGTGCTCTTCAGAGCAGTGTGAAAACTTAATGCTTATCTCCAACTTGCTACCTAAATTTGCCTGTTTGCATAGTGTGACCAGAATAATTAAATGTTAAGAAAATGTATTACCTAACAAAACAGCAAAAACGAAAAAAAACAAACAAACGTAAATCACATTTGCTCACACCAAAACGAATTACAGATGGTTTAAAGATTCCAGTGAAAAAATGAAACCATGAAAGTGTATTAGGAGAAAATCAGGGTTAACATTTTTAAATCGTGGAATTTTCTTGTTTAACATCATGGGAAAGAAATCCTTACAAATGGAAAATAATGATGGATGAGGGGGTTTAAACACTTCTATAAAAGAACAATCCCACAAATTTTAATAGCAAAAATGAAATTGGTCAAAGTATCTGAAGCATTTGACATAGGGAATTAAAATCCCGAAGTATAAGGAGCTCACATAAATTAATAAAAAAGATTAAGTCCAGAAGAAAGCATGGCAAGGACAAGGGCAAAAATTCAAAAGAGAAGAAATATAAATGAGCAATTAACATAGGAAAAAAAGTGCTAAGCTTCTTATAGTCAAAAGAACGGAATTAAAACGAGGAGATACTGTATTTCACCTATCAAGCTGGCAAATATTAAAATGGCAATGAGCGTAGACGTGGAGCCTGGGCAGTAATTACCAAGCCCTTTCTGAAGGTAATTTGGTAAAGTGTATCAGGAGTCTTACATTTTACATACTCTTTGACCTACCAATTCCACTTCAAGGAATTCAGGGGCTATTTGAAAGATTTAGTTATAAATTATGCTTATCGGATTAGGATTCTCTGTACCTAAAAAAAGTTGCTTCAGAATTACATCTGATGACACAAAAAGATACTGCATAAAAAACTTAGGTAATAAAACCCTATGGTCAGGATAATATGTATCAAAGTATCTTTGTATCAGGAGATCTCTAATAGTAAAATTGCAGGATGCTAACAGAGGTTGTGTCTGGAAAGATTAAGGGTTCTTTATGATCTTCTTCTTTTGTTATAATGAGCACATATTGTTAGATAATCAAAACTTTGAGGGAAAACAAAATCAAAAGTCCTAAGCATAAAAGAGATATTGAATGGAAATTACCAAAAAAATTAACAGAGTATCTTCATATGATAAAATTATAATTTAAGGAAATTTCTCTTTGAGAACAGAAAATTTTCTGTATTTATCAACTTTCCATTGTGAACATGTATTACATTACTCTTATTTTTTACTTATTTTTTAAAAGGTAAAACAAACTTTTAAAAACTAAATTATTCCCAATCCTCTTTCACTACTTAATTTTAACAACCATTACAACTACCACAGGGTATTTTTAAGGATTTATGACCATGTTTTCCTTCTCTTCTATTGTAAGTTTTTCTTTCTTATTGTAATATCTTCAGGGAACACAAACACGCTGGGCCCCATCATCTCCCTCCATATTCTCGCCTGTAGTTGACCGAAAACACTTCAGCCCAGTGGTTCCCAAAGTCTGGTCCCTGACCTTCCTCATCAGCATACACAGCAGGCTAGCTGGACATGCAAATCTTGGCCCCACCCCAGACCTAGTGACTAAGAAACCAGGTGGGCACCAGCAACCTGTTTTACCATAGTTCTCCAGGTAATTCGGATGTACGCTAATGGCTGAGAACTACTGTTTCTGCCTCTACGCTTTGGGCCTTTCAGAATTCAGAAACTCTCCTAAGAGAACAGTCCAGGCGCGCCTGGGTGGCACAGCGGTTAAGTGTCTGCCTTCGGCTCAGGGCGTGATCCAGGCGTTACGGGATCGAGCCCCACATCAGGCTCTTCTGCTATGAGCCTGCTTCTTCCTCTCCCACTCCCCCTGCTTGTGTTCCCTCTCTCGCTGGCTGTCTCTATCTCTGTCAAATAAATAAATAAAATCTTAAAAAAAAAAAGAGAGAGAACAGTCCAAATCATTTTTCAAATTAAATTATTCAGAATTCCAATAGTAACACATTAAAACATTCAAGGGGACTGAACTGTTAAATCTAATATCTTAACGGCTAAAAACAAAATTTTCAAAGAAAAAAAAATCCACAATGGAAGAAAATCATACCTGTAACGATGTCTTAAAGGTACCAACGAGTCCTAAAGACATGGCTTCAAGGCTTCAACAGCCTCTGAGG
This sequence comes from Ursus maritimus, assembly GCF_017311325.1. Classification (NCBI taxonomy): domain Eukaryota; kingdom Metazoa; phylum Chordata; class Mammalia; order Carnivora; family Ursidae; genus Ursus; species Ursus maritimus. Next base: position 11,305,422 of record NW_024426552.1, read on the forward strand.
TAAACACACCTGGCTTAAGGAACACTCTACATGCAAACTCATTTAATTACACGTGTCAAAGGCAGGGCTGCATAATCAGACAATTACCCAAAATACTGAGTAATAACAACATTCAAGCCATATCTAAATACAACAATCAGGTGTGCCCAGAACCGCAGAAACATCTTTATCCTGAACTAATGAATGACCCCATTTGAGGTAAGATCTACTGAGGTTTGAGATGGTAATTAATACAGTCATTCTCCTGTGATGGAGGTATAAGCATAACCATGACAGAAAAAAAAGTTTATTCACAGTCAGATGGGGTGACAAATTTTTGCCACATCCATTTGTTCGATGGATTAAGAGTCCTGAGCTAACTTGAGACAAAAAAGGGTGTGTAGGATACCCGTCCTGCCCTCCAGAAGCCTGCAGTCCACTTGGATCAGCAGGGGCCAAACACCAGACAGGGATCTCCCTCTACCCTGGGGCAGGAACTTTAAGGACATTACCTCTAATTCCTGTCAGAGACAAGAAACTGGGAGTTTGAGAAGTCAGTCACCTTTCAAGGCCACCCAACTCCCTACAAATCCAGGCTCTGTTCTGACCCCTCCATCCTTGTCCTAAGGTTAGCACCACTTTCAATGTCAAAAGGAGACAAGAGTATGCACTGTTTGCACCTTACAAGTGATTATGCTAATTTTACAATCAAATCAAGAATAAACATGATGTTATGAATTTAAAAGAGAAGTACGAATTAGGTAAAATCAAGCAGCATCAGCCAAGTAAAAAATAGTTTCTAAATGATTCCGCTTTTGAATGGGAAAAATTACCTATAGAAGCATCAGAAAAGGCAAGACAAAAATGGAACAAAATATTAATACTGATTATATTGGGTGGTGAAACTCCAGACATTTACTCTTTCTTTTTAAAATTCTTTTATAATGTAAGTTATTTTTAAAATGATGATCCAACATTTAAAAAAAATTTTTTAAACCCTGCCAAGATTCCATTAATTGGTGGTTCTCAATAGGTGTGTACCATTCTGCAGTGGAGGTTGGGAAATGTGTAGTATTTTTGGTTGTCACATTCACTGGAAGACGCCACTGGAATTTAATGGGCTGCTCAGGGGCACCTGGATGGCTCAATCAGTTAAGAGTCTGCCTTCAGCTCAAGTCATCATCCCGGGGTCCTAGGATAGAGCCCCCCCCCCCGGGGAGTCTGCTTCCCTCTCTCCCTCTGCCGCCACACTCGTGCTCGCACTCTCAAATAAATAAATAAATTCTTAAACAAAAAAAAAGGAATAGGCTGCTCAGAACAGTCCCCATGCAATGAATCATCCCACGTAACTTACTAATGTCTCTAGACATTCCTGTAGGGGGGTATATCCATTTATAATTATCTGATCCTAGAACCAAATTCCATTTTACATATAAACACACAAGACTTTGTCCAAGGTTTTACCATACATTCAATCTGCTAAGAGTATAATTCAAGAGAACACCGTTTTGAGTTTTGCCAAACATTGGCAATTCCAGCAAAGTCGGGTCATTACCTGTGATGCCTTTCTGCACATCTAAATCACCTCCCTAGCGTGCATCTGCAGCAGGTGCGTCTGCAGTAGGCATCCCACCCTCTGTGTCTTCTGGTGGAGTCAGGCCTGAGCGAGGGCACACTCAAACAGCATCAATTACTTTGATTTCTCTTTATAAAAAAATTAGGGCGGGGACGCCTGGGTGGCTCAGTTGATTAAGTGGGAAACATGGTTTTGGCTCGGGTCACAACCTCAGGTCCTGAGATCTAACTTTGCCTAGGGCTCTGCACTCAGCGGGGAGTCGACTTGAGACTCCTTTTTCCCTCTCCCTCTGCCCCTCCCTGCTGCTCATGCACTCTCTCTTTTTTAAAAAAGGTAGTTAGGGCATTACACTAATGGTTTTGAAACTGTGTATATTTAATTTCATGAGAATAACAGAGGCATCAGGAAAAGGGAGTGCTGGGTCTGACAAGGTTGAGAGTTTGCTGCCATGAACACAGGAATGTACGCAGTGAATGAGAATCCAGGGGGACTTCTCTTATGCCAGGCATTAAAGAAATCTGCAAAACTGCAAAACAATTCCACTTTTCTCACGGTGAGTCTTTGCTTTGAAAATTAAAGTTACTGCCATTAAAAATTTATGCTAACTTGTAATGAGTTTATTCATTTTAAATGAATTCATGAATGAAAAGGTTAAAAATGAGTAGTTTCTCAGGTTTAATTTTAATGTGGGAAATCTCAATAAACAGAAGCTATGTAAACAAAAGCTCCTTGGGGGTCTTCAGTTGTATGAAGGGGTCCTAAGAGGAAACAGCTTGAAAGCTACTGCTCCAGTGGAAAAAGAGGTGGGAAGGGGGGCGGCAAAGGCTGGGGCAGGATCTCAGGATCGGGGGAGCAAGTACTAAGCCAGATCAGTAGTGTGTGATTACAAGGGGTTTAAGGAATTCAGGATGAGGGATAAGCTTTTGACTCGGGCAGCTGAGTAACTAGGAAGCCACTCGGATTTTAATACCATAAACATGTTATCTTGTGCAATAAAAAAATTAAAAGATAGAAAATAAATCCACAAACATGAAAGATTAGATGAAAATACTGCCAACAAACCACCTTTTTCAGGCAGATATAATAATAGTTAAAAAATATCTCCTTCTCTCCCTGCTTCTGATCTATACAAACAACCTATAACTGTATTGCACTCCCTGGCCACCAAGGATGGAAAAGGAGCCTTGAGAGGGAACGTGGGCTCTCCTCCCTCCCATTGCCGGGCTCCCTCCAATCAGCATCTTCAGGATTCCAAGCAGTATTATTTTTAAGGATTCAGCTCCAAAAACTTTTTTAAAGTTTTAAAGTTTAAAGCAGCAGGAAGGAGGGACCATCTAGGGCCCCCTCCCACATTTCTGCTGGAACTCCAGCGCAAGCCCTGGCTCTCTGGGCTCCACTGGGAGGATCCAGGCCTGCCTCCCGCAGAGCTATGCTTCACCCACCAGGGGTTCAGGACAGAGTAACGGATATGGCTACACAGGGAAGAAAATCTTTTACTGGAAGTACAACTGGAAAGGAAAAGTACCGTAACGCCCAATCGTTAACACTAACAGAGCATCCCCTTCACACAAACTGTGTGGAACACCCCCGGGCCCCATCCCAGTATGGCTCTTGGTGCTGGAAAGGGATCCTGTGGTATTAAGACTGATAATAGGAAGTGAAGACCAAAGAGGTAGGAGGGCAGACACATCCTCTATTCCCAGTGCAGATTCTTGTCGACATTCTCCCCTTCCGGTGCTAGGCTAGAGGCCTGGCTTATTGCTCTTGGCAAAACGTCTACCCAGCCCCAGAGAAGACAAGCCTGAAGGGGCCCACACCAAGGCCAAGTTACCATCATAGAGAGGTACCTTGATTATTTGAATCCCAAAGGCCCCTAGCGGCACCAACATTTGTTCCTATTTAGTTCTAAGTTCCTTAAAGAAAAAAAAAAGGTTTGAGAGAGAGAGGCACTGAGAGCAGGGAAGGGGCAGATGGAGAGGGAGAAGCAGACTCCACACTGATCAGGGAGCCCAACCTAGGGCTCAATCCCAGGACCTGAGCCAAAGGCAGCCGCTTAACCGACTGAGCCACCCAGGCGCCCCAAGTTACTTTTCTAAAAGGGTATCTTTTAATATCCTCCCCACTTCAACTTTTTCCTCATTTCTAGTTGGTAGTAAAAGCCCTCAGAGAACTTCCAATGGAGTAAGTGCTTACCTCAAAAACAAGAAACTAGGAGAAAACTGTTAAAATCTCTTGTTCCAAAGGGCTACAGAAAAGGGAAGAGACGCTCTTAAGAGGCCATAAGCTGAGCCAATCTCTAAGAAAAGAAACGTCAACTACAAAACTGGACCAGAAGCACTCTGGGCATGAATTTGCCTCCCCCTCCCCCCAGCTCCCCATCTCTCCTCCAACTACCTCTTTGCTGGAGCCCTTGCCTTAGGCACCAAACCCAGGACCCCTCCCAATTCCACCAACACTATCATGCAATACAACTGACCAGAAAACAACAGGGTTGGAACTGCATGGGTCCACTTATATGTGGATTTTTTTCCCATACAGTACAATACCATAAATTATTTTCTCCTCTATGATTTTCTCAGTAACATTTTGTTTCCTCTAGCTGATTTAAGAATACAGTATATAATATATATATAACATACAAAATATGTGTTACTAGTCTCTTTATATTATCAGTAAGACTTCCAATCAACAATAGGCTATTTCTAGTTAACTTTTCGGGGAGTCAAAAATCATACGTGGATTTTCTACTATGCATGAATTGGCACTCCTAAGCCCCTCTTTGCTCATGTTGGGTCAACTGTACTACAAAGAGGTAGAACTGTGAGCCCTCCAAGTGGGAACTTCCTACATGTATTCCCAGAGAGCTAGTACTATACACAGCACCCGGAGATGAGAGAGCATACAGCATAATGATTAACAGTGCAGACTCCAGCCAGACTGCATGGGTCCTAATACCGGATCTGCCACGTTCAGGTTGTGGGATCATAGGTAAGCTAACTAACCATTCTAACAATACCTATTCTGCAGGGTTGTTGGGAGGATTCGGTGAGTCATTACATGGGAAAACACCTAGAACACTGACTGCACGTAGTAAGCACTCAGTAAACATTGGTTGTTATCATTCTTCGAATGTATCACAGATTATAAAAGTTTGGGGGAGGGGACGCCTGGGTGGCTCAGTTGGTTGGGCGGCTGCCTTCGGCTCAGGTCATAATCCTGGGGTCTTGGGAGCAAGCCCCGCCTCAGGCTCCCTGCTCAGCGGGGAGTCAGCTTCTCCCTCAGACCCTCCCCCTGCTTGCACTCTCTCCCTCTCTCAAATAAATAAACAAAATCTTTTAAAAAATAAAAGTTTGAGGGAACCAAATATGATAAAATTAATCACCATATCGAATATCATTCCTATTGTAAAAGGGGTTCAAATAAAAAAACCATAAACTAAAGCAATCACTGAGATCCTTTTCCTAAACTGGACACTTACAGTGTCCCGAAAAGAATACCCTCGTTCCAGACCTAATAATCTCTTGAGCAATAAAGACATAAAACCACCACATGCTAAAAAAAAAAAAAAAAAAAAAAAGTCACTTGGCTGACTATTTTCTCTCCATTTTCAAAAATGCATAACACAGGCACTTCACACGTAATTTTTTGTTATCAGCACATAACATTTTCACTAAGACACTGGTTCTCTAAATTTCTGACCTCAGGACTCTTTTATATTCTTTAAAACTTGAGGATCCCAAAGAGTTTACCTTAGAATCTTTTAAGAAACAGACACACACAAGCACATAACCCATTAGCCACTGAAGAGACGATGTCATAAACACCGTACAGCTTTTGGAAACCTACACTGTACACTCACAGGGGAGGAGAATAAAAAGGAGAAATAACATCTTACCTATCACCATGAAAAAACCTGAACTTGCAGACCCTTTAAAAGTGTCTCAACGAGAGCCAGGCGCTCCAGACTACACTCCGAGAACCTCTGCACTAGGGAAAGAATGGATATCAAAATTCTCCCGGCTCTCGTCTTCTACCTCTTCTAGATCCACACAAAAATAATGATACATTTCACTGAACTATATATGAACTGAAAATGATCCCATCCTAAAATTACAGAAAAAATGGTTTAAGAAAATATTCTGACAAAACTGCCACTAAGGTAAACTAAATGTTACATCTAATTTCTTTCCATTTTTAAAATTATAAATAGAGGAACGCCTGGCTGGCATGCAGTTTCTTCATCTCAGGGTTGTGAGTTCAAGACCCACGTTGGACATAAGAACTTGCTTAAAAATAAATTAAAATAGTGAATACATATTAACAAAAATTACCATTTTAACCACTTTGAAGTGTATAATTCAGTGACATTTAGTACATTCACCATTTAATACATTAATACCATCACCATCTAGTTCTGGAACGTATCCATCATCCCAAAAGAAAAACCACATATTCTGCCCCCAGCAACTACACATCTGCTTTGTCCCTACAGATTTGCTTATTATGAGTATTTCATCTAAACGTAATCATACAGTACATGGTCTTTTGTGTCTAGTTTCTTTCACTTACCATAACGTTTTCAAGGTTCATCCATTTTGTTGAAGGTATCATTCATTCCTTTTTATGATCGAATAATATTCTGGTGTATGCATATACCACAATTTGTCCACTGAGAAACAAAAGCTGATTGACATTTGGGAGGGTTTCCACCTTTTGGCTCTTGTGAGTGATGATGAACATTCATCTACAAGCTCTTGTTTGACAGCTGTTTTCAATTCTCCGGGGTATATACTTAAGAATGGAATTGCCAGGCCATATGATAACTCTATATTTAGCTTACTGAGGAACTATAAAACTGTTTTCCACTGCAACAGCACCATTTCACATTCCCACCAATCACATATAAGGCTTCCAGTTTCTCCATCTTCTTGCCAACACTTGTCATTTTCCTTTTTTTTTTTTTTTTATGATAGCCATCCTAATGTGTGTGAGGTGGCATCTCAGTTTTGATTTCTATTTCCCTAATGACTAAATGCATTGTTGGCCATTTGTATGTCTTCTTTGGAGAAATGCTTATTGATGTCCTTTGCCCATTTTAAAAATTGGGTTGTTTCTTTTTGTTGTTGGATTTTAAGAGTTCTTACATCTAATTATATTTCTTAAGTGCATGAAAGCACTTTAAACCGACCATGCATCCGGTCCTTCTCTCTCTACCAAGCTTTAAGACAAATGCCAACCTTCCACATGACAAAAAGAGTGACTAAGAAATTAAAAGAGGTCACAGAATCAACTGGCAACGAGGCTATAAAACACCTTCATTTTTGTCTTAAATTATAAATCCAGGACTGGATCACAGATGATGATAACGACGGTAGGGGCGACTGGGTGGCTCAGTTGGATAAGTGTCTGCCTTCTGCTCAGGTCGGGATCGCAGAGCCCTGGGATCAAGTCCCACATAGCTCCTGCTCAGTGGGGAGCCTGCTTCTCCCTCTCCCTGCCACTCCCCGTTTGTGCTGTCAGATCAATGAAATTAAAAAAAAAAAAAAATGATGGGGGCGCCTGGGTGGCTCAGTCGTTAGGCGTCTGCCTTCGGCTCAGGTCATGATCCCAGAATCCTGGGATCCAGCCTCGCATCTGTCTGCTTCTCCCTCTCCCACTCCCCCTGCTTGTGTTCCCTTTCTAGCTGTCTCTCTCTTTGTCAAATGAATAAGTAAAATCTTAGAAAAATAATAAATAATGATGGTAATAGTCATTTCTTATAAAGCGCTTACTATTTAGCAAGGCACGGTGCCAGATTTTCACATCCTCCCAACTACCCAATAAGGCAAGAACTATAATCCACCCCATCTCACAGATGAGGAAACAGAGGTGCAGAAAAGTGAAATCGCTGCCTTGTGGTTATGCAGTCAACAGCTGAGCAGTTTTGCTTCAGAATCTGTGCTCTTAATCGGTTTGCTATCCTGCCTCTCAATCATGAAATACCAATAAATCTTGCTCAATGACCTAACTCAGGACTCTAAACAAAAATGCTAGTAGCTACATTTTGATATGTCACTTTCAAGTTCCAACCCCCACCGTCTGCACAAATCTTTTAAGTAACTCTTGGTTCTAGAACTTGCCTCTTAATCAGGTTTAGGAATGGCACGAAGAAGTAAACCCCAAATCAGATGGGTGAATGCCATCTTATCACTCCAACTGAGATCCTTTCTAACATGTCTGAAACCGACAAAAGACTACTCACGATATTGTGACTCAGTTGTCTATTTCCAAGAGTGTCTGCAATGCCTCTTGATAGGAATTATAAGAGGTTACAGTTACCAGCAAAGGCAGGGATTAAAGGCCCATCTAATTCAAACCCATAACTTACCACATAATTATATATCAGTTAATGGTTTTGTAAACTACATCTCAAACTTGAGAAGAAATCTAGAAGGTAATGTATTTCATAACAAAACCAACATGAACACAATTACAGGCATAACTGCTTGATAAATCCAGCATTGCTACAACTGTCTAGAGGTACGGGACCTCAGTATGTGAAAGAACTTTAGGCCCGATCTAAACAATCCTTTACAAACAATTCCTGCTCCTTCTAGAATTAAAAGGCAGACTAAAAGCCCTGATATATGCCTACATGATAAATGCTCATTTATACCAAATTTCATTTCATAATGTTATAATACTCCTATTTCTGTGGTAATTCAAGAATTTCTTATTTAAGTTCAGCTACGTAATATGTCATTTGTAATATGTTTTCGTTACGATAAATGATAGCAAACGTGAAGGTTCTGTTTTCTCATCTGTAACATAATGGTATTTACCATATCTCAAAGAATTACAGAAAATAAATTTAGGTAGGACATGTCAAAGTCTCTTGCAAAATACATGAGACATGACAGGTACTCAGTAAACATTCCTGTGTCTGTGTGAAGTCATGGGAGTGAGTTAGATAATACCAGAAGCCATTCTAAAGCAAACTCTACATAAGCTAAGGGCAACTTTGATTACTTATCTAAAGGTCACTTATCTGATGAACTCTACCGCAGAGAACCCAGAATCTAGGTGATACCAGGAGAGCCTCCTGAATAGGAAAATAGGTATCATTTGTACAGTTATAAAGGAAATCAGGGGGTGCCTGGGTGGCTCAGTTGATTAAGCGTCTGCGTTTGGCTTAGGTGATGATACCAGGGTCTGAGATCAAGCCCCACCTTGGGCTCTCTGCTCAGCGGGGAGCCTGTTTTCCCTCTCCCTCTGCTGGCTGCTGATCCTGCCTGTGTGCTGTCAAATAAATAAATAAAATCTTGAAAAAAAATAGAGGCAATCAGTTTATTCCTTGGGCTAGACCTAATGTCACTTCTGATAGCAGAAGGCTCTGTGGCGCTCTCTCTGTATAACCTACCACCTATTCTCTGAAATGTCTCATTGAATTAGGGCTGTGAAGGTTCAACATGCAAAGCACACAAACATGAATACACTTAAGTCACAAGAGAAATGTAAAATACTTTCCTCTTATGGCGGGATTGGGAAGTTAAGAATTGCAAACCAGAGAGACTTAGAAAAAGGATGGAAAGAGGTAGTGTCAAAAGTCTGGGAGCAGGGTGGGACTCAAAGGGAAAAGGACTAAGAGCTGGGGCAGGGGCATCCTCCTGCCTGAGCCCCAGTCTGGCCCAAAAGGATAAGCCAGAGACGAATGGCAAAAGGCAGAAGGAAGAGGGAAGAGCAACATGCTAGGCTGACGGAAATGAAATGTGAAGGAAGGGAAGTGCATGTGACAAAAGGACCACACTAGGAGGTGCAGGTGGCCAAAGTCAGGAAAGTAGGGTATATAGATGGAAAATACGAGCAAGACACTAGAAAGGTCAACAGGGATGGAGCATGAAGCACTGTTAGACTGGGCGCAAAGGTTTAGATTTTCTCCTATAACACAGCAATTCTCAGTGTGGCCCCTGGATCCCTGGACTTCCCAAGACCCTTTCAAAGGGGACCGGAAGGTCAAAACTACTATCTTAATAGTGCTCAGACATTATTTTCCCATTTCGTGGTGTTTATATTCGTAGCGATACAAGGCTGGGTTAGCTGCTACTGCCACCTTAGCAGTGCCACCAAACTGTCATGTGCCTGGGGAAGCTGCTGCTGCCACCTTAGCAGTGCCACCAAACCTGTGGTCATGCTGTCCGCATTGCCACACACGTTAAAAAAAAAAAAAAAAAATCAGTTTCACTTCAGAATGTCCTAGAGAAGTCATTAGAAATTATTACTTTATTAAACCTCAGCCCTTGAATAAATGTGTTTAATACGTATGCGACTAAAAGGGAAGTAATCATAAAGCACTCCTATGGCACACAGGCAATGACCGACGTCTCAGAAAAAAAACACACTTGTGCAAACTTGTTGTAAACTGAACTAGACATGTTTTCATGGAACACAATTTTTACTTGGCAGAACAACAACAGAAAAACTATACTTATTCAGACTTAAGTGTTCAGCAGATGATTTCTCAAAAATGAAGCGAACCTACTGCTTTGCGGAAAAACAGTTGTTGCTAATGATAAAAGTTGAGCTTCTGGGCAAAAATGTTTTCATTTGGAAAACTAGTATCGGGCATTTGCCAACATTTCAAGAATTGTCCATTAAGATGGGTGCTAATATCTTTTTTAAGATTTTACTTATTTAGGGGCGCCTGGGTGGCGCAGTCTGTTCAGTGTCTCCCTTGGGCTCAGGTCCAGATCCCAGGGTCCTGGGATGGAGCCCCATGTTGGGCTCCCTGCCCAGCGGGGAGCCTGCTTGTCCCTCTGCCTGCCCCTCTCCCTGCTCCTGCTCTCTGTCAAATAAATAAAATCTTTAAAAAAATAAAAGGTTTTATTTATTTATTTGAGAGAGAGAGAGAGAATGAGTGGTGGGGAGGGGCAGAAGGAGAGAGAGAGAGGGAAGCAGACTCCCTGCTGAGCAGGAAGCCCTATGGGGGGAGCAGGGGGGGGGTTAGTCCCTGGACCCAGAGATCATGAACTGAGCTAAAGGCAGACACTTAACCAACTGAGAGCCACCCAGGCACCCCAAGATGGGCGCTAGTATTAACAAATGGGATGCTGTGGTATTGTTTAATGAAACATATCAACATTTGAAAGATCTACATAACTCAGTGAAGTAATATTTTCCAAATGAACAATACATGATGTTACAAAATCACATAGGAGTAAAATACCCATCCAAATTGCAAGATGAACTAATGGATTTTTTTGTAAGGCAGTATGAAAAGTTCACTAACATAATTTCAGATTCCGCATTGCAACTAACCCTGAAGAACCTACCAGTGTCAAATTTTGGTTTAGTATCAAAGAATAACCACAGTTTTCTGAAAATGCCATCAAAAGACTCCTCGTTTTTCCAACTACATATCTGTGTGAGGCCAGATTTCTTTCAACTACTTCAACCAAAACATTTCGCAACTGACTGCAGGAACAGATATGAGAACCCAGCTGTCTTCTATTAAGCCAGACGTTCAAAGAGGTTTGCAAAAATGTAGAACGATGCACTCTTCTCACTAAATGTTTTTGTTTTGTGAAACAGTTTCCCTAAGTCTGTTATTTGTGTAGGAACGTAATGGGTTTATTACAGATATTTTCAATAAATTAATAAAATACTTGGTAAATTTCTCAGTTTTAATTTCTAATCTGGCAAATAGTGACAGATTAAAAAAAAAAAAAACCCGCAAAAAGAAAAGCTCCTCGAGGTCCTCGATAACTTGTCAGAGCATACAAAGGTCCTCATACCAAATTTCGAAACCTGCCAACACGGCCGATGAACACACAGGGAAAGATGTTCTCCCGAGGCAGCAGGTGGACAAACATACTGCTCTGGCAAAAATGGGTGGGTTCACACTGAACGGGTTAAGCCCAGACCAACCAGCAAAAGCAAAGTGGTAACGTGAAAAATAATGAAATTTAGGGCTAAGACAACAGCAATGGACACAGAGGGAAAGAGATGAATTCAAAATGATGGGGTTCTGGAATATTGGTGAGGTTTGGTGGGGTGAGGTCCAGGTCCGACCACCAAGAAAGAATTCTTGAGACCTCTTTGGTGCAAAAGGTGGTTTATTTAAACACAAGGACAGGACCTGTGGGCAGAAAGAGCTGCTGCCCTGGGTTATGAGGGGTGGCTGATTATATATTATGGGGGTGGGGGAGGTGAGGAAAAAGGGAGGTTTCAAAAGGATTTTCATGTTAAAGAAGACTCACAGGATACCAGAGGCCTTGCCGCTGTCAAGTTATGGTTGTTATTCCCTGTAGAAAGGAATTAACATGAAGATAGTCAGGAGCTTCCTGGAGGAACTCTGCCCCATTCAATTATCTGTCAATGGGCTATAGGTCAGAAGGACATTTAATTGTATCTACATTTCTTTCTGGAAGCTAGGTTATTGATAATAATCCTTTGTTCTTGGGGCGCCTGGGTGGCGCAGTCGTTGAGCGTCTGCCTTTGGCTCAGGGTGTGATCCCGGCCTTCTCGGATCGAGCCCCACATCAGGCTTCTCCGCTGGGAGCCTGCTTCTTCCTCTCCCACTCCCCCTGCTTGTGTTCCCCCTCTCGCTGGCTGTCTCTGTCAAATAAATAAATAAAATCTTAAAAAAAAAAAAAAAAAAAAAAGGAACGAAATCCTTTGTTCTTGTAGATCACTAAGACATTTGTCAACTGAGGGAGACTCTGTCTTGCAGGATTGTGATCTCCGTAAAGTTAACTGTTTTTCCTTTCCTTAGCTTTAAGGCAACCTGGAGTGCCTGAGGAATGTCACATATATCCCATCTGGGGTTGGGGGGGGTGTTGTGGGGTTAGGTCCTCAGCTTGCCTTCTGTTCCTTCATCAAAAATATGTTTCGGAGGGGGCGCCTGGGTGGCTCAGTCAGTTGGGCGTCTGCCTTCTGCTCAGGTCTTAGTCCTAGGGTCCTGGGATTGAGCCTCATGCGCTCTAATAAATAAATAAATATCTTAACAACAACAACAAAAAAGATGTTTGAGGCAGGAGAATTGACAGAATCTAGCAACCAACCTCAGAATCAGACAGAAAAAGTCCAGGCTACCGGCTTGCACGGCTAACGTGCAACTGCCTGTCCACATATTTGGTTTACAGACAGGTACCAGAGAGATCTAAATACTGTAGTAGTCTGACGGTCAGTTTTAACAGCTCTCTGACACCAACTGAGTGTCTTACAATTCATTTCTGATACTATCTCCCTGCAGTTAGTACAGACCCCACAAGTGAAGGGCTCAGTCCCACTTCAGTCACCTGGCTCAAGTCTTCGGTACCCCCCGAAACCACCAGTACTTCTGGGGGCAGCCTATAAATTCGGGGATTCCCACAATCGCCACCCTCCCCCAGGCTCGGCAAGTCACTGGAACTACTCACCAACTCGGGAAAGCACTATACTTGTAATTAGCTTTATTATAAAGGATACAACTCTGCAACAACTGAATTCAAGAGACGCACAGGGAAAGCATGGGGGAGTGCCCTCTCTTCTTCAGGCAACTGTGGTGCCCACCTGGTGTCGTTTTGGAAAGTTGGGGAGGCTGGGGTCCGGAGCGGATGGCCAAGAATTCGTGAGACGTCTTTGGTGCAAAAAGGTGATTTTACTGAAGCACAGGAACAGAGCCCGTAGACAGAACAGCAGCAGCAACCAAGGTTGTGAGCGCAGACTGGTTATATACTTGGGAGTTGGGGGCGGTAAGGACTTTCATATGCTAAAGAAGACCCTCAGGATATTGGAGGCCTTGCCATTGTCAAGATAAGGTCTTTTCTCCCTCTAGCAAAGCATTAGAGTTTGCAGGAAGAAACTGCCTCAAGTATTTGTCGATGGGCTGCAGGTTATGAGGAGATTTTATTTTATTTACATTCCCTCTACCTTTGTTTCCCACCGGCAGTATGGAGGGAAGGGTGATGGCAGGGCTCCAGGAAACTGAGTCTTTGGGTTTCCGGAAGTTAGGTTATTGATAAGAATACTTTTTCTTGTAAATCACTAAGAAATCTGTAAACTGAGGGAGACTCAAGTCCTGCAGGACTGTAATCTCTGTTAGCTAACCATTTAGTTTTTTCTTTCCCTTAGTTTTAGGAAAGCCAGGAGTGCCTGAGGAGAGTCACACGTATCCCCCCTGGGGGAGGAGGAGTTTGTGGGGTGTCGGCCTGTGCTTTGTCCTCAGGTTGCCTTCTGCTCCCCCATCACACCTACCCACACATCCAAATGTTCACCACACCAGGAGATGCCCAAACCTCACCATTCTAGGAATTTTATACGGGGCTTCATCAGATAGGCACGACTGATTAAATCACAGCCCCCCCCCATGAAACTCAATCTCCAGTCCCCCTCCCTTTTTGGGAGGAGGGGGCTAGAAGTCACTTCATTAGCATAAACTCTGGTCAGGTTAAAAGGGACTCATTTTGAATAACAAAAAACCCTCCTACCACTCAGGAAATTCCAAAGGTTTCAAGAGCTGTGTGTCAGGAACCAGGCACAGAAATCTCGCTTTTTTTTTTTTATTATTATACCAAAGAGTACCTGACATAGTTATTGATATTTAGTAGGTACTCAATAAATAATTGCTGTAGATAAAGGGTTAGAACTCAGAAGAAAAGACAGAACTCCAGGTATACACAGAAAACAGAATTTTATTCGTGGTAGCTAAAAGTCTAAAGAGCGGAGATAACAGTCCTGGAAGAGGGTAGAAATAACAGCTCTAGAGAGAGCAACATAACAAGGTAAGGAGCCCGCAAAGGAGAGAAGTCCTAGATGTAAGAGAGAGGAAAATACACAGAGCATAAGGCAGGGAAAACCAAAGTAGAAGAGTGTTTCTAAAAAAAGAAATGTGTGGAGGGGTGCCCGGCTGACTCAATCAGAAGAGCATGCGACTTTTGATCTTGGGGTGGTGAGCTTGAGCCCCATGTTGGGTGTGGAGATTATGTAAATAAATAAAACTTAAAAAAAAAAAAGATACGAGATAAAGAGATGAGTCAAAAGTCAGAGGAAGGTCAAGAAAGCGAATGGACGGAAACTTGTGCACAAGATTCAACAATGGAGGGGCAGAAGCCCAGTATGACCAGTAACAGAAACAAAGTAAAGACACCCAACAGAAAACTACTCTTCCAAGAAACATGGCTGTCAGAGGACGACATGAGACACCAACAGGTAAAGAGAGTACAGAATCAAGGGCAAGAACCTGTGAAGGATGGGGCAAAGGAGGCAGAGAACAAGCTTAATTCAGACACCAAACCCTGTTACACGTGCCTTCAAGGCCCTGCTCAGTCTGGCCTTGTAATCGGGAGCATGTGAAATAAATTACAATAGAGCATCTTAAACATACGTGCAATGTATTTTTCGAGATATCATCAGTTCTTGCCACTTATTGTAATCAGTCTCTTAAACAACAACAACTCTCCATGTTCCTGCTGGCAGCCATGGTGGCCTCCTTCTCAAATGTGCTGTGCTCCTTCATGGCATGGGCCCTGCTCCCACGCTGGTTCCTCGGCCTGGGAAACAACTTCTTTTCCCTTCCCTGATTAACTCTTGTGCCTAACTCAGACCCCCAAGTACAGGTCACATCTTTCCTGGACTTTAGACTGGATCCGGTCCTCCTGAACGCTTTCTTTATAGCACTTACGACAGCTGGAAATCATTTATTTATGCAGGGTGGTGGTGTGGGGGGTTGTTTTTTTGTTTTTTCGGTTTTGTTTTGTTTTTTTTTTTTTGGTATGTATATCTGTCCCAGTAAAATATAAATAGATTGAGGACAGGGAGCTGTCACTACTGTCCTCCTTGCTCCTACCTCAGCACCTGGCACCCAGCAGTCAAGCAGGACATAGCTGTGAAGGAAACAAGAGAAAGAGAATGGCACGAAGTCTCAGAGGAAACAGAAAAGAACAGCACCCAGAACCCAGGGAAGGGAAGGGGACACCCAGCTCTTCCTTCTCCCTCTTATCGCAAGAAGCAAAGAGTAAGCGTGAGTCAGACAGATTTACAAGAGCTACTTGGGAAGTGGGCAGCAGTCCCAAACAGGAGGCAGAATTACTCCTGAAAATGAAGGTTCAGATGCCCCGGGGAGGGAAGCTTGAGGGAAAGGGCAAATTTGTAAGGAAGGGAGAGAAAGCTGAGAAAGACTACTTCGCAGGTCACAGCTGGGTGGGGAAGGAAGTCCACAAGTTTGTATGCTTCTCTTCAGCCAACCAACTGTCCGCGGCACAAACACAGGAAACAGAGCACAGATAGCTGGGTTGGTCTAGTGATGGGGGTCTGCAGGGTAGAAATGACAGAAGGACAACAGGACGAGGGAATCGCTGACTTGACACGCTCAGAGTTCCAGGTGCACAGAGAAGGAACTGAAATCAGGAGGAAATGAACAACCTGAAATAAAGGGAAGAAGGACCAGGAACTAGAGTTTCTGGATGGAACTGTGGTAATCGGGAGCATGTGAAATAAATTATAATAAAGCATCTTAAACATACGTGCAATGTATTTTTCAAGATATCATCAGTTCTTGCCACTTATTGTAATCAGTCTCTTAAACAACAACAACAAATCTCAAAAATAGGCCCATCCCGTTCTAACAAAGGTCAAGTTGCTATCTTTCCTGAAGTCTAACGAAAAAAAAAAAACAGATGACTGAAGAAAGGATATCCCTTTCCAGCTCCAAATTTTCCATAGTAGATACATGTTTTTCCAGCAGTTCCAGATGAGAAGTTTAAAAAGCCTCCGAGTATGAGCCAAGACAGAATGCTAACATACCTTAGGCGCTGAGAAAATCTGCAATTACAGAAGCTGCCAAAGTGGTGACAATAATGCCCACAGTTCTAAATTTAAGGTGATCTAACCAGACTATAGATGAGTCTTCCAAACTTCACTCTATTCAGAGAAATCACAGAATAGTAAAATATATTTAGTTCTAAAATGAATGAGAAACAACACAAATTCTGAAGGCAGTACACTGACCATTTAAATTTAAAAAGCAAACTTTATTGAGAAGGATGCTCATATATACTTTTGGTTACTTTGATGTCTTTGTATCATTTTATTAAAGGCGATCACTTAAAAGAAGAAAAGGGGTCACCATCAGCCCCCTACCATATGCTGTTTATGATGAGCGTGTTGGGCATGTGTTTGCCTGCTCAGCACTTTCTTTTCCCAACTGATCCCATTTTCCCTCCTGTTAATTCCAGGAGTTTCGGTACCGACCTCACCAAACAGTACAAAAGATGGACCCAAAAGCCCAGGACAGCCAATGAGAGCCTGAACTCCCCTGCCGGAGGACTGGTTCAGGCACGTGTTCAAGCCAGGCCAGTCAGAAACCTTGGACTTGACAGGTATGTGACTCAACACATTTTCCTTTTTTTCTTAAGACAGTTGGCAAATAAAAAAGTTCAGACAAATATCGTTATAAAGAAGGAATATTATAGCACTGAATTTTGTCTTCCTTCTACTACAATCCTTTTCTTCTCTTCCCTTCACTTTTCTGTTTTCCCTCCCCACCCAAATCCTTCAGATAACGGACTACGAAAACTAAGCACTGAGTTTTTAGGATATCACCATGAGGCAGAAAGCTAATCTAAGAGAATAAACCTAGTCGCAGGTAAATTAAGCTGTGACTCGATTTCTTGGTATTTAGACAATAAAGAGTCTGGTTTCAGTGGCTTGAACAGAACACACTTCAAACTCGTTCCCTACATGGACACAATACTGTATGCACACTGCGAATATCTCTAGTATCATTTTTTTGCATGAGGCCACAATGTTCCATGTGTGTGAAGGGAAATAACACCACTGAAATTCTAGGACATTTGGAAGTACATTCCAAATCTCTTCCTTCCTGTTTTCTCTCAGCTGGAGATCTGAACTGGTTTAAAAGAGGTGAAAAGTGGCGTCCATATTTGCAAAATGGCCTTTCTAATAAAATCATGATTACGGAATTAAACTGTGTACTTCTGTGTTTCTTGCAATCCCTAATTTTCCATGTTATTATTACATGGAAAAAAATAATGAAAAATCCATAACTTCCTCAGAAGAAATGTAAGAGACAAGGTAGTATTATAAAAAGAATTCAGTGCTGAGAATGAGGATGTCAATGGCCGTTAACAGTAACCCACCTCAACTGGCTTAAACCAAAAGGACCAGGAACAGAAATGCAGCCAGCCCCAGAAATGAATGAAGAGAAGGTTTAAAGCTTTCAGACTCAGGTAGTGTTCTCTCTTTCTGCGTCTCTCCAGATACGTGCTTTATGCTCTCCACCTATAAACCACCTTTCTCTGTCCCCAAACACAACAGTGGAACATAACTACCTTGAAGTCCCAAGTATTTACCCCATGGCCATGGGCATGTGAAGCTCCAACCCCTCTGTCCAGGGCCCAATTTCAAATTTCCAGGAAAGGAACACTGATGGGGCCAAACCTGGTTCAATCCTCTGTGTCTTCTACGGGGAGGAAGAAGTCGGGGGGGAGTGGGTGTGTAGGTTAAAAGACAGTTAAACGATTTGGGTTGGGTCAGACACTCCAAACATCCCCATCACACAGTCCCAGCTTTGTACTTGTTTTTATCATCATCTAAGGTCCACCTTAGACTTTTGCTAAGAGTCTAGAGCTTAAAAGAACTTAAGAGAATTAAAATTGAATTTAAGGGATCGGAGGGTAAGGAGCATTCACCATGGTTTTGGGAGTTCACGTCAATAATAGAAGCTAAAAATAAATTATACATTCTAGAAATAAAAATTGTCTTTTAGAAATATGATGGTCTATGTGGAAAACCCGAGAGAAATGAAAAAAGCCATAAGGTCTTAGAGGGCTGAGGTTCTGTCTTGGTTCAAGGTTGGACATCTAGAGCAATGCCTGACGTAGAGCACATGCTCACGTTCACTGAGCCGCTGACCAAACTCAAAACTTCCCAACTACCGAACGTCCAAATGGGTCACAGGTGTGCTCAGGGTAGTGCTACCCTCCATTAGTGCTAATTACCAGGACTAATGTGGTATTAGCTGTATAGGATATTAAAAAGGTTGAGAACCACTGAATAAATGACCAAAAGACTCCTGGAACTCAGAGTTCTAGCAAGGTGGCTGGTTACCAGGAAATCTGTATAAGGCCAAGACGTATTCAATAAATGTTCAAACTCATTGGTAGTAGCAAAAAATGCAAGTTAAAACAAACAAAACTAAGATTTTTCTTAAATGGGATTACCCAATCGTGGTGAGGGAACACAAAATAGGTACACACCGCCAGGGGAACACAGTGGAGAGAGGCCGTGGGCTACTGAGGCTTGGAATATATTCCAACATATTAAGTGAAAAACACAGGCTACACAACTGTATGTACTGAGATTATAAACTGGTAAGGCAACAAAGACTGAATTCAGCCCTTGGGTATGCTCTGTTTGAAGCCCAGTGTGTTTATAAAAATTGTGGCCCACATAAAAATTGGGAGATTTCATATTAAATCCGTATTGCTGGATTTCCAGCTTCTCTTGAAGAACTAGAAGGTAATAGTAACACCAACATGCATCCTCCCAGGGCCACGAATAAGTAGGCTGACCGGCCCCAGGTTGCCCCAGCCATGGACCATCTCCAGTGCCCAGGTCCCTAACACACACCCCGCCCCCAGACTGAGAAGCTCACACACCCAACTTGCTGAGAAATTTGAGCAGGCTCACCCCTCACAGCGTATGAACAGTCATTATCGCTGGATAGTGACAGTCTAGGTCCACTTTTTTCTTCCCTCATCTATATTTTCAAAAGTTTCCTTCAATAAACACGTATTGCTTTTGGAGTGAGGAAAAAAAACACGTTATTTGTTAAATTACCAAATCACAACTGCAATATCACTTCATCTAATGAGACTGAAACAACCAAAGATAACAGAAAATGACTGTGGTTTAAAACTAACTGAACTAAGGAAGTAATGTAAGGTTACAATTACAGCAGTATTTCCCTCCCTTTTATACTAATTAAAACACCAGCTTGGACAGACAATACCAGCATTTACAAATTACATCTTCCTCAAAGTTTACAGCTTCCACAGATACTCGAGTCACAAAACACCTATTTTAAGGATTCATTTTCCTATATTTAAAGTTTCTTTTGCCAACAAACATAAACAATTTTTATTGGAAATCTGTCAATTAACTTAATGTGTAAAAAGTTAAATAATTCCTGACCTTTATTTTACATTACTTGATTTGGTTTGATCAATAGTAACAGTAGTTTCATGAGAACTTCAAAAAGTTTCTACCAATCACCATTCATCGCACCCCATCTCTGAAACCTCAAAGAGTATCTTCATGGTAAAGAAAAACTACAAGGCTACGTAGAAATGTCAACATCCACAGATGACAAAGTAGAGCCAATTCAACATTTCTCTGTTCATCTCCTACAAGGCACTCCCACGCCCGTGACATCCAGAGTGATCTTTTTAAACAAAAGCAAATCATGGGACTCCCCTGCTTAAAACTTACCTTAGCTTCCTACTTGCACCAACTGAATAAAATCCAAACCAGTCCCTGTCTCCTTTATTCCTCACCCGTCTCTCCAGTGCTCACCGAACTCAGGTGACCCTGGCCTCTAGACAATCAGGTCCTTGAACACTAATCTACTCAACATGCCAACAAGCAATGTCCATGGTGCACCAGGCACTGTTCTAGATCCTGGGGATAAAGCAGTGAGCAACACAGACAAAACTCCCCGCCCTCCTGAAGCTTACATTCTAGTAACCTCTCTACCACCTTTACTTCCTCCTCAATTTCTGTAATCACTTGAAGAATTTTAAAACAATTAAAATGACTGTGTTAAAGGTATCTGGAAATAAGCAGTACTACCTATAATAATTTTAGTATCATTTACTGACTTTGTTTAATAGTAATTATTTATCGTAAGCAAAGGAGAGAAGAGAAATAAAAGAGTGGGACCTTTACTCAGTGAAATGGTATATACCAGGAATGGGACTGATTTGTCAATTTTTCAAGCTTTCTCTCATACTAGCTATACAGCTAAACTAGCTGTTATATGTCAATGACCAAAAGGTAATATTTCAATTCTGCCAGAATGGAGCAGTTGAATTTAAACAATTCCAGAAACTGAAAGACTACTTGTTTTCAAAATCTTTTATCTTAAGTTTACAGAAGTGGATTTTTATAAAACAGTGGATCCACAATGAACAGACTCTTACTACAGATAACATACAGAAATGGTGTGTGTGTGTTTATACAATGACTTATAATACAAAACACTGCCCTTGTTAGAACAATGTAACCGCTCAGGAAATTTGCCTCAGAGAAAAGTAATTAGCCCTAGACACATGCACACACACAAAGACAAAACAAATGGATCCCACAAACAACGTGTTTCCAATGCTTTTATCATAAGAATCAGTGTCCTCCTTGGGGCACCTGAGTGGCTCAGTTGATTGAGCCTCCGATTCTTGGTTTCAGCTCAGGTTATGGTCTCAGGGTCCTGAGATTGAGCCCCACGGCGGGCTCCCCGCTCTGCGTGGAGTCTGCTTGGAATTCTCTCTCCCTCTCCCTCTGCCTCTCCCCCACCTCTCCCCTCAAATAAATAAATAAAATCTTTAAAATTCAGTGTCCTCCTTAACTAGGATGGTTAAAGCATCGCACTAAAAGCCACTTGGCCGCACTCACTTCCACGAGCTATATCCATGTCTTGCAAATCCGTGATGAACAAGACCATCACTGACAGAGACACAAGGCAAATGTCCATTAAAGCAAGAGGATCGAAAGCACTGCCCTCCTGTAATAAGGAGAGGACGTTTCATTTTAACCACCAAGGATAAAAAAACAACAACTACTGACCAACTGCTACGACCTTGTTATTTTCACAGTCCTATTCAGCTGAATCCAAAACTCCATCACACCCCTCAGTTCAACTCCTGGCTCTACCACTCAGCCAAGAGTGAAGGGTACTCGGTACCATTCCCACACCACCTCGGTGGAGCCCCACACTACGCAATAGTGAGAACGGGTTTTAGCGACCAGCTTAAAACGGAGCTGTGGCAGTCCTCCCTCAGTACAAGCAAACTCAGGCCAGAGAGCTAAAGCCCAAACAATTTCACCAATGCTCTCTCTGGGCAGTAAGCTAGTAAGATAAGCGGCCGATTATTCATTCTACTAGAAAAAGGTCCAAAGAGCACTAATGAATTCAAATAGATTCTCCTGTTTCAAATTCACCTTGTTAGAGGGCCACAAAATGTTAATGATATTCCACCATCATATTTATTAATAGAACGGTTGTGTTTTGTTTTGTTTTGCTGAACAATCTCCCCAATGGATCCGTGACATCTCTCTCTCAGTGAGGCCTTCACATTCCTGAAGTGAACTTCCACAGGCCGCTTCAAATCTCCAAACTGGCCAATGCGGGAATGTTTGGACAGACTCCCAGCTGTCTCCCTGATCATACATCTACATGTAGTCCTTTCCAAGGCAAGGCCACGCATTACAAGTGAACCGTCTTTTCAAATTTCACTAGTCTTCTCTGGGACTCTAACCCTGCTTTTCATCAGGGGCACTTTCGGAAAACCACCACATTGGAAAGGATAACAAGGATAACATGCTCCGAGAGATGAACGTTAGACAGTAGACAAGGCTTATTTGTGAGCTAACTTACACAACTCACTTTTCAATGAGAGGGACTCAAATCTTTAAATTAATACACATCAGGGAACCTCTAGGTTATTCCAAAACTGAAATCAGAAATGTAAAAATACCCTAATGTCTATAAATCGTGTCCAGGGAACAGGCAGTCCAACGCTGTGACTGAAAGTCTGGGCTCCGGAAGTACACACCTGGGCGGCCACTTGCTGGCTCTTTACGTTCCTTCACTGCTGGTACCTCAGTTTCCAAGGCATATTCATCTAAAAAAGGATGGTTTTGTGAAGATTGAGTGAGTTAGTGTTTATCAAATGACGTAAAAGGACTTGCTAAATGTTAGCTGTCACTGTTATTGGTGTACAAATTTTCTGACTTTCCAGATCACACTCCTGAACACATCACATTAACATCCCTTTCTTCCTCCTAAAAATAATAATTCACTAGGTTTGTCACTGGTTAAGTCATTCCCAAAAAAAAGGAGGGAAGAAAACAGAACTCTCAATCAGGACGGTAGAGACGTAAATTGCTACAACCTTTCTAAGTGGCAATATGTATCAAAAATCTTAAAGTTAGCATATACTGTACTTTGATTCAGCAAATCCACTTCTAGAAACTTATGCTACAGAAAAAAATCTCACAGGTATACACAACGGTGTATGGAATAGTCACTGCAGAGTTACAACAGTGGAGGGAAAAGGAAACAAACTAATAATGTCTGATAAAAATTAATTGGTTAAATTATCACCGTTGTATGAAATGGAATCTTCAGTTATTATTACTATTATAACTGACAATATAGACATGGAAAGATTCACGATAACATATTAAGCCAAAAAAAAAGTTACAAAATAATCATGTATAGCAAGATCCCATATTTGCTACCAAAAATTGTATATAAAAAGCCACATGAACACAAAAAAAGAGGTTTTGGAGAGATACATGCCAAGGTAGTGGATTTATGAGTATTTTATAGTTTTTACTTTTCTGTATTTCAATTTTTCTACCATAAAGATGCAACTCTTTACAAGGGATATGAACTGATAAGCAGTTTGGTTCTGAAATAGACAATGAAGCTAAAAGTGATGACAAGTTATCTTTATTTAGAAAAAAACTTAAATTTACATAATACTTGATGGTCTATTAGATACTTTTAATGGCTAGTTATCCAATTAAAAATTATACATATTTAGTATCAAGAAATTAGCAAGAGACTTCAAGCGATGGATTTCTACAATCAAGTACAGCAGTACAAAAATTAAATGGGTTAGTTTTTAAGTTTTATATATTTTTAAATACCCCAATTCCTTATCATCATCATAATTATCATTTATTAAATGAACATATCTCAAGAACTTATGTAAGCACTCGTAAGTATTTAAACTTAACCTACTATTATCATTCCCATTCAGCCGAAAAAACTGAGACATTGAAATGTTAAGGGACTAGATCAAAGTCATAGACTATGCAGTCAAACCCAATATCCTCTAGAAATTTTATTCCTAACTGTTCAGCACTTTCAACTATATAACAGAAACTGTTATTTATGCGGCCCTACACTGGATTCTGAAAGAAAGGAATGAAGGTCATATTTTATTAGCATGAAAAATGAAATTGGAAAGCATACTAATTTTCTGTATTTTTTGTAAACCAATTTTTACAGCATTATTTGGGCTTATCATTGCTTACAAAACGGTATTTTGAGATAGTGATAACATACTAATTTACCACTACACTGTGACTTAAAATTTTGAGTCTCTTAGCAGTATTTTGATAGGAGCCTTCTTTCCAGTTTGATCTCCTTGAGCAGTCTATGCTGGGAAAGGTTCTCTCATTTCAGAGCCAACCAAACTTACAGAAATGACTGGGCATAGTACATGTGGCTCCTAATTTATAAAATCAGTGACTAAGTAATAAGATTTATTTTACAAGAAAAGGTTTTCAAATGTGGTCTCATTGCCATGTTATTCACTCATAAATATTTAATGGCCTTCCTCCAGGCACTATTCTAGGCGCTGGAGATAGAATGATGTGCCGAAATCTCTGCTTTTCTGAAACCTTTATTATAGGTGAATTATCTATCTGAAGGTCGTAGTCAGTTTTTCATTAACAGCCTAAGGTATAAAACTTGGTCTGTTACTTAAAATATCTGCTGTCTACTTCAGGAGATGGTCCTAGGAGATGCTCAGAGAGAAGGAAGCAGAGCGTCAGCTGTTCTCCAACTAGACTATCCCAGGAGAAATTCCTGCAGAACTTGTTTAAAAAACCGATTCCAGGGGCGCCTGGGTGGCACAGCGGTTGGGCGCCTGCCTTCGACTCAGGGCGTGATCCCGGCGTTATGGGATCGAGCCCCACATCAGGCTCCTCTGCTGTGAGCCTGCTTCTTCCTCTCCCACTCCCCCTGCTTGTGTTCCCTCTCTCACTGGCTGTCTCTATCTCTGTCAAATAAATAAATAAAATCTTAAAAAAAAAAAAAAAAAACGATTCCAGGGCCCCACCTCCAAGAGTTTGATTCTAAGGTGAGGTGACAAAAAAACCTCTGTTTAAACAAGAACCTCACATAATGCTGATCTAAGTGATCTGAGCTCCGGTCTTTGAGAAACCCACCAGTAAGTGGAGCCATTCAGAAGGAAATGATCATTCAGAAGAGAATAGCTCTATGGCAGTGGAATTTGAACTGAGTAACATAAACCCAACCCTCATGTAATTAGTTCTGTATAATTCACAAATCCAGCAAATTAAAAAGATGAGTAAGAATGGAGCAATTTACCAGCACCTCCTCCTTAATGTCTTATGAGATTTGAATTTGCCTCAATGTAGGCATTTGATGCAAAGATGAACTTCAGTTCTACCAACAGAAGAGATAAGCATTAAGAAAAAGGAAATTTCTAGTCAACTGCAAAAAAAAAAAAAAATGCTAAGAGGGACAAACATTTCACAGAACTTGCTACCACTCATTTTATGCCCTATTTCACAATGCTTAGTATCTGAACAATCCACAGGGTTCCAAAGTACATCAAAAATTTGTTCATTTCCTCTCCTACTCAGGCAGAATAATAATAATAGAGTATTGTGAAGGTGCCATGTGCCTCAGCAATTTCAACAGATACATTCTTAGATAAAGAAATACCATTTTTTAAAAAATCTATCAGAAATGCTCCTTAGTGGAGCTACTTCAAATAGTTTTAAATAGTTTTAATGCCACCACTAAATTAGCGTCCCTCATTTCCAATTTAGATTACTTAAAAGTTCCTCGGTTCTTTACCAACCTGCTACAGAAAAAATTCCCTTCCATTTTAGAAATACGTGCATTTTTAGTTATAACAAGCAAACACCCATCAGTACAACATAAATATGTCATGTAAACCAGAAAAAAAAATTTAAGGAAAAACAGCATCTTGTTCTGAGAGATCGGTAGAAATCCTCACCTTGAGGGAGGGTTTTAAGTTTCTGCACCTTAAATCATCTAAAAATAAAGGTACCCAGACAAATACATCCCTCCCATTTTAGAGGTTAAGAGTAGCACTTCACAAACCAGCTGGCCTGCTGGGTCCTGGCCCCAGTTCCTAACCTCAGATCCTGTCCACTACCTACCTAATCCATGAGAGATCCCTGAGCCTGTTCTTCATCCGTTCAAAGGGATTAGTAACATTGCCTCTCCGTTAACCGAATTGAGATTTTCCAGATGCATCTGTTTGTATGGTATTTGTTTTTATTATCTGTTCTTTTTATTGTACTTGCTTATACTATTTGTACGTTTGACCACGGAAATAGCAAGAGGAGGATGCCAGGAGATAAGCACAAAGAAACGCATCTGTCCGGAGTTCGCATATATTTAAAATTTCAGGCTGGTGCTGCCTTCAGAATAGCACTGATGATGACAAAGTTCTAAAGGAAACTTTCATATTAAGAGGCTATCAAAAATCTCCACAGCCTCCCACCCAACAGAAAAAGACGCTAATTTATTTCTTCAAAAGCAAAGCCTTCTTCAGTCTGAATCACAACAAAAGATGCCCATAGGAAATATTATCTGCGAAGTTGTTTTCTAATCCAAAGGCAAACAGAAGTAAAGGAAGGTGCAACGCATTCCTCGTCGGTTTCCTTTTCCTGGGGATTCTGATTACATTTCCTCGTTCAAGCAAGAAGAGACCGCAATTGTGCCCTGGGTCCACACCATAAGACCGTGTCTGTGCGTAAAGAAGGGAAGGAGAAGCAGCAGACCCCGGGGACGCGCTCCCACCGAAAGGAGAGCCGCTTTCTGTTAAATACCATCAGAGTCAGCCCCGGCGGGACGACTTAGGGCCAAACGGCATTGACTGCCCTTCACTGACAGGGATTTTGCAAGCACACGACAGAGAAAAAGAGATGAGCCGGAGACTCGAGGCCCGAGAGAGAGGCGGGCGGCGCGATGCCGCTCCCCGCGAGCTCCGGATCCCCGAGAGGCTGGCGGGGAGGCGAGGCTCGGCCAACCCGCCACGCTCAGGCGGCCGAGGGCAGCGAGGTCAGCCCTGGAAGGGCCGGCCGCCCCCACGCCCCCTGGGGAGGGAGGGACCCCGCTCGGCCGGCCAGGGCTGCGGACGCGCATTCAGCCCGAAGCCCGTCCAGCGGCCGCCACCCCCTCGGCCCGCCGCGGCGTCCTGGCCTCCCGGCGCCGGCCAGCCGGCCGCCCCGCCGCCACCCCCGGGAGGATGGGGAAGGACGAGGCGCAGGAGCGGCCGGTGCCGCGCCTCCCCGGCGCGCGGCAAAGGCTGAAGGGCGGCCCGAGGGACGCGCGCCGGCCCGAGGGACGGGCTCCCGGGGCGGCCATCGCGCCGACCCCCGCCCCCGCCACCTCCCCGTCCAGGCCGCCGCCGTCAAGCCCGCTCCTCACCTCATCTCCAGGCGGGTCCGCGCTGCCGCCCCAGGGACAAATCAGTGCAGCTCACTCGCCGCGGGGAGGGACGCAGGAGCCGCAGCCCCGCACACCATCCCCGCCCGCCTGCCCGCCTGTCCGTGCGTCCCGGAGCCCGCTTGGGATTCTCCCTCGCGAGCCGCCGTACTACGGAGCAACCAAGCTGCGCTCCCTCCCCTCTCCTCCGCTCTTCTCTACCTCCTTCGCTCCCTCCCTCGCTCCCTCGCTCCCACCTATCTCCTCATCTCCCTCCGCTGCCTCTCCCGCCCCCATCCACCCCTCCATCTCCGCCCACAGATGGGTGGGAACGGACAGTCCTCCAATCGGAAGAAGGGGTCCGCACCTCCTCACCGCCCCCTACCGCTACCCCCGCCCACCGCGGGAACGAGGGAGGAGGTAATTCAAAAAAAAGGAAGAGGATGGAGTGACAGCCAAATCAACCAATCAGTAAGCGCAAAGGGGGTAGGACTAGAACTGCCTTTTCTCCCCGCCCCCTTCCCAGAAGGCGTAACCTAAAGCTTCTTGCGGGGGGATTTCCCAGGTGGGGCTTATGGAGATTTTGTTCCACGGTTTTGGTGCATCTCTCCGTTGTCGTGAGAGGCATTAGTTAGGATGCACTCAACTAAATTAGTTACAAAAGGTTTTAAACGAGAGAACAGCGTAGAGGCGAAAAAGAGGCGGGTTACAGTCCAGGGAAGGCGATAGGGCACACGGTTGGAATGAGGAAGGGTGTGGTCTTTAATGAAAATTTGCATAAAACGGAACCTATCCGGGAGATTACCATTTCGCCCATTTATTGGTAGCCCCTGGCGCGACGCTTCTCCTGGCGGAGCATTCCGGGAGATGTAGTTCCGAGTTCGGTTGCTATGGCGTTCTCCACAGCCTCCGGTCGAAGAGTGACGAGAAGCCTGACCAATGGGAGCAGCGCCTGGGCCAGCGGGGGCGGGGCCCTCTCCAAAAGGACTCCAAGGTGGCGGTGGCGAAGGCGCAGGCCGTTGGGGCGGCTCGGAGGCAGGTGAGCCCCGGGACCCCGGTTCTGTGTCTTGGGAAGCGGGGCTTTGTGCTTTGGACGCCTCGAGGAACCGTGCAACCCTGGGGTGAATGGTGGTTGGTGCTGCGCCCCAACCCCAGACCTCCTCGGGCCCAGGCCTAGCTTAGCGGGGGCCGCTGAGGGGCGGGAAAGACTTGACAATTTCCTGGTCCTTACAGGTTTTGATTGTAGGTTTTATCTCAGTTTGCATCTCCCTCCCTTTATAGAAGCAAAAGTCAAAGGTCCCTTTCAGTGAATCTCCCAGGTTGGATTTTTGCCCCCAGCTTTCTTTTTGTTCCTATAATTTGCGTTTCTTTTTCTTTCTCCCGTACTCCTCTGCCACCGCTCTTTCCTCCTTCACTTTCCTTTTTCGGTGAACAATTACCTAAAGCAAGTGTATTCTCATTTACGTGATTATACGGCCGGCTTTGCCGTCTTAAGAGAAGCAGCGAAAAACCCTGGAGCTGTGCGTGAGAATCACCTCAGAAACATGTTGAAGTGCAGATGCTGAATTTGTAGGTCTGGGCGGGGCCTGAGACTCTGCATTTCTCACAAACTCCCGAGTACTGCTAGTCCATGTTCTGAGTAACGGGGAGTTCTACATCAGCTCTGTTCGATACAGACATAACGCGAGGCACTTAATTTTAAATTTTCTGGTAACCACATTAAAAAACATGAAACACGTGAAATTAATTTTAACAACGTTTCGTTTAACCCAGTATATCCAAAATTTATCATTTCAACCCATAATCAAATACTTTAAAATTGAAATATTATAAATTCTTGTATTTGTTATACTCTACGCCCAACGTGGAGCTTGAACTCACAACCCCGAGATCAAGAGTCGCTTGATCTACGGACTGAGCCAGCCAGGCGTCCCAGTTCTTTTTTTTTTTTTTTTTTTAAGTGTCTTTGAAATCTAATGTGTGTTTTACCTTGACGACACGTCTCAGTTCTGATTAGACACAGTTCAAATGTTCCTTAGCCACCTGTGGACTAGTGGCCACTGTTACTGGACTGCGCAGGTCCAGGAGGTATAGGTGTCCCCTGCAGAAATTAAAAGGTGTTAAAGCTCAAACGGTTGCATGTAACCAAACCCTTTGTTGCTCTGCGAGATGGGCCTGGGAACTACTTTAGAGAGGCGCTCTGCCCAATTTGCAGAAATAATAGTAAAAATAGCCAACACTTACCGAACGGTTATTTTGTGACAGGTGTTGTACTGAGTGCTTTGCTGGTATTGCTTCTTTACAACAACCCTTGTAGGTAACTACTGCTATATTTTGTAGATGTGGAATCTAAGATCTAGAAGGTTGAGATTGAGTAGCCTAAAGCCATACAGCCAGCAATTCAACCAGGATTCAAACTTGGGTCAGTTTTGACTTCTAAATCCTGTCAACCACTGCAGTGTATGATTATTATTTTTTAATCAATAATTTTACTTCATTGATGCCTCTGCTCCAGTTTATGGCTGATGAAATGCTCAAGTTGAAACAGAGAGGGTTTCTTCATGCAAGGTCAATTTGCCTATCAGTTGGAGTGACATACTTTGGTAGTATTATAAATATTCCATGCTATATATATATTTTTTTTTTTCAGTAAGCTCTCGCCCTACATGGGGCGTGAATTCAGGACCCTGAGATCAAGAGTTGCATGTTCTAGGGGTACCTAGGGGTCTTGGTTGAGTGTCCAACTCTTGATTTGGCTTGGGTTGTGGTCTCAGAGTGGTGGAATGGAGCCCGGGGTTGGGCTCTGCACTCGGCACAGAGTCTGCTTGTCCCTCTCCCCCTGCTCATGCTCTCTCTCTATTTAGCTCTAAAATAAATAAATAGTCTTTTTTTGAAAAATTTGCATGCTCTACCGACTGAGCCATCTCCATGCTGTATTATAAATCTTTCTTTAAAAAAATTTTTTTTTTATTTATGAGAGACAGAGCGCGTGCACACATGTGGAGAGAAGCAGAGGAAGAGGGACAAGCAGACTCTGCGCTGAGCGCAGAGCCCGACTCAGGGGCTCGATCTCACGACCCCAAGATTATGACCTGAGCTGAAACCAAGGGTCGGAGGCTTAACCACTTGAGCAACCCAGGTGCCCCTCCATGCTGTATTATAAATAATATAAGATACTATTTCCCCAGTACTGTATCCCGGGCAGTAATGTCTTGATTCATTTGTGTACCACTCTGAAGAAAGAGGAATGGGAAAGCTTGGAAATTTCTAAAATACTTCACTGTGGTGTCACAGTGTTTTTTGGTTTTTTTTTTTTTTTGTGGTTACATCTTTTTATTATTATTATTAAAAATAATGCTTACTCCTGTGAACTTTACACTGAATATTTCAAAGACAACATTATGATTTTTCTAGGCCTGCTGAATGGTACTGTGCTGAGCTAAGGTGAGTTTTATGGTTAGAAGAGCAAAAATACACATATCTACACATGCTAAAATACAATATTTTGCAAAATAATTTTTCCTATTTTTACACATTGTTAAGAAAGACACACCTTGTAAATTATTTTCTCTTCATTGTGGATTTATTAGTAAATATTTAATCAAAATCACAATTTCTTTTTTGCTTCTGAAGCAAGAAATGGTTTCTTAAAGATTCTGTAGTAGATTGGAGAATTAAATAAGCATTTACAAACTGCAGGAATGTTAGTTAAAAAATGATTGTTGAAATCAACTGGAGAAGGGAGAGTGTGCTAGAGATTTAGAAAGGACCCCTCCATTGCTTATATCCCTCATCACCCCCTGCATTGTCCCAGTGTCCCATGACTAAGCTAGCGTAAAGAGGAAAAGGTCATTCATCGCATCACACCATTGCCATAATCAGAAGAGGCTGTAGCTTTAATATGGTCATCATATCCCCCATCCTCTTCAACTGATGCTTGGATCCTGTTTATGAAGCCGCTGTAAATGTGTATCCAGCCTCTGTTTAAATCCCTCTAGTGATAGGGACCATGCAACTTTCATGAATTTTCCAAAGTTTTAAATTAAATACCTAAAATGTGAAAGTAGAAAGTTCTTGGGGCACCTGGGCAGCTCAGTTAGTTAAACATCCAACTCTTGGGGCTCCTGGGTGGCTCATTCGTTAAGCGTCTGCCTTCGGCTCAGGGCGTGATCCCGGTGTTCTGGGATCGAGCCCCACATCAGGCTTCTCCGCTGGGAGCCTGCTTCTTCCTCTCTCACTCCCCCTGCTTGTGTTCCCTTTCTCACTGGCCGTCTCTCTGTCAAATAAATAAAATTTTTAAAAATCTAAAAAAAAACAAAAAACATCCAACTCTTGATTTGGGCTCAGATCATAATCTCAGGTGGCGAGATCAAGCCGGTGTCCAGCTCCACTGGGCACAGAGCCTACTTGGGATTCACTCTCTCCCTCTCCCTCGGCCCCTCTCCCCCTCCCCAAAGAGAGTTCTTATAACACCTGTTATTAGCTAGAAAAGCTTTTCAGGGTGTAGCCAGGTGTGAGCCCTATCACAGTGTCTTCTGTTCCCATCTTGTCAGGAGTTTTATGCAGTTAATGCAGTTGTATGCAGCAAAATGCCTGTGTACTAACTGTTTATGCGGAGTGTCCTTAGAATACACAGATTCCTAGAGACCGTTGCCTACACAGTGAAGAGTTGTCCTCCAATTGTTACAACCATGCATTTACCTCCCTCTTTAAGAAGCAGAGGGAGCTGGGGCACATGGGTGGCCCAGTGGGTTAAGCATCTGCCTTCGGCTCAGGATGGAGCCCTGCTCAGCGAGGAGTCTGTTTCTCCCTCTCCCTCCCCCTAATCATGCTTTCTCTCACTCTCTCTCTCTCTCTCTCTCAAACAAATAAATAAAATCTTGAAGGAAAAAAAGCAGAGGGAACTTACCTAGTTAGGACTACCATTCTCCACAACCTGCAACATAATGACTTGAACCAAAGCTCCAGCTAGTTACTTTGATTATGCTAACCAAAAATTTTAACCAAATAGTTGAGCATGTCGTTTGACATATTTCTTTATCTGATATGTGGATACGTATGAAAATTCTCACAGATTAAGAACATTGTTAAAACTTAATATTAAATCACCTCTTCAATGTAACTGAAGAGTTACCCCCTCACAGTCCAGCTGGCTAGTATAATAATGTTGTGCACCAGTCCTGACACGATGATGAACATATGGGGCCAAATTTTGTTGAATTCATGTTTTTTCTGTAGCCTACTGCTTGACAATATATCCTTGATTTCCTTAAAAAGAGGGTTGGTTAGAAATACTGTAACTGGGGGGCGCCTGGGTGGCACAGCGGTTAAGCATCTGCCTTCGGCTCAGGGCGTGATCCTGGCGTTATGGGATCGAGCCCCACATCAGGCTCTTCCGCTATGAGCCTGCTTCTTCCTCTCCCACTCCCCCTGCTTGTGTTCCCTCTCTCGCTGGCTGTCTCTATCTCTGTCGAATAAATAAATAAAATCTTTAAAAAAAAAAAAAAGAAAAGAAAAAAAAAGAAATACTGTAACTGAATCCTGACCCCAAGTGGCCACAATATTGCAAAGTTTGTATTGGGGACTAATAGGAATGTGAGCATATAAGAGTTTGGACTTTCAGGAATTAAGATTTCCATAGATGGATTGAATGAGGGGAGAAAATGAAGCCACCCAGCAGTGTGTGGCCATCGTTGAGGCTTGAGGCATTTCAATGTTAGCACATCCCTTGTGCTAACACCCATCAAAACCAAAAGTGAACAGGTGAGCCAGGACATCATAAAGGAAAAGGAAATTTGGGTCAATAACCTAATACAGAGGGAGGAGTTATGATAGGCTCTAAAATATCCCTGATGACTGAAGATTAGTACCACAAAGTGTTGTTTTGGGAAAAGATGACTCCAGTTTTGTTTTGTTTTGTTTTGTTTTTAAAGATTTTATTTATTGCATACCTGGGTGGCGCAGTGGGTTAAGTGCCTGCCTTCAGCTCAGGTCATGATCCCGGGATCGTGATCCCAGGGTCCTGGGATCGAGTCCTACGTCAGGCTCTCTGCTCAGTGGGGAGCCTGCTTCTCCCTGTGCCCCTCCTCTTCCCTCTGTCCCTCCTCCCTGCTTGTGCTCTCTCTCTCAAATAAATAAAAATCTTTAAAAAAAAAAAAAAAGGATTTTATTTATTTTTAGAGAGATTGGGGGGGAGGAGCAGAGGGAGAGGGACAAGCAGACTCCAAGGAGCACAGAGCCAGGTGTGGGGCTCGATCCCACAACCCCAGATCGTGACCTGAGCTGAAATCAAGAGTCAGTCGCCAGGGCCACCCAGGTGTCCCAAGATGACTCGAGTTTTATGTCTGTTGAATTTGAGCTAGACCTGATACTCTCAGAACACTTTTGGTCTGAAAGTGTAGATAAGGAATAATCTGTAGAGGTTTTGTTTACAAGTATTAATAGATGAGCTCCTTGAGAAACGAAGTGTAGTAGAAGACCAAATGGAGTCCACGCCGCTGTTATAATGAAGATGAAACCATTCAAAGTTTCTTTCCATTGGCTTTTTAGAAATCCCTTTAAAGATCAGTATTTTTATTAACTGCTTTCTTGAAGCATTATATTCAAGTGTTTGCACCAAAAATTATTTAAAATAAGTGTCTTTGGGTGCCTGGGTGGCTCAGTTGGTTAAGTGTCTGCCTTTGGCTCAGGTCATGATCCTGGGGTCCTGGGATGGAGCCCTACACGGGGCTTCCCTGCTCAGCCTGGAGTCTGCTTCACCTCGTCTGCCCCTCCCCACCACTCATGTGCTCTCTGTCTCTCAGATAAATAAATTTAAAAAAAAAAAAAAAAGGTATCTTTTAAGATTTTTTGTTAGGATTTTATTTTTAAGTAATCTCTACACCCAACATGGGGCTTGAACTCACAGTCCCAAGATCAGGAGTCACGTGCTCCACCGACTGAGCCAGCCAGGTGCCCCAAAACAGGTGTCTTGATACTTGCTTCTCCAGATTTTTTAATAGGTTTAATGTGTGACCATTATAAAAATTTAAAGTATTAAAAACATAATTCTCAATTTGTGGACTTATGTCAAATATATTTAAAATCTGATGTACCTGAAAAAAATATAAAATCTATGCTTTTTATAGGGCATATTAGCCTATGTTTTTAAACAGGTTTATTTTCATTTAAAAGTTTTATGTAGCACTTTTCACAAAGTTTACAGAACATATAATTTTGAAGTTTTGCATGACATTCATTCTTGGAAATGGCGCAAGTATTATATATCTCAATTTATATTTTTATTTTATAAAATATTCAGCTATTTCGGGGCACCTGGATGGCTCAGTCAGTTAAGCATCTTGATTTCAGCTCAGGTCATGATCTCAAGGTTGTGGGATCGAGCCCGGCATCACTGCTAAAGATTCTCTCTCTCTCTCTCTGCCCCTCCCCTTCCCTCTCTCTCTCCCTCTGTAAAAAAATTAAAAAAAAAAAAATACTCAGCTATTTTATTTTCTGTGTGCAAATATCTTCACATTCGATAAAAATTTTACTAAATAGTAGACTAAGTGTTCCATTTAATCTAGACCAGCGCCTGAGAAACTATACTGTCCATTCTACCATTTTCTTAATGTTAAGAATTCAGTATTCCTTTTGGTGTTCTGCAAAACAAGTAAATAACATTTCCTCAATTTTCTCCTAGCCACTTTTCTAAAAACACTTTTCTTTCTTCACTTTGTAACTTTGAGGATATTTTTGTTCCCACGTGGTTTTTTATTGGACCAACTAAACTACTTTTTTTCCTACTAATCAGGCCTATTTTATTTTATTTTTTAAGATTTTATTTATTTATTTGACAGAGAGAGAGAGACAGCCAGCGAGAGAGGGAACACAGAAGGGGGAGTGGGAGAGGAAGAAGCAGGCTCCCAGCGGAGGAGCCTGATGCGGGGCTCAATCCCAGGAACCCCGGATCACGCCCTGAGCCGAAGGCAGACGTTTAATGACTGAGCCACCCAGGTGCCCCTAATCAGGCCAATTTTAACTTAATTTGGAGGAACCATTTAGGCCAATTTGACTAAAAATGTTGACATTATTGTGTATATAATATTTGCTTTAGGGGGCACTGGGGATACAAACAAGCCTTATCTTCTAGAGTCTTTGAAATTGGGGCACATGCTGTATGAGGTTCATGTGAATGGTAATCTGGGAAACATGCTATATGTTTTAAGATGCATTGCACAGGGGCGCCTGCCTGGCTGGCTCAGTCAGAGGAGCATGCGACTCTTGATCTCTAGGTTTTGAGTTCGAACCCCATGTTCGGTAAAGAGATTACTAAAAGAAGTAAATAAACTTTAAAAAAAAAAGAAAAAAAAGATGCATTGGGCAGAGAAGACAGTGGCTTCCAGAATTACTTTGAAATCAAGGTGTTGATGCAATCGTTTCATTTTTCAAAAAGGAACTACTAGTAGCTCCAGACTGGAAGGAGCAGTGATTTCTTTATTTAATAATAATAGATATTGATTCTTCCAAGCAATGGCTGGGAAAACCTTCTAGTTAGTAAGCAAATAAAGTACGGTTTTGTTTGTTGGTATGTAACGAAATCTGGAAGCATGGAACAGATACGGTAGATTGCGTGTCGCTGGGTGTGATTTCAGAGAAGGAGTAGGACTTGAGTTGTATTCAGTTGGCAGAATCTGTAGAGTAAGTTTGGCACAGTCTCAGAGAAAAAGCAATGCCTGGAAGTCCTGAGACCGGGATGACCAGATGGTGTGAGGTCACACTGACCAGCTCAGAAAGAGAACGTGTGTTAGAAAGACAGGGGAGTAAAGTAGGTTAGAGACAGTGAGTATGCATTTTAGACAGCCTTGAAAACCAAGCAGAAGAGGTTGGATTTAAAGTTGTAAGGAGGGGCGACTGGCTGGCTCAAGTTGGTAGAACTGCGACTTTTGATCTCAGAGTTGTGAGTTTGAGCCCCACATTGGGTGTGGAGATTACTTAGAAAAATAAAATAAAATCTTAAAAAAAAAATTGTAGGGAATACATAGCTGCTGTATCTATGCTTAGATCTTTCCCCTCTCCCCTGCCACCGCAGCCAACACTGACGTACACACACCTGCAACCAAACAGATAGAATTAATATCGGACCTACCTCTACCTCTGAAACTCATAATACGCTATATGTTAATTAATCTAAATAAAATTAAATTAAAAAAAAATAAATGTCCAAGAAAAAAAGAATGTTCTTAATAAGATAGTTTGTAAAAGACCCAAACTAGAAACAATCAAATGTTTAGTGGAATGGGTAAATAATGATTTAATCACAAAATAGAATATAGCATAACAAGGGTGAGAATGAACCACAATACAGGAAACAACATAGATGATGCTCACAAATGTAATATTGAGAGAAAGAAACCAGACATGAAGGAGTATGATTTCACTTGTATAAAGTCAAAAACAGACAAAACTAATCTGTTTGAAACTTGGGATGTTGAGTATCCTTCACAGGGGAAGGTGGTGACTATAAGGGGAATGAGGAAACTTCTGGAGTTCTAGTGATGCCATTTCCTTGCTGTGACATGGCCATATTCACTTTGCAATATGCAGTGAGCTATACATTTAGGATCCATGAACTTGGCTGTGTATATTTTATTCTTCTATAAAATTTATATTTAAAAAAATAGTCTTGCCATCTACATTGTTGGTGGGAATGCAAGTTGGTACAGCCACTCTGGAAAACAGTGTGGAGGGCCCTTAAAAAGTTAAAAATTGAGCTACCCTGTGATCCAGCCATTGCACTACTGGGTGTTTACCCCAAAGATACAGACGTAGTGAAGAGAAGGGCCATATGCACCCCAATATTCATAGCAGCGTTGTTCACAATAGCTAAATCGTGGAAGGAGCCAAGATGCCCTTCAACAGATGACTGGATTAAGAAGTTGTGGTCCATATATACAATGGAATATTACTCAGCTATCAGAAAGAACGAATTCTCAACATTTGCTGCAACTTGGATGGCACTGGAGGAGATAATGCTAAGTGAAATAAGTCAAGCAGAGAAAGACAACTATCATATGATTTCTCTCATCTATGGAACATAAGAACGAGGAAGATCGGTAGGGGAAGGAAGGGATAAAGAAGGGGGGTAATCAGAAGGGGGAATGAAACATGAGAGACTATGGACTCTGAGAAACAAACTGAGGGCCTCAGAGGGGAGGGGGGTGGGGGAATGGGATAGACCGGTAATGGGGTAGTAAGGAGGGCACGTATTGCATGGTGCACTGGGTGTTATACGCAACTAATGAATCATCGAGCTTTACATCAGAAACCGGGGATGTACTGTATGGTGACTAACATAATATAATAAATCATTTAAAAAAATAAAAATAAAATAAAAAAATAGTCTTGCCATAGAATTATAGTTGACCCCTGAACAAGTCTGGGATTAGGAGAACCAACCTTCCAAATGGTTGAAAATCTGCAGATAACTTTTGACTCCCCAGAAACTTAACTGCTAATAGCCTACAGTCGACTGGAAGCCTTATTGGTAACAGCACATATTTTCTATGTTATATGTATTATACTCTGTATGCTTACAATAAAGTAAGCTACCGAAAAGAAAATCTTATTAAGAAAATCATAAGGAGGGCCTCAGTCGGGTAGGCGTCTGCCTTCCCTGCTCAGTAAGAAGTCTGCTCCTCCCTCTCCCTCAGCCCCTCCCCTTGCTCGTGTTCTCTGTCACTCTCATTCACTCTGTCTCTCAAATAAATAAATACAATCATTTAAAAGAAAAAGAAAAAAAATCATAAGGAAGAGAAAATACATTTACAGTACTGTACTATAAAAAAAAAATCCATGTATAAGTGGACCTGTGCAGGTTGAACTTGTGTTGCTTAAGAGTCAGCTATATTATGAAAATTAAACAATTATGGAATCCTTAGAGATGCTTCAAGAAGTTCACAGAATACAGGGGCACCTGGGTAGCGCAGTCGTTAAAGCATCTGCCTTCGGCTCAGGGCGTGATCCTGGCGTTCCAGGATCCAGTCCCACATCGGGCTCCTCCGCTGGGAGCCTGCTTCTTCCTCTCCCACTCCCCCTGCTGTGTTCCCTCTCTCGCTGACTGTCTCTCTGTCACATAAATAAATAAAATCTTTTAAAAAAAAATATCTTAAGAAGTTCACAGAATACAGGTTTAATACTTCCATTAAATGGTTTATAAACTGATACAGAAGAATCAGGGGTATGATTTTAGTGAGTGTCTTGACTGTTCACTTTTTCTTTTTAATGGTCTTTTTTAAGATTTTGAAAGCCCTGGGGCGCCTGAGTGGCTCAGTTGGTTAAGCATCTGACTCTTGATTTCCGCTCAGGTCCTGACCTCAGGGTCTTGATCTCAGGGTAATGAAGTCCAGCCACGTAGGGCTCTGGGCTCAGCAGGGTGTCCACTTGAGATCCTGTCCCTCTGCCTCTTCCCCAGCTTGTGTGTGTGCGTGTCCCTGCGTGCCCACGCACTCTCTCTCTCCCTCCCAAATAAATAAATAAATCTTAAAAAAAAAAAAAAAAAAAGCCTTGAAAGCCCTTTAAATGCCACCTTTGGTAATTAAAATTGAGGTCTGTGGCCCTCGTAAAAAAATATTTAAGTACAACTTGTAATTTTTATTGAATAGCAAAGTGAAATGAAGCACCAGCTCACCTTGGTGTGAAAGGTTGAACTGTAAGCCCATTCTTAATAAGACATGTACTCAGAGATTGTTGCATATTCTCTTGTTTGACCACTTTCAAGAATTATTATCTAAAGTTTTTGTTTGAAAACTACATTTATAGTTGTCGTTTTATCCTTTGTCAGCATTATTTTTCAATTTTTGCTTTCATTTTAGTCTGGAAGAACATTTTATTTCATGTTTATATATATGTGTATGAATTTTTTTTAGGTGACTATGAAAGGCTTATATTTTCAGAAGAGTTCTACAAATGAAGAAATAACATTTGTATTTCAAGAAAGGGTAAGAAAAATGGTTTAATTATTAAATGAAAAAGGTAGTTTATTTTCTATATGTAATAGAACCAGTTTTAAATACCTATTGTATGTTATTTTGAGTGGAACCGAGTAAAAATTACTTAAATGAAACTTACAAACTCCTTTAATCTTATGTGGAAATGGTGCTCCATATTATAGTATTAGCTATTTTTTTTAAAGAGTTTTTAGTTCCTCAGGGTGGTGGTATAAAACATATTAGGAAAACAGAATAACCTTGATAGTCTTACATGCTGTCAAATTAACCCAGCATATTCAGAATACCACAGTAAAGTGACTATTCAGATTGTAGCCATATTTCAGAAAATATTTCTCCCATGTTGTAAAATGGAAGAGGTGGAAAATCATTGTTTTCCACACTAAATTCTGAGCTTTCCAAAATTATCTCATTTGCTAAACTCTAAATTATCTCTTGTTTTTGCCCACTTTAAGAACAGGTAGTAGAATTTTCATATAGTGGTGATCATTTGAAAGGTTCGTGGCAAGCCAAAATCATTCCACTGTTAACTTAGGACCCAAAACTGAGTGCTGTATTTATTTCATGGTAGTAATAAGAATTTCTGAATCATGAATACAATCCAGTTTTTCTGTTATCTTTTACTAACTCCAAAATTAGGTCAGGAGTCGAAATCTCAGACAGCTTGTCTTCTACCACTGAATCAAGATGAAGGTCTCAGAGGTTTGATTGGGTCTTGGGAAGAATCATGTACAGGTTCATACGATCATGAGTAAAATCCACACATTTATCGATAATATTGAAGATCTCTATAATATCACCAAATACTATCAAATCTGAAACTTTTAAAAAGAGATACTCCCAGACTATTGTATTCAAGTCAAATAAAACAGTGATCTCTTTGACAGGTTGTAAGAGGGACTACAAAAGTAGCTATTCTTACCCAGCTTTTGATCTCATTTTTGGGCATCAGGAGTTGAGGGGAATATTTTAATTATTGGCACCAGGATATGGTTATTTGGCAGAAGTGATACTATATTTAATAAATAGTACAGGTGGGTGACATTGAGTGCCTGAGTGTGAATGATTCTTTGCCTTTGAAGTTATATCTAGCTGTGGAATAGTGGGGTAATTAAGATCCATTAAGTTTGTATTTTGACCCCAAAATCCCATGGGGCATGCTGAAATGTCTAAGACAGATGTTAAATAAGGTAAGTTAAATAAGAGAGACACAGGTAACACCAAGCAACTTCATTTATAGCTTAAGAAAATTCCAAAATCATTGAAGGCTATATGTCATGCATATAAGGATATCCCTGTATGTGTGAAGATTTGATGCTTTGAGATTGTTTAGATTGAAATAAAGTACAGTATTTGATGCTCTCCTTTTTACCCCAAAAATTTATTGCCTACACATATATCCATGTCGGTATCTATGCATCTTTAAAATAACTACTGTAAGGCTTTTTAGACATTTTACCCCAAAATTCCCCTTCTATTTTCTTTATTATATACTATGGAATAATTATTTGTGGCTTTTTCAGTTAGCTGTAAGATTTGGGGTCTGTTTAGTTTTATTCAATTATGTATTCAATTATGTTTTCACAAAAGAAAGGCATGTTCTCAAAGGAGTGTATTATTTGGTTCTAGGAAAATCTTCCTGTTATAGAAGATAACTATGTGAAACTTCAAGTTAAAGCTTGTGCTCTGAGCCAGATAAATACGAAGGTATGATGCTTTTATTTTGACCAAAAGTCAAATGAGAGTTTCCTGGTATATTTAGTGTACAAATATATAATGATAACTGACTTCTGACTGCCAAAAAATTAGCATCCTTAGAAGACTAAAATAGCTGGGCACCTGGGTGGCTCAGTCGGTTAAGCGTCTGCCTTCCGCTTGGGTCATGATCTCAGGTCCTGGGATCCAGGTCCCTGCTCAGTGCGGAGCCTGCTTCTTCCTCTTTCTCTGCCTGCTGCCCCCCTACTTGTGTGCTCTGTCAAGTAAATAAATAAAAATCTTAAAAAAAAAAAAAAAAGAAGAAGAACAAGACTTATAAAATAGCTAGGGAAAAAATGTAATGTCAATTTGTGTGTTTCTGTATTACTATCTAACTGAAGTCAGACATTTTATATTATATGAAAATATTTTATAAACTCCTTTACATTGTGAAAGACTAAGAATTTATAATTACTAAGGCCTATTAATCAAGGAAGAAATTACTTTTTTTTTTTTAGATTTTATTTATTTGAGAGAGCACAAGCAGGGAAGGGGCAGAAGTGGAGGGAGAA
This sequence comes from Ursus maritimus, assembly GCF_017311325.1. Lineage (NCBI taxonomy): Eukaryota > Metazoa > Chordata > Mammalia > Carnivora > Ursidae > Ursus > Ursus maritimus. The sequence goes on from NW_024426552.1 coordinate 11,346,708, forward strand.
GCAGATTCCCCACTAAGCAGGAAGCCTGACATGGGGCTTGATCCCAGGACCCTGGGATCATGACCTGAGCCAAAGGCAGACACTTAATTGACTGAGCCACCGAGGCGCCGCAAGGAAGAAATTACTTTCATAAATATAGTAAAAATAAATCTAGAAATCTAATCAGTGATCTATTAACTATTCTGTAGGTATTTCTAGTTAATGTCTTTAGAAAGGGTTCATATTCTTGTTGTCATTTCTCTTATTCTCTCTCTTGCTCACACTTACACATCCCCGTGCTCATACCACCTCACAGTAATCGTCCATTAGTGACAGGAAGTACATGAAAAGTCTTCAAATAGTAAATAAAGTGTGGTTAAGTGTGTCATGATAAATAAAGCAGGTCCATTTACTCAGTTTTGTAAAAATTAATGCTGTAGTTTTATTAGACCCTTAACTTCCTGGATTATAATGTCATCATAATTTCTAGGAATCTAAAACTTTTCTGCGATAGTCACATTTAGGAAAATTACAGAACAAGGTCGTAGGTTTCCATTGGACAACATGAGCATGACTTGAGAGGCAATTAGTCAGATGCCTTGAAATCCTTTCACCAGAAGTGCTAGTACTTACTACTCCTTGTGTGCCAAGTTGTATGTTCAGACCATCCAAGGTGTTGTTTTTAAAACTATGAAAAATTCATCGACATCCCCAGTCTCGGAAAATTATCTCCACTTCTAACAGAAAGAAAGTAAGTTAGAGTAAAATCAATTTAATGAAATATTGCCCAACTAGGAAACATAATGGTTATAAAAACTGTGTAGTAATGTAAGAAAATGCTTGTGTTGGGTGAAGGATGCAGGATGCAGTTGTTTTGTTTTTTTAAGATTTTATTTATTTATTTGACAGCAAGAGAGCACAAGCAGTGGGAGGGGCAAAGAGAGAGGGGGAAGCAGGCTCCCTGCTGAACAGAGAGCCTGATGTGGGGCTCCATCCCAAAACCCTGAGATCATGACCAAAGGATGCAATTGTGACATGACTAAAGCTCTGTAAAAGTCTGCATGAAAGAAATTGTAGAACACCCCATATTTCCATTGCTATGTCATAGGAACATCTTAGGAAAAACATAAAGTTCCACATAGAAAGAGAGACTTTTCTGGCAATCACATATATACAGGAGATCAGAAAATTTTTAAATAAAGGAAATATACAAAAGAATTACTTCAATTTATTTTTGTTGTGGTTCCTACAATCCTCTATCTTAAATGTGCCTAGCATCTCTAGTATTATTATAAAAGCATAAGTGGCAGGAACTTAAACTATAGGTCTTTGTACACCCTGCCACTTTAAATGTCAAGTACGTAATTGGTTCGGAATCCAATGAAATACCTCTTAAAAAATAATTTATCCTGGGGTGCCTGGGTGGCACAGTTGGACCGGCATTCGACTCTTGGTTTCAGCTCAGGTCCTGATCTCAGGGTCGTGAGATCAAGCCCCACGTCAGGCTCCACGCTCAGCACAGAGTCTACTTGAGATTCTTTCTCTCCCTCTCCCTCTGCCCCTCTCTCTCTCAAAAAATAAATATTTAAAAAATAATAATCTATCCTTTAAAAAAAAGAAACTTCAATCTGAAATAATATGGCAGTTTCCCTTATGTTATCTCCATCACTTTTTCCTTCTCTTACCAAAGACTTGTGAGAAACACTGAGATGATGTTCAAAGATGTGGGAATGGAGAACTTTTTGTTCTCACTGGCTACATCCCCTTTATTCAACAATGTCCTCTCCAAACTCCCTTCACCCCACAAGAATGAAGTGACTGGTAAAAAGTATTTAGTCAACCAAGCAGAGTTTTGGCCATAATTTCCCTTCATATATGGCGAGTAAAAATGCTAAACAAAGGATATTAATGGTGATTTGAATAATAAGACTGATACCTAAATTCTACAGATCAACTAATTGATCAGCAAACTCTTGGTTTCCTACTATAAAGAGAAACTTACTTTGTGAAGTTATTTGCTTTGTCTTAACTCCATAAATTAAATCATACTTGCTTTTTCTGTGGTCTGATTTTTGCTCTTGCCTTCCTTATGAGAAGAAGCTAGGATTTATTCTTAACAATAAACCTTTTTCATGATTTAGCTTCTGGCAGAAATGAAGATGGAGAAAGATTTTTTTCCTGTTGGGAGAGAAATTGCTGGAATTGTGTTAGATGGTAAGTTTATAGATGTAAATATCTGTACTTATTTTCTAAGATGAAAGAATTAAATGGTAGCTAATTGGTTTACCACGACATAAAATTATGTACACTTCCTCAAATGTGAAATTTAATTATACAGAAATGTTTCCATTTTTTAATTAAAAAGAAAAGTGGAACTCAATTCGTGTTTTTTTTAATTTTTATTTATATATTTTTTAATTGGTGTTTTATAATTAAAAAGCTTACTAGAGTTTAGTAGATATTTGGGGATTATGTGTTTAAATCCATGAGTAATCATATTCAATGGAATGACCAATGTTGTTCTTTTTATAATGTTTACAAACCATAAATTACTTGTGTAGGTTGGCTTTGGGCCAGAATTTAAATAGTAACTACATTCATACTCAATTTTTTAAGTTTGCCTAAAATTAAGCACTTAAAAGCAGTCTGCTCATGCAAAAATGGGTCCTGGAGAGAAATAAGTGGTAAGATTTTATGATGGCCTTAAGTAAAAAAAATTTTTTTAAGTTTTATTTAGTAAATAATGGTCTTAACATGCAAGACAGTAAGCCTAAGTATTTGAGATAATTTGTTTCTATATAGACCTACTTTCACAGTCGGTGCTTTTAGGTAGTTCATGATCAGTCAGTGTATTTGCTCTTTCTGCATATGTGAATGAATGAATGAGTAGGCAGGGTGGGTTAGACTGAGTTTTACCTGTGATTTTAATCTAATATATTTGACTCTTTCTCAGTGTTTTCTTCAGATACAGCTAAATTATACTTTCGTTTCTTCTTTCTTATGCTCAGACTGAAGGAAAATAAAAATAAGAATTCTAATAGAACATGATCATTGTCATGTCATTTAATTCATTCATTTGTTTATTTACACCACATTTAATGAGCACTTGCTAAATGCTTGGAATATTAAATGAGACAAAGTCCCAGCCCTCAAAGAATTTTACTATCTAGGGAAAAGACAGATATATCCACATGAGCAGATAATTATGAGAGCTCAGAAGAGAGCTACCCAGCCCAGCCAGAAGAAACAGGAAAGCCTTCTTGGGTACAATAACCAGACACTAAGGAGAATCATACTCAGCACAGAGGATATCATGAACAAAGACCAAAGCAAGTAATAATGTGATGTATTGTAAGAATTACAGAGTTTGGTGTTGGCCAGAGCAAAAGCAAAGTTCTGGGCAGGAGTCAGAGGCAAGATACTTGACAGCAGAGAAACATTTTGTCAAGAAAATTCTCCTTCAAAAACAGCAGAATAAAAGATAACAAACAAAATATTTTAATGATATGAACACTGATTCCTTACCTCCAAAATATGAGGCAGGAGGGTAGACAAGGGCCAGAGCCATAATGAGCCTCATATATCAGATTGGGTTTTAGGCACTTTTGAGGCTGTCGGCAAGAGGACTGGTCGGGTCATAGATTAACAGGCAAGAGATAACAAAGTCCATAACCTAGATAGCAATGGCAAGGGTGTGTGTTGAAGAAATACTAAGGAAGTCAAATCATCAGGACCGAATAATTAACTAAAACAGGAAAGTAAAAGCAGGTTTAAGAACCCGGAGTGATTTACCTGATTCTGGTTAAGGAATGAATTGATGCCACTAATTGAGAAGGGAAAGGGGTCTGATTTGGAGGAAAACGGTGACTTTAGATTCATACTTGTTGAGTTCAGGGTACGTGAGTGACATCTCACTGGAGAGTCTATTAAGCAATTGTATGAGTTTAAGCTCAAAGGTAAGAGAGTTCTTGTTAAAAATGTATATATTTGAGAATTGTCCGCATGTCATTTGTATTTGAAATCAGAATTGATGAGCTCACTCAGGGAGAGAGTAGAAATAGAGGAGTCCACTCTTTGGGGGACAACTGAAAGGAGTGTGAAGGAAGCCAATTGAAAAGGATCAGAGTGATCCCAGGAAGACCGGGGTCAACAGCTGAAGGGAAAGGGAAAAGCACAATGCATCAGCAGCCAAAATTATTGGGGCATGGTGGTGCAGGAGGGATCCAAAGAAAGAGCAAACTGTGAAAAGAGGATTTGGAAGTAGGAATATCAAACTTAGAGTTGCTTGAGGAGTACCAATAGATGAGCTCTGGAACCATCTTGCCCATAGCCAGCCAAAGAGGCCACTTCCAGATTCCCGGCTTCCATCTTCCTTCATTACGTTACCTTAGTTTCATTGTCTGTTAAATAGGAATAATAATACCTACATCACGGGTTAAATGTGAGGAAGATCAAATGTGATATAGCAAGTAGGCACTCAACAATGTTTGAGTTTTTCCTTTCCTTTCTTCTTGTTACTATTTGAACAAAAATATTCTAAAGAATTGGCTGATGGTGGAGGCTCTTCCTCTGCATGTGCAGAGAAAATGTAACCATCATTTCTGTGTAGTTCCAAGAAAATTCTTGACACTGGTCTGCATATATTACTATAATCCCAAATCAAAGTAATTCTATGCATGACTCTTACCAGAATCTGCCATTGTATGTCTGAGGTTCTATACCTAAAATAATGATAGGAAATTGGGCTCACCACAGGAAGGGTGGAAAGCAGTGTAATCATCGTAAGAGCTGGAGAGTGGATTATTTTCCTTTATTCCTTCATCCTTAGCTAAATAGATATCCTCCTCTGTGGTGTCAACAGCCACATGGCCCAGATTTGAAGTGATCTATCCCAGAGTCTTTATTATTGACTATCAAAATGTCCTAGAAATTCTTGGCCTTTTCTCTGAGTTAGTGACCTTTTTATAAACCCATGCATTTATTTTAATAGTTAAGTAACGGTGGTATTAAATAACCTCACAATACGAATTGTTAATTTTCTTCCCTCTTTAAGTTGGAAGCAAGGTATCATTCTTTCAACCAGATGATGAAGTCGTCGGTAAGTTATGATTTATAAGCCTGTTGCAAGTCATCTGTTTTGCTGTCATCTCTTCTTTTTCTAAAACAATGATTCATGTTTATTGTGTGCTTTGTATAGAAGGATACATGTATCCTGATTTTTATAATTTGCTCATAAATATCCATTGATGAAGAAAATTGGGAGTTTAATCTCAATAGCAGAATATTTAAACTTTCTAATATTTGACTATTGAACAATATTGTAGATAGAAAGATGACCATAGTTGTTACTGTGGTTGGTGCAGCCCTTTCCTGACAGGACCCCAGTCTATAACTAGACTGTGGATTCTGGAAGGCGCAGTCGCAGGTCACCTGCTTGAAGACCACTGACTGGCTCAGCTGTGCGGAAACTCCACTCTCCATATCCAGCTTGCATTTCACAGAGCTGCTCCCTCTCATAATACCACTCTCATAAAACCAAAAATTTACTGGAAACCCTTAGTTTATTGGTTATTTTAAAAATCCATAGTGAATACTATTCTGCAAATACATATATCTATACTATTATATCCTAAACAGTCACACAAACATAAAATATGACTTTAGTAGTAGTCTTGAAAATTACCATTTTTGTTATGGAAAATATTCATAGGAAGACACTTACTTAAACTTAGAAAATATTTACTTTATGGTATGCTTGAAGTTGTTAAGAACAGATTTGTAAGAAGGTTTTCATCAGCTTTTTATGGTATTGCCTTTGACTCATGTATTTTTTTGGAGAATTTATTATTTCTGTCTTTCTTATCTTTTTTATTCATCCAAGACATCAATGACACTGTGTTACACAAGTGGCCAAAAATAAAATCAGACTAGCATAGAGGAAAATGGGATTTTACTGGAAGCATCTTATAGAACCAAACTATGGGAAGGTAGCTGTGCATCAAGGACAATTTTAATGAGGAACCCAGGTGCCCCCAAGACTCTGACTTGGCTCTGTACATCGGACACCATCTTTACCGTCACTCAGAGGTGATAGAAGAGGGAGAAAAAGAAAGATAGTATAGGCGATACAGCGTTCGTGACAAAATGAACTGTCCACTTCCCTTCCATACTTTTGAGGTCTCTCCCTTCCCCACACCAGTAATTACTGGAATCTTCCTCAAAACTCGAGTGAACAAAATGTAGACTAATACTTAGTGGCAACTCATTAGGAATGAATTCATTATGGGATTATTTCCCTTAAGTTTCTCCTGTTAATTTCTAGGAATTCTGCCCCTGGATTCTGAAGACCCTGGACTTTGTGAAGTTGTTAGAGTGCACGAGCATTACTTGGGTACGTGCCAGTCTTTTGCAGCTCACGTAAGTCTTGCATCATTGATGTGTGTGGTGTTTTGTAACATCGCGATGTTTTTGCATCCACCTTGCGTAATAAATGTTGGCTGGTCACATGAACACGGCCAGCTTATATTTAGTATCCATAAAATTCATACTCAGACCAAACAGCGTATAGACCTTTAAGTTTCACTTATACTGCAGTGGTAAGAGGTTTGAAAAGTGGTTTCTTCCTTGGCTCTGAAATCATATCCCTGATCAGAATTTTTTTTTAAATTGAAGAACAGTTTGGCATACAATATTACATTAGTTTCAGGTGGAGAATTTTTTTTTTACTTTTTATTCTTGGTTATTAGTTGAAACTAAAAATGTATAAAATCTAGATAATATGTGTAGAGTCTGAGACAGGAAAGCATCAGAAACACTTTCCTTTGGTTTCTATTGCTAATATATTTCGACCAGTTGTTTAGTTTAACTAAATATTAATTTTTAATTTTTCCTATGGTAATTTACTTCTTGAATACTTAAAATAAATATGAACATACACACTCTTCAGGAAACCATAGTGAAAAGATGCTGCATCTCCTTAGTAATCAGGGAAAGGCAAATTAAATTAACCACCTCGGGATACCATTAAGCATCCACATGACTGACAAATTCTGTAAAGTCTAACCGCCCCAAGTGTTGGCAAGGGTGTGAAGCCGTGGAACCTTTTATGCGCCAGGAGTGTAAATTGATTCAAATGCTTTAGAGAAGAGGGTACCTGGCTAGCTCGTCAGTACAGCGTTTGACTTCTGATCTCAGGGTTGTAAGTTGGAGCCCAATGCTGGGTGTAGAGATTACTTAAAAATAAATAAATAAATAGGGGCGCCTGGGTGGCACAGCGGTTAAGCGTCTGCCTTCAGCTCAGGGCGTGATCCCGGTGTTCCGGGATCGAGCCCCACATCAGGCTCTTCCGCTATGAGCCTGCTTCTTCCTCTCCCACTCCCCCTGCTTGTGTTCCCTCTCTCGCTGGCTGTCTCTATCTCTGTCAAATAAATAAATAAAATCTTAAAAAAAAAAGATAATTTAGTATTATCTAAATAAAGGTAATGATGTATATACTCTAGGCCTAATAATTCTACTGGTAGTTTTGTACCTCCCAGAAACTCGATATGGCCCAGTAGATAGGCACAAGAGTTCCTAATACCATAGTTTATAACTGTGGAATAAAAATGGAAAAAACCTGAATAAATATTCTTCACCAGGAAAATGGATAACTAAAGATATTCCTAGATTGTAATTCAACTTAGCAGTGAAAGCCAGTAACAGCCAGACATCAAGATGGACGAATCTCATAAACTGTTGAGTAAAGGAAGCAAGTTGCAGAAGAATACAATGTGTTACCATACATTTCTATAAAGTTCAAAAACATAAAAAGTTAAACATATCTTATTTAAGGATATAAAGAAAACAGGGATGAAAAGTCAGGTGTAGGCTTACCTTTGGGGGCAGAAGAAGAGGATGTGATCAGAGTGGATCCACGGGACTCTGGTGGTGCTACCAATCAGCTGTTTCTTATGCCAGGATTTATGTTACTCTTCATACCTTATCAGTAGGTCAACATGTACTCTTTTGTATTCTTGAACTATTTCATTAAAATTTTTCCTGAGTTTATTCTTAAATGATATAATCCCTAATCAGACTTTGTGGTAACAGAAAGCCAAATTGGATTTTGGACTATTAAAAATAGTTAATTTATACATTTGAGTCTGTACAGTAATTTGAACTAGGCTAGCAAATCTGTGGCATTTTATTTCTAAAATTGCAAACTGTAAATCGTTTATATTTAACTTAATGACTATGTCTAATATTCCCAAGTAATACTATATTATAAAATACTATATTATAAAATAATATAAAATACTATATTATAAAATACTATTTTATAAAAAAAATTGATTTCAGGGGCATCTGGCTGGCTCAGTCGGTAAAGCATGCAACTCTTGATCTTGCGGTCATGAGTTCAAGCCCCATGTTGGGGATAGAGTTTACTTAAAATTAATTTCAAAAAGGCATTTTTCTGGAAATCTGAGATCTGTGTATATTAAACCTAGCAATGGAGCCAAACACATGTCTTCCTTTGAAAGATAAAGCTCACTTTCAAATACCATGCTGTGAAAGTTCGCTGATCCATAGTTATTTTGATATTACACATTTTGAAAATTGAGGACCACCACTGGCTTTTTTACAGGTAACTACTATTTTTGACCCCAGAATATATCCTTGGGCCTTATTTCACCTATTCTTTTGAGAACCTTGTAACTGTGGAGTCAACTGAAACCTTTCATTTGGATTCCCAGGCTTGAATTTTGACTAACTCTCCCAAACTAAATTGTTATAGAACATTAACTATTGAAAAAACAAACCAAAAAAGGCCCAATCTATCTTTCTTTCTTTCTTTTGTTCTTTCTTTCTTTCTTTCTTTCTTTCTTTTTTTGCCCCCCCCCCCAGATTTGGCATAATTTATACACATTTCCATCATGTATTTACCAATTGTTTTTTACTAACAGCTTCATTGAGATATCATTTACATACCACAAAATTCACCTTTGTAAATCATACAATTCAGTCATTTTTAGTATATTCACAAAGTTGATCGACCCTTACCACTAATTTTAGAACATTTCATCACTCCAAAAAGAACTTCATTCCCACTGGCAGTTATTCTCCATTTTCCCTCCTCAGCTTCTCAAAACCACAAATATACTTTCTCCTTCTATTGATTTGCTTATTCTGGACATTTCATATACATTAATCTTGCAATATGTGGTCTTTTGTAATTGTCTTAATTCATTTAGGTCATGTTTTCAAAGCTCATGCATTGTAACATCTATTCATATTTCATCACTTTCAATGGTTGAATAATACTTTATTGTATGAGCATACCACATTTTGTTTTTCCATTCATCTATGATTAGATATCAAGGTTGTCTCCCCTTTTTTTTGGCTATTATGAATAATGCTGATCTGAACATTGGTACAGATTTTTGTGTGGATATATGTTTTTATTTCTCTTGGGTATATACCTAGCAATAGAATTATTGAGTCATATAATAACTCTACATTTGGCATTTTGAGAAACTGACAAACCCTTTTCAAAATGGCTGCAACATTTATAATTCAACTAACAGTGAATGAGTGTCCCAATTGCTCCTCATCCTCACTACTGCTTGTCATTTTCTGCCTTTTTAATTTTAGGCATCCTAAAAGTGATATCTTGTTGTGATTTTGATTTGTATTTCCCTAATGACTAATGATGTTGAAAAATTTTCATACTTCACTGGACATTTGTATATCTTCTTTGGAGAAATGTCTGTTCAGATCCTGTGCCCAGTTTTCAAATTGGGTTGTCTTTTTTATTGGTAAGTTGTAAGAGTTCCTTACATAGTCTAGATATAAGTTGCTTGTCAGATACAATGATTGTAAATATTTTCTCCTATTCTAAAGGTTGCCATTTCATTTTCTTAATGGTATCCTTTAAAGCACAAAGTTTTTAAAATATTGATGGATTCCAGATTATTCATATTTTCTTTTGTCTTGTGCTTTTAGTATTATTTCTAAGAACCCATTGCCTAAGCTAAGTTTACAAGTATTTACACCTATGATTTCTTCTAAGAATGTTATAGATTTAGCTCTTATGTTTACCTCTATGATCCATTTTGAGTTAATTTTTGTATATGGTGTGAAATAAAGGTCCAACTTTGTTCTTTTTTTGCATGTAGATATCTAGAGTCCCAGAACCATTTGTTGAAAAGACTCTTCTATACCCACTGAATTGTTTTGACACTCTTGTTCAAAATCAATTGACCACAGATGTATAGATTTATTTCTGGACTCAGTCCTATTCAGGGGATCTATATCTATTTTTATGCCAGTCAAAATTGCCTTGATTACAGTAGCTTGGGAATAAGTTCCTTTTCCTTTTTTTATTTTATTTTATTTTATTTACTTATTTGACAGAGATAGAGACAGCCAGCGAGAGAGGGAACACAAGCAGGGGGAGTGGGAGAGGAAGAAGCAGGCTCATAGCAGAGGAGCCTGATGTGGGGCTCGATCCCACAACGCCGGGATCACGCCCTGAGCCGAAGGCAGACGCTTAACCGCTGTGCCACCCAGGCGCCCCTCCTTTTCCTTTTTTTAAATTTAAATTCAATTAACATATAATGTATTATTAGTTTCAGAGGAAGAGTTTAGTGATTCATCAGTCTTATATAATACCCAGTGCTCATTACATCACATGCCCTCCTTAATGTCCATCACCCAGTTACCCTATATCCCTTCCCTTCCCCTCCAGTGACCCTCAATTTGTTTCCTATGATAAAGAGTCTCTTATGGTTTGTCTCCCTCTTCAATTTCATCTTGTTTTATTTTTTCCTCCCTTCCCCTATGATCCTCTGTTTTCTTTCTTAAATTTCACATATCAGTGAGATCATATGATAATTGTCTTTCTCTTATTACTTATTTTGCTTAGCATAATACCCTCTAGTTCCATCCATGTTGTTGCAAATGGCAAGATTTCATTTTTTTGATGGCCGAGTAGTATTCCATTGTATATGTATACCACATCTTCTTTACCCATTCATCTGTCAATGGACACCTGGGCTCTTTCCATAGTTTGGTTACTGTGGACATTACCGCTATAATCATTGGGGTGCAGGTGCCCTTTTGGATCACTACATTTATATCTTTGGAGTATATACCTATAAAGAACTTATCAAACTTAACACCCAGAGAACAAAATCCAGTCAAGAAATGGGCAGATGGGGCGCCTGGGTAGCGCAGTCGTTGAGGCGTCTGCCTTCGGCTCAGGGCGTGATCCTGACGTGCCGGGATCGAGTCCCACATCGGCCTCCTCCGCTGTGAGCCTGCTTCTTCCTCTCCCACTCCCCCTGCTGTGTTCCCTCTCTCACTGGCTGTCTCTCTGTCACATAAATAAATAAAATCTTTAAAAAAAAAAAAGAAATGGGCAGAAGACATGAACAGAGATTTCTCCAAAGAAGACATACAAATGGCCAACAGACACATGAAAAAATGCTCAACATCACTCAGCATCAGGGAAATACAAATTACAACCACAATGAGATACCACCTCACACCCATCAGGATGGCTAAAATTAAGAAGTCAGGAAACGACAGATGTTGGTGAAGATGTGGAGAAAGGGGAACCCTCTTATACTGTTGGTAGGAATGGTACAGCCACTCTGGAAAACAGTATGGAGGTTCCTCAAAAAGTTGAAAAAGTTACTGTGACCACTTGCCTTTAGGCAAGACACTGGGCATGTTCCAACTACAAAGCTTCTAAGCCCTGTTGTAGCTCCAACATTTTGTAAAAGAGGAAATCATTTCAGTACGTTCCCTGAAGATTTGCAGAAGGAAATATTCAGTTTAGCCCAACTCTAGTTTAGTTTCTATTAATTCTTCAGTGATTTAAGATTTTATTTATTTATCAGAGAGAACAAGCAGGGTAAGCGGGAGGCAGAGGGAGAAGAAGGCTTCTTGCTGAACAGGGAGGCCGATGCAAGACTGGATCCCGGGGCTCTGGAATCATGAGCTGAACAAGGGCAGATGCTTAACTGACTTAACCATCCAGGTGTCCCTCGTTAATGATTTTTTAAATGGACGTTGAGCACTCATCACCTTCAGATAAGTCTCTTCTTTCACCAAACCAAACAGTGAGGTTCCAAACAACTTCCCCAAAAATGTCTTATTAATCCTGCCACAGAATATTAAAGATAAAGTTAAGAAGTTGAGTGAATCGGGGGCGCCTGGGTGGCTCAGTCGTTGGGCATCTGCCTTCGGCTCAGGGCGTGATCCCGGAGTTCTGGGATCGAGCCCCACGTCAGGCTCTTCTGCTGGGAAGCCTGCTTCTTCCTCTCCCACTCCCCCTGCTTGTGTTCCCTCTCTCGCTGGCTGTCTCTCTCTCTGTCAAATAAATAAATAAAATCTTTAAAAATAAATAAATAAATAATTAAATAAATAAAATAAAAACCAATTGCTTCTCATTAAAAAAAAAAAGAAGTTGAGTGAATCGTCAGGTTCTTTTGTGCCTTCAGTTCTTAAGCCATTTATGTCAAACATAAAAATAATTTTTTCGTTCAAAATTTCATACACATTTTCAGCATGATTTTTTTTGGGCCTAAGGAAGAAAGAATTAAAATTGTAATGCTTGGGTTTGGTGTGCTGTTATTATGATCCCTACCTGGCTCTTTTATTTATATTTCAAGTTTTTTATAACATAATAAACTCTGGTGGACCACCTAACACAAAAGCAGGGATCTCAACATTAAACCACATGTTACCATGCAATGTTAGAGCCTTTGCTGTCTAAGTGTAGTTTTATTACTGTTAGCTTTCTTTAAAGGACTACCTGTTCGCGTTGTGTGGGTTTTTTTTTTTTTTAAGACTTATTTATTTATTTTATAGGGGTGAGGGGCAGAGGGAAAGAAAAAATCCTGAAGCACACTGCTGAGCACAGAGCCCATTGGCGGGGCTCGATCCCACAACCCCAATATCACATCTGGAGCCAAAACCAAGAGTCAGACGCTTAACTGACTGTGCCACCCAGGCGCCCCTACATGTTTGATTTCTTAATGAAAATATAGGTAGTCCCAGTTCTTGTAACGGAACATGTTCCCCCCAAGATATAAGTAAACTGTAGGTGCCTTGAATGTGCACTGCTAGAGAAGTGCTTTACAGTCAGACATTCAAATTTATTAGCTATGTGAACCCAGACAAATTAATTACCCTGAGTCACATTTTATAATCAAGAAAATTGGGAAAATAGCTATCTTAAAGAGTTTGGTAAAGAATAAAGTACCATGTGTGAGTGACATCACCTGGTACTCTATTTTAATGACTCGCTTGTCTGAACATTTTCAACATACATGCATGTGTGCGCTCTCGCCCTCTAGATGGCACCAGTTAGTTGGTACATGCAATGCTGACTGTCCTGGACTACACCATCTCAACTTCAGAGGGAAAATATTTGAAAGAGCTGGTCAAGACTACAAAAGTGTAGTGAAGTTGATTTTAGGGAAATAGAGAAAGGATTGCTTTTACTGGGAAAAAATCACAGTGTACAAAATGAAAACCTAAAAATTAAATAATTAAATGTATTAAGGAATAGCTTAATGGTCAGATCAGATAGAGCTCTTTAAGCTATATTAGAAGTTTGCTTTTGTTTCAAGTGCAGTGGAAACCCATTGATGAACTGAGCCAACGTCAAGAGTCAGTTGACTGAGACACCCAGGCGCCCCGCCATTGGAACTTTAAACAGAGAATTGTTAGCATGTTATGTGTATTTTTAAAGATCATTCTGGGGGCGCCTGGGTGACTCAGTCAATTAAGCATCCGACTCTTGATCTCAGCTCACGTCTTCATCTCAGGGTCTTAAGTTTAAGCCCCGCATTGGGCTCCATGCTGGGCATGGTGCCTACTTTAAAAAAAAAAAAAAAAAAAAGATTCTGACACTTCTGTTTTCAAAAAACACCATTAGGGAGATTGAAAAGAGAAAATAATATTTTAATACATGAGCAATTCATCTAGAATATATTTTTAAATTCCTATAAATCAAAAAAAGACAACACAACAGAAAAATTGATAAAACACTTGAACAGTCTTTCACAAAAGGAATTCCAGGTGGCCAGCAAACACAGAAGGGTGCTCAACATTAGCAGTCGTGAGGGAAAAGCAAGTTAAAATCACAGTAAGAAACCATTACACACCCCAATGATTAGTAAGAATGTATAATCATGCTGGGGTTGACAAGGATATTCACAGTAACAGGAGCTCTGTTACACAGCTCTGGGAGAAGGAATTCACACAGCCACTTGGGGAATATGTAGTCAAGTCGAAGGTTGTACATCTGCGACCTGGGATTTCCATTTACAAGTACTGCCCTAGAGAAAACCCATTTGACAGCATAACACTGTCTTTTATATGCGAGCATTCTTATTACGGGCACAAACTGGAAACAACACACATCCTTGACTGGAGAGCGTATCACCAAATGAAAGTGTTCTCACATAGTGGAATGCCATAAAACACCAGAAAAGGCAAAACATCCACGTTTACAAAACAGGTGTGTCTTAAAAACAATGTTGAAGGAGAAAAAGCAAGGTAGAAAAGAGTGCATGTTGCATGATTCCATTTAGATAAAGTTGCAAAACAGGCAAAACTCAATTACATTGTTTGGGAATGCATGTGTGGGTCATAAACGATGAAGGTGAACAGGAACTGAAGTTAGCATGGTGGTGACCTTGGGTGGCAGAGAAGAGGCTGGGGGCGGGGGGCTGTGCGCGCACTCTCTTGACCAGGATGGGGATTACTTGAATATTTGCTTTGTATTTATCCACCCATCTGTACTACTGTTACATGTACTTTTCTGCATGTGTTTTATTTCACAGTATAATGTTTAAAAAATGCACACACACACCAGCACCTAGGCTGAGGGTGCATTATGTGTGGGCAAGAATGGAATTAAGGAAACCAAAATATAGGCAAAAGTAACAGGAGTAGTGGCTTGGACCAGGGCCACAGTGGGAGCGGAGGTGGCGAGAGAGATCCAGGAGGCAGGAGTAGTAGGACTTGCTAATTGGTTGCTCCCTCTTGTTCTTTGTGACAGTTCACAAACCAGAAAAGGTTACATGGACAGAAGCCGCTGGAACCATTCGGGATGGAGTACGAGCGTATACAGCTCTGCATTATCTTTCTCATGTCTCTCCTGGAAAATCCGTGCTGATCATGGATGGAGCAAGTGTAGGTGCTAATCGTTCTGCTAAGACATGGATCAGAATCCACTAGACTTGGAAATAGGCCATCCGTTTGCTAACATAAATCTTTGCCAATAGCTTATTCACTGCCATTTTGTTAAAACAGGCAGCTTTTATAATAGGAGATAAAAGTGAGACTTAAATGTGTCTAGTTTCTTACTACTTTGAATCTGCTAATACATTAAAAAAGCAGACAAGCCATATTTTTATGCCTGTTACACAAAGCCTGAAATAGCTCATGAAATCTTTGAGGCCGTGCCCCAAAACTCCCTACCAATTTTGTGTATCCCTCACATTTACATTTATGTTGATGAGGTGTTGCAGTTATAGACAGGTCACATAAGATAAAAAAATGTGCTACTGTCAACACATGACATGTGTCAGCAAAAAATAGTTCAAGACACTAAAAATACATAAAAATAGATAATAATCTAAACATGTTACAAAACTTGGGGTGAATTTTTGTAGTTTTATTTCCTGTGTGGCTGTTGATGAAAATGCTTTTATTGCCTGCTTTTCTTTGCAAACAGAGGCAGAACTGTCTTTGGCATTGGCTTCAACCTGATGTCCAGCATCAGGATAGTAGTGTTTCCCTGAACTTAGCCCTCAGGTCAGCAAAAGGATGGAGCTTTTGAGAGTGCTTTGATCTTTAAAGAGAGATAGCTGGACTCACACATGTACGTGAAATTGGCTTAGAACATGATGCTGACAAGGCCCTTAAAAGCCCATTTTTCCCTTTCTGAGGCCAAGTTTCTGAATGCAGCCCTCCATCTTGAAATTATGCGCAACAGTCAGACTGGGTGAGAGCACAGGTGGTACGTACACCTTTCTGCCACCACTTCTGATCAAGAAAGTCAGTCAAATGTCTCAACCTGGTCCATATATTTTTTCTTTTTCTATCAGATAATACTTAAAAATATAGGAAAGTAGCACTAAACTATGACACTTTATTAAATAGCCTATAAACCAAGTTAGATATGGCCTCTGCCTTATATCTGTAAACCCATTGTGTATTTTTTTCTACACAGGCACTTGGTATGATAGCTATTCAATTAGCACACCACAGAGGAGCCAAAGTGATTTCAACAGCAGGCAGCCTCGAAGACAAGCAATGCCTCGAAAGACTTAGGCCTTCTGTAGGTGGGTAATACTACTCAACAGACTTTACAACAGCAAATTGTGAAGAGAGATCACCTTAAAGACTGTCCTCATAAAACAAAGTACAAAATCCCAAATGAGAGTCACTGTTAAGATGCACTTAGTATCCATGCCAAGTCCAAGTTTACCTAAGTGATAGTCTTAATTGTTATTCTTTTTAAACCTGCATTTCTCAGTGTTTTTTTCTTTTTTTGCCCTGTTGTTATCAACTTACCCAAGTTTGAATTAGCTGAACTATGACACAGTTTAACAATACCTGATGCCTCTTTGGTTTTATTCAATAAATCAACATATGTTTGCATCACTCTGTAGGTTTCTCAACCTCTTTTACTCAGTGATATACCTCTAAAGTTGTCTATTTTCTGTGATATGCTAAGAAGGGAGATGATCCACTTAAACAGAAAACACAGGTCAGATATAGTTTATGATGAACAGGATATGGTGGAGACTGGGAAGACCTTGAAAAGATTGAACCTAAGGACCTGAATGTCAGACCTGAAACTATAAAACTCTTAGAAAAGAGCACAGGCTGTAATTTCCCCGACATTGGACACAGCAACTTTTTTCTAGGTGTCTCCTGAGGCAAGGGAAATAAAAGCAAAAATAAACTATTGAGACTACATCAAAATAAAAAGTTTCTGCAGAGCAAAGGAAACAAATCAACAAAACTATAAGACAACCTACTAAATGAGAGAAGATATTTGCAGATGATATCACTGATAAAGGGTTAATATCCAAAATACATAAAGAACTTCTACAACTCAACACTCAGAAAACTCTCCAATTAAAAATGGGCAGAAGACATGAACAGATACTTCTCCAAAGAAGACATACAGGTGGCCAACAGACACATGAAAAGATGCTCACCATCACTCATCATCAGGGAAACACAAATCAAAACTACAATGAGGTATCCTCTCACACCTGTCATATGGCTAAAATCAAAAACACAAGAAGCAAGAAGTGTTGGCAAGGATGTGGAGAGATAGGAACCCTCATGCACTGTTGGTGGGAATGCAAACTGGTGCAGCCAGTGTGGAAAACAGTATGGAGGTTCCTCAAAAAGTTAGAAATGGAACTACCCTCTGATTGAATAATTTATCCAAAAAATATGAGACAATAATTCAAAGCGATACATGCACCCCTTTGTTTATTGCAGCATTAATATTTATAATAGCCAAGTAATGGAAGGAGCCCAGATGTCTATCAACTGACGAATGGATAAAGAAGGTGTGGTACATATATACGTGGAATATTATTCAACCATAAAAAATGAAATCTTGCCATTTGCAACAACATGCTAGAGAGTATAAAGCTCAGCAAAATAAGCTAGTCAGAGAAAGAAATACCATATGATTTCACTCATGTGGAACTTAAGAAATGAAACAAATGCACAAAGAAAAGGAGAGAGAGAGAGAGACCAAGGAACAGACTCTTAACTGTAGAGAACAAATGGATGGTCACCAAAGGGGAGATGGGTGGGGGAATGGGGGATCTTGATGAGCCCTGAGTAATATATGGAACCTCTGAATCTCACTATATTGTACACCTGAAACTAATATAACACTATGTTAACTATACTGGAATTTTCTTTTTAATTAATAAAAAAAAAAATGCTCAACAAAAAGTGAAAAGATTGAACCTATCCAAACAACAACACAAATGGAAAGGAAAAAGAAAAGAAACTGAAAAAAGTGACCAAGAAGAGGAGAAAGAGGAATGGAGAAACTGACAAATGAAGAGACAAGAGGCTGAGCCAGAGTGTAAGTGAGGGCAAGCAGGAAGGAGAGGCAGGCTCGTTGAGTGTTAATATGAATGATCTGCCCTGAAGTCCTCAACAACCCTGTGTCAGCAAACCAGGGAGCAGCATCTGGAGGATTTAACCAGCTTGCCAAGGAACTATAACTAGATTGGAGTGGCATTTGAACCCAAGCCTGCCTTACATTAAAGCCCATGTTACTTCCATTGTTATCTTATGCCTCTGGCAGAGATAACCAAGACATGGAAGAAAGGTTAAGGCAGGGACTGGAGAAGGAGGAAAAAATGGAAGAGATGAGAAATGGAATGGAGAACTGGGAAAAAAGCATGAATAGTATTGTTGAAGGGAGAGGTTTCTTACTGGTTAACCCTGCCCTTCCGAAGTGCTTCAGTCCCCTTTCCCTTGTGTCCTCCCCACTTCCACCCTGCCCTCCACATCTTAGATCACTGTGGTTCTGCACTACCAATCTTAGCCTGGCTGAGAGGAATTCTCTTTTACAAGAAGGTGCTAAAAGCTATGAAAATGAATTATAAACGTGAGTCTTCATTTGCCAGTTCAGATGCTGAGATTTTTTTTTTTTTAATCTCATTGGCTGCTTCTATTGAGATAATACTCTAGAAATAGTATAGTTTTCACTAACTGCTCAAAGTAATGTTTTTCCCTTAACCTTCAGGATTTTTCTTCATTTTGGGGAGCAAGTGGGGAAGGGAGCAGGGGGATTTCTATGACTGAAAAAGGATAAAACAGCCTCTAATAGAGATAGAAGTACCATATCACACAAGTACATTTTTTTACATTTTAGCTCTAAACTATTAAATCTAAACATACTTAAGAAATTGCTTAATCAAGGTGCCTGGGTGGCTCAGCCACTAAGTGTCTGTCTTTGGCTCAGGTCATGATCCCAGGGTACTGGGATCGGACTCCCTGCTCAGCGGCAAGCCTGCTTCTCCCTCCACACTCCCCCTGCTTGTGTTCCCTCTCTTGCTGTCTCTCTCTCTCTGTCAAATAAATAAATATAATCTAAAAAAAAAAAGAAATTGCTTGATCTTTCAGTTTATGCCTTAGTATATATGTATCTCTGTGGTTTACAGATTCTCTGTTCTGACTATATATCTTTTAGCAATAGGGAACAGTCCTCTTTTTCAGTAGACCAGCCTTGGAACGCATCATCCACAAAATGTTCAATATTTTTATTTTATTGAATATACCAGTCCCTTCCTTTAAATTGATCCTTAATACTACAGAGTTAGAGAGAAAAAGTAAAATTTAGATCCAGTAATTGTTTGAACCACTCCATACGTTTCAGAGAACAGATATTTATTTGCTTTTCTTTTTCTTCTTCTCCGATTTGTTTGTGTTGATCACATAGAGAACAGTACAATTGCCTGACTTCCTGTCCTTTACAGCCCGAGTCATCGATGTTTCTAATGGGAAAGCCCACGTTGCTGAAAGCTGTTTAGAAGAAACAGGAGGCCTGGGAGTAGATATTGTCCTAGATGCTGGAGGTGGGTACTTTACTAGACCAGTAGTCTGGGTCATTTTTGTAGTGTGATGGATGCATTTCAAAAAATATATATATATACATACACATATATACCAGGTAATAATTATTACCGTATTTATTAAATTGATGTCATGTTTTGTTTTTAACCTTTCTATTTAAACTGGAGCTTCTTGAATCCCACAGTAAACACTGTCTGGAAGAGAGAGCATGCTTACCTTTAAAACACAGGCACCGGAGTTTAAATGATTGTGCACAAATGAACAAACATCATCATCTCAGTGGTTCCCAGATGATACACATTTGTTCAGCTCTCAGCCAAATGCTTAGTTCTACTGTGTCTGGCTGCCCTCTCTTGGGTGGCTGACTTCTGCAATCTGTGTTTGGAAAAAGCACAGAATTTTGTTCCATTTTTACCTTCCTTGACCTTTTGTTATTTAAGCAGTATCTATTTAACACCTAATCTGTACACACGTAGGTAGTGCCATTGCACGGAAAGCATAGGATTCACAAGCCTGCAAAGGGATTCTGTTCGTACTTCGTTACGATTTCTCTTCTGTGATGGGAATCATAGGAATACAGCTGTGACCATCTTAATGTGTTTCTTTTTAACCTGTATTTTCAGGACTTGAAATTAACTCAGAAAATCACTTCTTGGCCTGTTGGCTAAGATCAACTGTGAAAATTAACTCAGAAAAATCTTTCAGTGGAAGTGAATGTGTTCTTCATTAACTTTTCAAGTATACATTTCAATAGTTAGTGTATGACTTTCTTGAGTCTGTGAGTTCCTTAATCAGAAGTCAACGTTTCCCAAAGAATTAAGCTATCAATGTTAGGATTAAAACTATCAATCTTAGTTATGTGTTATGTTACCTTACCTGGTTTTCAAATGAAAATAAACTTTTGTCCTTTGTTATTTCACTTATAATTGAATCCAGAGTAAATTTTATGACCAGTTTTAATGCAAAAAGTATATTTTAAGGTATCTGAATACATTGTGTTATTTTTTTCTAAGAAAAATGCTTCCTCATTCCTATATTAAAAAGTAAAGAGGACTAGTTTGAAGAATAAATTTTTGCCAGATTACTATAAAATATATTTCTTGTCTCTCTCTCTCTCTTTTTTTTAAACTATTCCCTTGTAAGTGAGATTATATAGTAAAGATGATGAACCAGCTGTAAAATTACAACTACTACCACATAAACATGACATCATCACACTTCTTGGTGTTGGAGGCCATTGGGTAACAACAGAAGAAAACCTGCAGGTATTATCAGAAACAATAAACCATTACTATTACACCGAAAGGATATAATTAACAAAGAATAATGCCTAAGCCTTTTGAGGCAAGATGTGAAGAAATTGTAAATTCTGAATTATACCTTTTTCTAAAGAAATGTAGCTTTCTTTTTTACTTTAGATACATGTTGGCCAAAATGTAGAAAATAGTGCCTAATAGAGGAGTTATTCTACTTTTATTTAGTGGTTTGAAAGAAGTGACTTCTGAATTTTTTAGTAGTATTTCCAATAAGATTTTTTTTCTTAGTAACAAACATTGTTGACATATACTTAAGCAAAATATTTCTATACAAAATTATGACAATTTCCCATTCACATTGGAATTTATTACATTTCTCAACAGAATTCCAATTTTCTTATCATGGTTCATATGCAAATACCATAATCCTCATATATCAATCTTCACTAATTTTCTAACATCCTCATGAAGATAACTGGTGAGTAACAGCCAGAAATCTCACTCTCACACACACGCACACACTTGTGCACACAGACACGCACGCACACTCATGCACTCATGCACACACATACACACACGTGCGTGCACACAGGCTACCACTCCATCACCTCTACGTAAGGCCCTGCATCTGACCTTGCTGTTTCATCATTTTGGACAATGAATTAGAAAAGAAAACGTTACAGTTTACAATATTGTTATTAAAGTTTGTATACTGTTTATTCGTGATTTGGGTATTTAATTTGCATAGAAGTTTTTCTGGCTCAAGATACCAATCATCTGTCTGCTATTAAGCTCACAGTCATTGATCAGTCTTTGTGCATTCTATCCAAGTTGGATCCTCCAGATAGCCATTGCCTTTTCCTCAAGGGAGCAACGGTGGCTTTCCTTAATGATGAAGTTTGGAATTTATCAAATGTGCAACAGGGAAAATATCTTTATATCCTTTTTATCTAGTAACTTGAGTTTCCGGCTTGAAATTTACCATGTTCTCTCATTAAGTTCTTTAATTATGATAATTGATAATAATAATAGCTAACTTTCATTGAGCATGCCAAACAGTGTTCCAAGTGCTTTGTAGGTATTAATGTATTTAAACATTAAAACAGCCCTATGAGGTGTGAGTACTGTCATTATCTCTGTCTCACAGGTGAAGAAACTGAAGCATAGAAAAGTTAATACATGTCCCAGGATGCAGCTAAAAAGGGGTGGGACAGGAATTACCCAGGCAGTCATGCTCATTTGTGAATAGGGAGATAAACCACAGGATACATGTAAAATTTTGTTTCATTTTCAACTTGGCATTACAGAAATTACACATCCCCTTGAAAGGCTTAATCCTTACTCTAAACTGTGATGGTTGCTATTACGTAAGACATTGCAGAATGCTCATCTGCATTAAAGAGTTTGTGGGTTGTTGTAAAATTAACAGTGCTAGAAAATCTTCAACAAGTGAAGATGGGTTTGATTTTTTTTTTTAATGGAATTCATTCAGAGAAAAATCTGGCGAATGAAGGCAAATCATTCCAGTTTTGGTGAAAGTAACAAAATCTTGTCTTGAAAATGTGAAAGCAGTTCCAAAAGAGTGGTCCAAACCTCTTTAGAGCAGGGTCAAACTTACGAATAAAACTTTTTTTGCTAAGATAACTGTTTTGAAGGCAGTTGCCCCTGCTAAAAATTTTAGTATATTGGATAAAACATAAATTCATGTTATTCAATAGAGTATATCTGTGTGAAGAAAGAAACTTGCTAGCCTTAAGTTTGTCTCCACTGAATATCATACTTTGCTTTTGTTAAACGTGTGTAGTTTTATACACATGATACTTACAAAGGCCCACCTCCTCTAAAAGCAATGATCGAATTAATTCAGAGCTTTCAAATAGGAGTATTTCATTAGTATCCTGCATACATTGAGTTGTAAAAAGTACGTTTCAAAACCAGAACATCCCCTTCATGTAATGAATGTGTGAGTTGAAAGTATTTCTGAATAAATATTTTTCTTTAAATTTGGAAAACAGACTTAATCTTTAACTTTCTAGAAGAATTCTTTAGATTTAAATTTTAAGCAACTTAATTGCCCACTGACATTGTCATTATCAAGAATCTCATGGGACGTTAACAGCAGAGAACACCGTGTGTTAAGAGTAACACTTAGATAGGGGCGCCTGGGTGGCTCAGTTGTTAAACGTCTGCCTTCCGCTCAGGGTGTGATCCCGGCGTTATGGGATCGAGCCCCACATCAGGCTCCTCCGCTGGAAGCCTGCTTCTTCCTCTCCCATTCCCCCTGCTTGTGTTCCCTCTCTCGCTGGCTATCTCTCTCTCTCTGTCAAATAAATAAATAAAATCTTAAAAAAAAAAAAAAGTAACACTAGATAGTGTGTGTTGAATCTTACATGTCAGGAGCTAGGCTGGCTCCTTTGCCTACGTTACTTAATTCCCTCCACACACACACACACTCCTAGAGTTTCAGTTGGCATTTTCACTTAACAGAAGTAGAAAGTGGATTTGCAGTATGTAGAATATTCTTTAGGTCCTCTTTAAGAAAATCTTTAAAATGGCTTATGTATCTACTTTCTAATTTACATTTTCTAAAGTCCTGAATTCTCAAGTCCCAAATCAGACTCTAGTCCTCACTTGTGCTAAGCCCCCCTCAGTCAGTTCACATGTGAGCCAGTTGCTGCTTGTGATTTAACAGACCTCCTTCCAACTGTGTGATTATATGCCGTATGTCATTCTCTAGTACTTGCAATTACATAGACTCTCAGTCCTAAAACTGTCATTGTAATTAAATGACTCAATTTTTTTCTTAATTTTACACTTATTTTTTGATTCTCTTAGTGACAAACTACAGTTTGTTAACTTTTCTGCACACAAATTTTGAGCCAGTTAACAGCCAGTTTCGTGAATAAATGTGCACCTAACATAAGAGATACAAGTGCTAACATTGTTTTTAACTAAAAATATCATACATAGTGCTAGAAGGAAAACCTGACACCACTGCACTCCTACCTGCTTGGGATAACACTAGTCATTACTTAGTACGAGGCATGAGGCTTGCTGTTTCTGCCATTTGTCCTAACTTAGAAGTGTAGGCTCTGTTATGTTTCCACTCCTCTCACATCTGTTCCCCATTTCCCTGTTTTCGAGGTAAACGTCACAGCTTATAGAATTTCTATAACTTGAATTCTCAATTTCTGAGAGTGCTGGACTTATATAGGTGTCCCGCCTAACATCGGCTATTTATTGACTGGTTTTGTTCAATTCTCTCTGTTACATTGCCACCTTAACAATCTTTCCAGCTACGTATCTTAAAAGATGTGATGGAGAAGCTATCAACTGGAGTCTTTAGGTATGCTAAGTAACCAAATCATTGTTTATTTTTTCTATTCTCAAGGAGGTAAGGCAAGCATTTCCACTTGTTTCAGTTTTCGCAGCATACCTGTTGCCTCCGTATTTTGTTTGGAGAAATAGCTGCTCTTTAGTATTTGTCAAAGTTTATCTTGTGATACACCAGTAAGTATTCCCTAAGATAGAAGTGGCTCATGAGTTCTCCTTAACCCATTCCACACCACGCCACACCACCTTTGCTTTTCTCATCACCCTTCCCAAAGTGATGTGAAATAACCCGTAGCTTGAGAAGAGGGAAAAGTACAGTTTTGTTTTTTTAAGTTGGATCTGGGAGTGGATAGTCGTTTTTCCCCATCAAAACCTAACCGCTTTTAACAGTGGAAATACTAATGGACAAGTTTGTTTGGATTATTTAAAATAATAGGATTGAGGCACCTGGGTTCCTCAGTCGATTGGGCAGCTGACTTCAGCTCAGGTCATGATCTCCAGGTCCTGGGATAGAGCCCCAGGTTGGACTTCCTGCTCGGTGGGGAGTCTGCTTCTCTTTTTCCCTCTCTCTTTGCCCTTCCCCCTGCTCTTGTACTCTCTCTCTCTGTCTCTTAAATAAATAAATAAATAAAATCTTTAAAAAATAATAGAATTGAACTATAGCAATTGTCACTTACCATCCTATTGTTCTACTCATCTTTACCTTGTCCTAACTTTATAATAATTTCATTCTTCCTCAGGCCTCAGCTGGATGAACCCATTCCACTATATGAGGCGAAAGTTTCCATGGAAGTTGTTCAGAAAAATCAAGGAAGAAAAAAGCAAGTTGTTCAATTTTAATTTTGTTCTTTGTCAGACCGCAGTTGGATAAACCCCTTCCAGTACTTGAAGCCAGAGTTTCCTTGGGAATTTTTAAAAAAGTCAAGGAAGATAAAAGCAAATTGTTCAGTTTTCCTGCTATGAGTCAAGACGCTCACTTAAAGTTTTTAAGAAGTATTTGAAAAATTATTGTACAAAAGGTCAATTCCGTAATTAATATTTAAAGGGAATATTCTGAAAATCTTTTCTGCTTGTTTCTATACATTTGCCTCTGTTATAAAATTCTTCCCGTGAAGAAAATTGCTTTCAGGAAAAGTCACGCTGCTCTACTGATAAAGTTGTTAGTCTTTTGGTTTGCCGAAATACCGTTATTTCTTTTGTATCAACTCCATTCTCAATATCTTCCTTCCTTAACAAGCCTTTGCTATCATAATTTAATCATTTGAGTTAATATTTTCAAGTCTCAAAGGATTTAGTCCATAGACACTTTAAAATTTTTTCAAGCATTCATTTATTTCAGGGTTTCCTCGGGATCAAACAGGACCATCACCGTAACTTGCCAGAGGCAGCAGCTGCAGCGTGTGCGGGGTGGAGAGGATTGGGGGGCTGCAGTGGCGATTCGTGGGCAGGGGGCTCGGAGGCTGCACTTGCTGATTTCCTGCCGGGATTCTCTATTTTCGGTCAGGGGTTGGAGGCGAAGGCCCCTCCCGTCAGCTCCCGACCTCGCCACTGCCCTCTGTAAGCTTAAGAAGCAGCAGCTCAAGTGTGACGTCTCCTTTTCATCCAAGCGCCACGTCCTGGGCTCATTACCTCTGTGCTACAGCTCTGAATAGCGGTCAGCTATTTCGGTGCCAGACTGGGCAGTGCACATCTGTGCCCCGGACCGGGGGTTTCCCCAGCCACTCGGCACCCAGGACCCAGGGGCAGCGCGGGGCAGCAGACGGGACTGGACCAGACCGAGGAGTGGGGGCGGGGCCTCGCGGGCAGCCAGCGTCGCTTGCGCTTGCAGCGCCTCAGGGGCGGGGCCACGTCGGGGGCGGGGCCGGCGCGCGCGGGAAGCGCCGGCGGGGAGGCCGGCCGCCCCCTCTGCGTGAGCCGCGCGTTATGGCCCTTTCGGTGCCTGGCTACTCGCCCAGTTTCAGGAAGCCTCCCGAGACTTTGCGGCTCCGAAGGAAAAGGGTCGGGAGCCTCGGGGCGGCTGCCTCACCCGGCGAGCAGCCCGAGCCGGCGCCCCGCCGCGCCGCTCTGGCGGCCGGGCTGCTCCTTCGCCCGTTCCCGGCGGCGGCGGGCAGAGGCGGTGGCGGGGGCCCGACCGCGGCCCGCAGGAACCCCTTCGCCCGCCTGGACAACCGGCCGCCGGCCGCCGCGGAGCCCCCCGACGGGCCGCCCCGCGGCCAGCAGGAGGCGCAGGGCCCGGTGAGTGTCTCGGGCCCGGCAGGCGAGGGGCTCTCTCAGTGCGGGAACTCGGCTGTGAATTAGGGCAAGTTCTCGCTGTCGAAGGGAAATGGGCGCGGGGAGTCGTAGCCGTCGCGGTCGAAGGGCCCAGAGCATTGGGAGGGGCTGCTCTGAAAGGTGGGCTTTGTGTGGAGTGCGCCCCGCGAGCGGCTCCGTCGGCCCGTCCTGAGGGAAGCGTAGGGAACTGGGGAGCGCCTCGGCCGTCCAGCCCGAGGGGCCGGGTCGGAGGAGCTTGGGCCGCGGCCCCCTGGGGTTAGAGACCTGTGGGAAGACGGTCCGAGAAATCCTGGAACGAGTCATCCTGGAAGTCCCTGGGAAAATTACAGGAGACCCTCCTTCCCTGCGTGATTCAGAGCCTCCCTTTTCACGCGCTCGAAAATATTCTGGAGATGGAGGAATGCTGAGGAGTCCTGGGGTCCGAATTTCCTAGCATTTTCTTACCCCAAAGCCTTTTGAACTTTTGAGATTTCTACATCAGTTATTAGACGCACAGATCAGCGGCCTTACCCCGCCCACAGACCAATAGTTCTTTGATGGTAAAGTTCCGACACAAAGCTGAAACACTGGTCTAGTGATTTGCATGTGAATTCCTGCCCTTGGCATTTCTTGAAGAACTTGCTTGCCGGTGAGGCTCTGTACGTATTTAACGCAAACTCCAGCATCACTTAGGATTAAAAAAGCACCGTTGTTTCCCCTCAGTTTTTAGATTCTAATCAGGAAAATGATTTGCTGTGGGAAGAGAAGTTTCCTGAAAGAACAACCGTTACTGAATTACTCCAGGTAATAGTTTTTAAATGTTATTAGAATGTATATTCTTATAATCTAAATTCATACCGCTCAGAAACATTTACTTGGAAAATCGTTTTGCCAAGAGTGTTGAGGGAGTGAGCATTTCTGCCAGGGTTGAAAAGATGGCATCAGCACCCTAATGGACTTTATATGATATAAAAATGATGTTTCTGATGTTTCCAACGCTGGAGTTGGTGTAGATAAAGGTTCTCCTTCTACCTCCAACTGTTTTTACACTGTTCCTCTGTGGGTGGTCACAGCTCCAGCTCATCACTTCACACTCAGCTGCATTTTGAACTTAGTCTTTTTTTTTTTTTCTTTCTTTTTTTTTTTTTTAATTTGACACAGAGAGAGACAGCGAGACAGGGAACACAAGAGTGGGAGAGGAAGGAGCAGGCTCCCAGCAGAGCAGGGAGCCTGATGCGGGGCTCAATCCCAGGACCCTTGGATCATGCCCTGAGCCAAAGGCAGACGCTTAACGACTGAGCCACCGAGGTGCCCCTTGAGCTTAGTCCTTAACTGAATCTTCAAACAAAATCCCCAAATTACCTCCACAGGTTGTGGCATATCACTGAACCCTGCTGACACCACCACAACACGCACTCTTGCTACCATTCCTAGGGTATTCCTGTTGCGATAGTTTAACAGAAACATAGTTTGTCCTAACAGGAGCAGGCTGGTAGAGCTCTCTAAGGCCCACTCTCCTTTTCATGTAAATAGACAGCTTTCACAGGGTCTGTGAGAAATACTTCCCCCCCCACCCAGGGCTGCCTGGGTGGCTCAGTTGGTTAAGCGACTGCCTTCGGCTCAGGTCATGATCCCAAGGTCTAGGTGCCCCACTCATCAGGGAGCCTGCTTGCCCCTCTTCTGCTCCCCCTGCTTGTGTACTCTCTCTCTTTCTCTCTGTCAAATAAATAAAATCTTTAAAAAAAAGAAAAGAAAAAAGAAATAGTTCCCCCTTACTTGTTATTTTTTTATGATGTCACCTCAAAGAATCACAGTAAAGTGGAAAAAATTTATTTGAAAGGACAGCAAAACAGTTCGGAAGGAAATTGTGAGATCAGGAAATGCCTTTTACATATGGTCTCTTAAGATCCCTGCCTAAGTTACCTGCAGGAGCTGCTTAGCCTAAACTCTGGTTCCAGAGTTTGAGAGGCTTAGAAGGTGCTTTTTAAAATACTTGGGGGGCCACTGAGTGGCTCAGTCTATTAAGTGTTTGACTCCTGATTTGAGTTCAGGTCATGATCTCAGGGTGGAAAGATTGAGCCCCGGAGTCAGGCTCCTCGCTCAGCAGGGAGTCTGCTTGAGGTTCTCTCCCTCTCCTCCTGCTCCTCCCCCACAAAAATAAATAAATCTTTTAAAAAATAATAAAACATTTGGAAGGTTTTTACTTTGACAGCAAGATCAATAGTAGATTTTAGGTTTTTTTTTAATTATGATCGTGGAAATAGTACATGCTTCCTGTAACTAAACTATATAGAACTATATGTAAACTAAAAGGTAAAATGGGCCCTCCACCGCTACCACCCATAACAACAATAAATCCCAGCTTCCCAGAGAAAACCACTGTCAACAGTAGTGTAACTCTTTCTGGAATGTTTCATGGTGTGTAGTATATTTTCAGTGTTATTTACACAGTTTATAAAATTTTGACATTTCAGTGATCATGCTAGTTGATCAAAGGGTTTTGTTTTGGTTTTGATACTGTACTAATTTTTGTGTTCTTTGTTTTCTAAAAGACTCCACAAGGATCATTCTCCGAATCTGATATTCCATCCTCAGAAAGTACTGAGTTACCTGTGGACTGGAGTATTAAAACTCGACTCCTTTTCACCTCTTCTCAACCCTTTACTTGGGCAGATCATTTGAAAGCCCAGGAAGAGGCTCACGGTGTCATCCAGCATTGTAGGGCAACAGAAGTTACTTTGCCTCAAAGTATACAGGTAATTCTGAAGGAAAATGGTTATGTTTTAAAGTAACAATTGTAAAACATACTTCCTTACAAAATGTCACAGATACTTCGTCCTATTAAGTTTTTGTTCTGACATTTAGAGACACAAAGACTTGGGAAATTTTGTATTTCCTAAATGGTGCTTTCATGCATTTTTTTCTGTCAGATTCAGTAACTGCCCATTAAATTTAGAGACCTGTCCTGCAAATTAGTTCATGTTATAGGCAGGAATTGTTTTGAACTAAACCATTCTTCTAAGGCCTTTTGAGAAAGAAAATGGAAAGATACGAAAGGCAATTGAAAAGGCAGATTGGTTATTCTACTGATTTTCGGATATAATGTGTATTCTTTTTTTATACACACTAATTCTTGCTACCTGGTTGATAGTTTGTTGTAAATATGGTAGTAGAGTTAATAAGTTCTAGAATGGTTTTGGAGAGATGTCATTGCCATGTTCTTAAGCAGCTCATCAACTCAAACTAGGTTAAAAGTGATTACCTAAAAGAGGCCTTGGTACATCTTTTTTAATAAATAAATCAGGATGATTTTTAATTCACATTACCCATTTTTACTGGCTACTATTGAAACAGTTGTGAAGGGAGAGGGGTTGAACATAGTA
Source organism: Ursus maritimus (assembly GCF_017311325.1). NCBI lineage: Eukaryota > Metazoa > Chordata > Mammalia > Carnivora > Ursidae > Ursus > Ursus maritimus. The sequence continues at coordinate 11,376,532 of NW_024426552.1, forward strand.
TTACCTACATACAATATAAATCCCCACCCAAACCACCCCCCACCGTAACAACATCGTCCTTGTTCTCAGGAGAGCTGAATGTGCCCATCTGTATTCAAGTCTGCCTTCTGCTGCGCGTAACAAACAATAAATGCTGGCAAGAATAAACTACATTTTAGCCCCTGTAACAGTTATTAATACTGTCCTATAGGAAGCAGTAAAAATTCTGAGAATAAGTGGTATGTTCAGTGCTTTTTAATGAAATTTTATACTTCTAATGTGCAAAAACTGTTCAATATCATCTCTGGATCTTAGGATCCCAAACTCTCCACGGAGCTCCGTTGCGCCTTCCAGCAGAGCCTTATCTACTGGCTCCACCCTGCCTTTCCTTGGCTCCCACTGTTCCCTCGCATTGGAGCTGATAGAAAAATGGCTGGAAAGATAAACCCTTGGTCAAATGATGAAACCTTGCAACACATTTTAATGAGTGACTGGTAAGATTAAAAACTTGTGTATCCTAATAGTGAATTTTCATTTTATCGGTGTTTTCTCCTTACCTTATTTTCGATGTGGAAATGTGTAGTGGTAAAAGGATCTCTGTGTCCTTCTGACTTATTTTTTCTAAACTGTTAATAACCAACATTTAAATTGTTCCCTTTTTTTTTTAACTCTTATTCACTCTTCATGCAATTGTGGAATTACGTGTAAATGTTACATAAATATATACAGACATTGTCTTATGTTATTTCTTCTCAGTGGCTGCTTCCTTTCTCATCAGCAGAAGCTGCTCAGAGGAAAGTCAGCAGCCAGTTATCAATTGTGTTTTGTTTAAAGAAAAAACGTTTAGTGTTTAAGTGGTAAACACTATTCGTTAAAGTATTCAGAAGTCATCAGTGAGTCTCATGACCAGTTTTCGTCCTGTAAAAGCCAAGTTATTTATATAGTGGCAGAAATTAGAACCATTATCTGTAATATTTGTGTTGTGTTTTCAATCAAGTGAGTATCAAACCGAATTATAAAAAACTAAATTTTAGATGTTAAGCTAAATACGTAAAAAATCTAAAGAAAATTTTGCTGCTTCATAGGTCTGTGAGCTTCACTTCTCTCTATAATCTGCTGAAGACAAAACTTTGCCCATATTTCTACGTTTGTACCTATCAGTTTACTATCCTGTTCCGCGCAGCAGGATTAGCAGGAAATGATGTAATCACAGCTCTCATATCTCCTACAACTAGAGGCATAAGAGAAGCAATGAAAAATGAAGGTAAAACCGTTGGGTTAAAATGAGAATACCATACTGTATAATAATTACTCTCCTTAAGAGCTAAAATTTGAATTGTCTTTGTACCAGTTGAATTGTCTTTTACCAGTTTTACCTGTATTTTTTAAGTAACATCTTCTTTATTTCTGATTTTTTCCCGGCAGTGACTTAAGCTGTCCCTTATGCATAGCTTTAAGTTAATGGTATTCCCTTCTCTGATCTGACAAACACATGTTGAGCTGTAAGGTTCCTATCTGAATATACTCCTCTGGAAAGTCCTTGATAGTACAAATTACCCCCTTTAATAACGATTTTCCAACTGTCTCAACCATTAATGATCATGAAATCTATTTAGTAGGCTCAGTCAGCACTTTAGGAAAGAGTACCACATGTAGTGAGAGTATGTATTGTTTCCTGAACCTTTTGTTTGAAGCGGGGGGGAGGGGGGTGTGGGGGGGGTGTGTGGGGGGGTGTGTGTGTGTGTTTGTTTTGTGGGCTACTGTCAAGAAAGCTTGAAAGCTACTGCTTTAATCAAGTGTAAAAGCTCCAATCTTCAGATTTCCTACTCTATAAAAGTAGGGCACACTCGTTAAGTTCTTTTAGATTATATTAAAGAAAACTCAGTTATATATTTTTTTTCTCACGTAGGTATTGAATTTTCTCTGCCACTAATAAAAGAAAATGCCCATGAGAAGAAAAAAGCATCTGGAACAAGCCTGGAACAGAGGGAGTACGTGATTAAAATCAGCTTTTACGTCACCTAAGGCCTTATGGACTCAGTGTAGTTTTTTTATAGAGGGAACAGTTTTATGAAATGGAAACTCTAACTCTAACAATCTTCTAGGGAACAAGTAATCAGTGATGAGGATGAAGATGAAAGTTTTTCCTGGCTGGAAGAGATGGGTGTGCAAGATAAAATTAAAAAACCAGACATACTCTCTATCAAGCTGTATCCTTTCAGTTGTGTTACCTACAACTGGTTTTCATTGAATTAAGTTAGTGAGCTATGTATGTAATATTGACTGACAGTTTTGACTATAATCTTAAATTATCTTAAGATCATATTTAAACTAATTCTCCATCATGACATTAAATAAACTCCCTAAGTACCAGTAAACCATGAACAATTATTACTGAACTATTTTTTAAAAATGAAAACATTCCATATAGAGCATGTTTTTGACTAGAGAAGAAACTAGTTTTTGTTAGGTATCAACTTCTAGCAAATTCAGATGGTCAAAGAGAAATCATTTTGATTTAAACAGATGAGTTATAATTGCAGCAGAGTGGGGTAGCAAGAGCTTTTCCAGTTCGGAATGGGAAGAAAGGGTCCCAGGTGATTCAGAATCAAGATGACTTTTCCATTGGTATTGGATTTAAATTTGCAAGTTCCTTGATTGTCATTTTCAGACGTAAAGAGAAACATGAAGTGCGAATGGATCACAGACCTGAGTCTGTTGTGTTGGTGAAGGGAATGAATACCCTTACGTTGCTGAATTTTTTGATCAACTCTAAGAGTTTAATTGCTAGCTCCGGTCCACAGGCAGGACTTCCACCAACCCTCTTATCACCTATAGCTTTCCGAGGTGCCACAATGCAAATGCTTAAGGTAATGAAAAGGAAAAAAGAAAAATTCTACACTAATCCTCATAAGCTAGCCTTTTAAGAAGAAATCAAGAACAAAGTCTTGATTTGTTTTTAATAACTCCTATCATTTTGTATGGTGCAGATTTTGTCTTTGTTTTCCTCCCAGTAAAAAAATTCGTTGATACGAAGGTACATCAAAAGAATTACATGAAAATATAGTAATTATATGAAATGTTTTAATTTGATTTGCATTAAAATAATTTTTTCTGACTGCATAAATGGCAACAAAAGCATTTTGCCATATGGAAAAGTTGCTTAATCTCCTTTTGTCTCATTTCTTAACCATTGAAAGAACCTAGCCAAGATTGTTATGTTAAATTATTAATCTCAAAACCTGAATCATGGATAAGTGAAAAGAATAGCTGTATATCCATAGTGTTGAAAAAAATTATGCGTGTAAATACAAAATACATAATGTTACTAGCAATAGAATTTTTATTTACTTTTAAAAATAGAATTTATTCTTATATTTATTTGCCCAATATTCTGCATTGAAATATATTACTGAATTGGGATGGGAGGTGGGTAAAAAGGGGTGAAGGGGAGTGGGAGGTACGTGCTTCCAGTTTTGAAATAGAGTAAGTCAGGGGAATGGAAGTTAGCGCCTAGAGAATACAGTCAACGGTACTATAATGGCTTGTACGGTGAAGGATGGGAGCTACGCTTGCAAGCACAGCATAATGGATAGAGTTGTAGAATCACTGTTGTACACCTGAAAGTAATGTAACATTGTGTGTCAACTATACTTCCATTAAAAAAATTTTTAATAGGGGAACCTGGGTGTCTCAGTTAAGCGTCTGGTTCAGCTCACGTCTTGATCTTGGTCTTGAGTTCAAGCCCTGAATTGGGCTCCACTCTGGGTATGGAGCCTGCTTAAAAAAATTTTTTTAATGAAGTGTATTACTAAATCAGGATACCATATGAAAAATTATATTCTCTAGAACATGCTTAAAACTGAGTCATAATTTGGAGATGTGCTACAGGTGGAGAATTAACCTTTTTACTCCTATAGCATTCTTTCGGTGTCTTGTGAACTACTTCATGCTGTGATCGCAAGTGTAGTAGCCGCTGTCCCCGTACAGCGCTGTTACAGTACCACTGACTGCATTCGCTCTGTGCTGTACCTCGTAGTCCATAACCGGTGAAGAGGAAAGCCCAAGTGAAGTTACTGAACAAGTCTTTAGCTGGGGACAAAAGCTTGAGAGATGGTGACCATAATTTTTTCTTTAAATTTTCTTGAAGGCACGAAGTGTAAACGTGAAGACACAAGCTGTTTCTGGATACAAAGATCAGTTTAGTTTGGAGATTACGGGTCCTATCATGCCTCATTCTCTACATTCTGTAACGATGCTACTCAAATCTTCACAGAAGGGATCATTTTCTGCTGGCCTGTATACACACGAGCCAACTGCTGTATTTAATATCTGCCTGCCAGTGGATCAAGTACTGGATAAGGTAAGTAGACGCTGTAAGCATTCATTGTAGCTGGTTTCCTCAGATGGAGGAAATAAGTGATTTACAATGAGCCAAACTTGTGTCTCAGGTTATTAAACTGTACTATTTATCAATCCGAATTACGAAGATGAAGGGATAAGACTTGGATTTTTTTTTAGGTAAATTTTATGAATTTAGGTTGTTGTACTCAACAATGACTAAAGAACTTCCCAAAAAGGCAAGTTATGTTCACGGCCGTCTCAGATCCAGAACTTAATAGTACCTGATTCTTTCATTATAAACAACTATGGGTATTTAACCAGTATTTGCCTTTAATTTTGGACATAGTTAGGTTTTTATTTACAGGTATTAAGACCTTTAAAATTGCCTCATGCTTTTATCATTTGCCAGACTTCTGGCAATAACCAAATTTATTTGTGGATGCTGTTGTTATATGTGAAAACTTTTTAGAGTCAGCTTCTGTTGTCAATGAACTGCCTTCCCCTATAAACAAATGAGTAAGGCAGGTATTTCTCAAAAGTTCCAGTGGTAATTATTAAAATCTGAGTGTTCACGGGTGCCCAGCTGACTCGGTAGAGCATGCGACTCTTGTATCAGGGTTGGGAGTTCAAGCCCACACTGGGCATGGAGCCTACTTTAAAATATAAAGGGGAACCTAGCTGGTTGAGCCGGAAGAGCATGCAACGCTTTCCAGGGTCGTGAATTCGAGCCCCACGCTGGGTATAGACATTACTAAAAAAAAAAAAAAGCTTTTAAAATATTTTTAAAAAAGTAAAATCTGAGTGTTCGAAGACTGATGTGCTTTTTAACTAGAGTACAAATTTCCACAGGAGACTGTTCATGAGGAACTTGCTAACTGTGGGTTGCATCCTAAGACTCTGGACCAACTTAGTCAAACACCAATACTGGGAAAGTCATCTTTAAGGCATGTGGAAATGAGTGACTACGTTTATAATTGGAGATCCTGAACACCAAAGTAAGCCTAAAAGGAATCTTTGAGGAAAAAGCCTTCTAGCAAGGAAATTCAAGATTGTTATCCCTTTGGCTCTAAAGTTCATTTTGGAAGTTAAAGGAATATATAACTATCTTTTAAAGTATCAAATGTTTATAAACGTTAACCTTTTACATTAATTTTTATTACATGTGTTAAGCAGGATTGATTTTGAATCAGCATTTTTTAATATTCTGATTAGATTGTTCAGATACGAAGAGAACTCCCCACTTTTTAAAAACATCAGTAACTTGAATGAGACTTCTAGACCCTTACAACCTAATCATAAACTTAGTAGAAAATGGAATGTCATGAGTGTGTTTCCTTGCAAATGGGAAATTGAAGCTAAATTCCCATCAGTTACCTCCTGGCATTGTGACTGATGGTATCAGGGCAGAACTATTTGATGAATCACCTACAACTATACGCAGGTTCTAGCTTTATGAAGGTACAAATGTAGACAATAAGTGCTGAGCTGATGATTATTTGTCTACCTTAGCTGCTGTTTTCCTTCTGATTTATAATTTTATTCTCAAGTATATTAAATTTGGTTTTTTAATGCATGTTAATTCAGATAGGGGTATTTTGTATTCCACATAGAATAGTGTTAATAATTGTAATGTATGCTCAGCTGTCGTGGTGTAGTACTTAATGCTCCTGTAGGTGTGTGGGTGTGTGTGGGTGTGTGTGTGTGGATGTGTAATTCAAATTTTCTTAAAAATAAAAGTACTTAGAAATCAAAAGCATTGGGTAAAGAAATAACAGTATTTAGCGAAGAAGTATGTGTTTACTTTATGATCCAAAAAATAAAACACCACATTTATTCCAGAGAAGTTTATATTTGGGCCTTAAGCTTTTGAAAATAAAGTTTAGAGACATAGCATTATGAATACCACTGTAATACACATGAAATATTCTATCAGACCCTAAAAATTAACATAAACTTAAACTTTCTCATAGTCAACAAAATAGTGGCTGGGTGCCGATTTTATTAGATAAGTTGGTTACAGCATTTTAATTATCATTTAACGTCTATCTAGGTGTAGCTGAAATTCAAAATGCACATCAAAGTAAAACTATATCACAACTCAATGCCATACTAAATGTACTTGGCCTCTGCAGTAAATTCTAATCGGACTTCATTTTGACTCCCTTCTCATGGCCCAAGTGGCTTTGATGGGAACGCAGGACTTAGTGCAGATCATCACACAACATAGCACTTTCTTTTTATAACCTCTACAAAACTTTAAGGGGAGATGGTGGCATTAGCCCTGTGGAACAGATCTTGCTTGATTACCTCAATAACACTGGCCCAGTATCTGTCCAGCAGAACCCACTGTGAACTAGTACAAGGTGCACAGCCCTTCACTGATTACAGGCAAGTGTTACAGCAGCCTAGCCATAAGGAAGGGAGGTTACATCATAGTACAAAATACAGTATAAAAGCGTTATTTAACATTCCACACTGAAGATTACGGATGCCTTCAAACAATTGTTTGGATGTTAGCCACTTAAACAAATACATCACTAAGGTAAACAATATAAACATACCAAAACCCTGTATGGTTAAATACAATTTCCATGGTACAAAAATCAAAGCCTGGAGATGTTTGTACAGATTGCTTTTTACACAATGTCTTAAATTGCCAAATATTTACAACATTAAAGAGGAAATACATTTTGATGCAGAGTAAAATTATCTGAAATGATTAATATAAAACCTCAATCTATCTACGTGAGGCACTCCTGAAGCAAGTGGCATTAGCCATGAGGTCCTTTGGTACAAGGCCCATTGCTTGAAGAACCACAGTAGCTGCTGTGGCTTTAGCATGCTTCTTATTAGGGCTGGCAAAGCTGGGCTGGTAAGCGCTTCCATTTATCAATACCTATTCAAGAAAAACATACAATTGGGCTGGTAAGGGCTTCCATTTCTCAATACCTATTCAAGAAAAACATACAATAAGAACAGCATCAAACTTTAATATCTATTAGCTTTGTATTTTTTCACTAAATGCTAGAAAAATAATTTACAAAAATATAAAACCCACACTATGTAAGTCAAATTAATCTCAACCCAGAAGAAGCAAATCATTTGGAAAAAGGGACTGCAAATTAAGAGCAGGTCTCCAAATGGGACGGGGGGGGGGGGCAGGGAATGGAGAAATCTCTGATAAAACTACTAAATTAATTCCCCATGTTCCATTAGAAAATGTCAACAAATTGTTCACCAGATTTTGCCCACATCTTTCCCTCCAACATTTTTGAAAAGCAGGATATTAACAGGTCATATTAAAGTATACTTAAATATTTAAAAACCCCAAAACCCTACCACTTCTACCCACACACATATATTCACTCCCAACCCACAATGTATCAATCCTGTGACCATACAATGCTTATCCCTCACCCTCTAAGTCATCAAATTAATAAGGGTATACAATTAATGCAGAAATTCATATTTACCCTAAAGAGAAAATGTTTGCGATGATCTGGGCCACTATCATGGACCAAGAGAAATTCCGGTGGTTGCCACCTTCTCTTATTACAGATTTCCATCAAAGCAGACACAGGATGTTTGCCTGCAGAGAAAAAAATAACCATTTGTTAATTATTTCCACTATCTGTGGCAACAAATTACGAATTCAAGGTGGGGATGGGACAAGAGGAAATTAAAATGTACTCTCACCTGACAGATCTTTCATTGCAGCAGAGAAGTTTCCGGACCTCTTTTGTGCTCTTTCTCCTACTGCAACAAGACCTTTAAAATAAAAAGCCAATGTTCACTGAATAAACTCCAAAGCATCATTTTAAATTATAATATACAATGATTCCCTCTGTAGGAACCTATGCCTTCCAATAAAATATTCAACTCCCACTACCCGATTTTCATATAATTTGATTTGTCTTCCTGTGTTTCAATATATAAACCTATATACTTATACGTTCATATACCTTGGTATTAGAAATTGTATAAAAAATCAATGTTCAGAAAACACAAAAACCTAACATATGAATATATCTATAAATTAAGTGCCACAGTTAACATGCCCAGGACTGTTTCTTCAGAAGTTTAAAAAGTAGTGGCTATTTATTACAAGCGACTTCTAAAGGCTTCCCATCCCTTAAACACTGCTCAGTTAATTAAGTTCCCCAAAAGGTGAGGATTTTAGGTCACACACCCCAGTTAAAAGTGAGAGGGTGTCTCTATAAATGGGAGCAAACAACCCCTTTCTGACTTATCAAATGAAGATTGCTCACAGAAGACAGACGATCTCACTTTTCTTCCAACCAATCACCTTTTATGACACAAAAAAATCTATTCAACTTGTGTAAGACAATGTCAATGTGACATCAGTACAATGTCCTTTTCTTATTTAATCTAGAGTTTGAATTAATGCTAACAGCACAGGATGATTCTCATGCTGTTTCCAGCCTACTGGACCACCATTACAATAAATCCCTCCAATTTGAAAAAAAAAAAAAAAAACAAATGGCATCACAGTATTCTATGTGGATGACAATACAGAAATTCCGATGCAAGACATTTTACAAGACACACAATTTGGTCCAAGCTGGTTGGTTTCCAAATTCATTGATACAAAATAATTTAACTGTATTAACTCCAACTTGCCTTTCTGATTGCAAAGGTAAGGAAACTTCCAGTTCCGAACTTTCCAGTTCTTAAAAATGAGACTTATACAAGCTATAGCAATCACACTGAGCTGACAGCCCAGTCCCATCTGATTCTATGGAAGACATTATTCCAAGGAAAGAAATTATTTAAAAGTACCAATTGGCTGTTACCAATGAGCACTAAGTGTATACATACATATGTGTATATATGGTTGTTGTTTTTTTTGTTTTTACATGACGGAGCAACAGAGGAGGAGAGAGAATCCCCAAGCAGGCTCCACACCTAGTGCTACGCCTAATGCTAAGCCTAATGCAGGGCTTGATCTCACAACCCTGAGGATCACGACCTGAGCCAAAATCAAGTCAGATACTTAACCAACTGAGCCATCCAAGCACCCCTCTAAGTATGTTTTTAATACTTAGCAACTGCATGCAGGCTATGTATACCGATCTCCATCTGAGTAACAAAGTACTAGGAAAGATAAAAAGTTCCAAGGTGCCCCAAGCACAAGGTAATAGGAAGAGCTGACACTGCTGTCAGCAACTGGTCTACTATTCTCCAGCCCCACCCAAGAAAACTCCATTACGGAGTTTAAGAAGGACATGCCAAACGGGTTTATAAAATGAAGACAAAACAGCACTCTTAGAAATAAGGAGAATGTATGGGATAAAATATCAAAGAAAGGAAAAAAATACAACCTAGAAACAAAGACAAGTATATATTCCCTGTCGAGAGAAAACAAAATGGGGATACCATTTACTAACACTGAAATCCAGTTGGAATTTCAATGACACTGATAATCTGCACATTTCCATAATATTTAGCAACTAACATAAGACCACCTTTTAGCTCAAATTAGTGACTCCATCTATATCTACAAAAGCTGCCACAAATGGGTAAAACTTTTGTTTCCTAACAAAAAGCTGTAGATACGCTCTAGTTAAGCATCATGGACATCGATATGTAGGAGGGTTACTTTGGGGGGGGAAATAAAATTTATTTTAAACAGGAGCCTGGCTGGCTCTGTCGGAGCATATGACTTATCTCAGGGTTGTGAGTTCAAGCCCACACTAGGCAAGGAGCTTACTTAAAAAAAAAAAGCAGGATGGTGATGAAACCCTAAATATTAAAGGAGGTATAATCAACATTCCCGAAACAATGTGTTACCTTTTCGGTCTGTCTTAAAATCAACTAGGATAGGTTCCTTATTTCCTTCTTTGTTTTTTCCTAATCCTTCTCCTTCTCTCCAGCCCATCTTTCTCATCAACACGGCTCCCATTCCTCCAGTTACCGGGGCTGCTCTTAAGAACTGATCCTATCCAAAGAAAGAAAGGTAAAATGTCCCCATTTCACAGTTAGAATTTGACTACAAACTCAGTGTAACTTAAAAAAAAATCTTATTTTACTTCTAGGTCTGATACAGCAATTAAATTTAAATTTCTATACTTATATACATACTGTAGTGTGGATGTTCTAATTATTTTCACATTAACATAATAGTATTTTGAAAGTCAAATAAGGCAAATAAATGGCAGTTTAAAACAGTGGCCCTCATGCCCCCCTCCAAAAAAAAAATATTAGAACACTCCTGTTTTCGTCCACTATTTAGGTTCACTGGTATCTCTTCTTAGCTTGCAAAATAAAAAGAAGGCAATGTTAAAACAGTCAATAATATTAATTGTCCCAGGTGTACCTAGTTAATGAATAAAGCCCAGAAATCATTTAGAAATTGTTTGGACACTGAAGCAGCATACTGTTAACGTCCCAAGTTTTCTTCCCCATTCTACCATATAGCAAGTAAAAATATTTTACTTAGAAAATCCCTATGAAGCAAAAGGTAACTATTTATATTTACACAGTAAATGGACAGTCACATAAAATACCCTGTCATTAAACCAAACTGAAACTGAATTCTTTTAAAACCTAGCGTGATGTTAAAAGACTTGTAAAAAACTCCTTAAGCGTTTACATACCTAGGCCTCGGTGGCAGCAGTGTTGTGAATAGTAGGGCTGGCACTGACCGGGGCAAGAAGACAGCTACAAGGATTTGGCCCTGAAACAAGTTTCCATACAGAGGGGTGAAAGTTCACAGGTTATTCTGTGAACAGTCATCTCTCTTGTATCCAACCCACTGAACCATAATTTCCATCAAAGCAGCAAACCACTTAATGTCACAAGATGCACAACTCTATACATTAGCATGGTCAACAGTCATTTTCACACATTAAGAAATAAATGGGCGATGCCTCTATTTTAAAGGACATCCATGTACACAAAACAAATGAATTCTACTGTTGATCTTTATGGCCATTTTTTTTTTTAATTTGTAACATCTCCAAATCCTGCTTTACTTCCCCTTGTTATTAAATTTTAGATTTACATTCTCTAGCAAATATATAGCAAAGTCATTAACTTATCAACAGAGGGAGTCAAAACTTTTGGTAGCTCTGTAGAGAGTATGCATTGTTTCCTGTATTGATAAGTTAATACTAAATTTTTAAAATCTTGTTTTTACACACAGTAGTAAAACATGTGTATCATCTTATTTTTTTTCCCCAGCTTTGTAAATTATATGCTGGGGAGAAAGCATGCCAATGATGTGTGACTAGACATTAAGTTCAACAAGGTGCTCTGATGGAAGGAGGCAGCTGTGGAGGTAAAAACATACCCCTGGTTCAGTTCCTTATTTGGTGCAGGCCATGCAGTGTTGATGTATAAAGAGAAAAGTTAGCTGATGCTTGGATATCAACTGCCTTGTTGCTACACACCTAGAATGACTTTTACTTACTTCCAGGTTCATCCGCCCCTCTTTTCCAGGCAACACTCCTAAAAAAAAGGGCAACTGTGCAGATAGTATAATGCAAATCCCCAAATAACCCAGGCTTCCAACTCGGTTTCCACTCTCTACTATCTTCATGTTTCTTTACCCCAGTGTGTTTACAGTTCACCAAAAAGCTGCTTAATCTAATGAAACTATAATAGTAAACAATACCCATAGGGTCATTGTCCAAATCATTTAATTCTAGAAAATAAAGGTTCTTTGAAATCAATTACCAGTTAAAAATGTTTTACTGACAAACAGTAATAATGGTAAAACTCTCATTCTTTTTCATCTAAGAATATGCTGCAACAAACTAAAAAGAATACGGAGAATGCTGGCATTCCATGGGGTTTTTATCATAAAAGAGAGTGTTGGGCTACAGCAAGGCAAGAAAAGCTGTATGATCACTGAAGAAGTTTTCTAAACGCAATAAACAGACATTCTGTGATATTTGACAGTGAAGACAAATGTTAAATTTTCAGCTAATGACTTTTCCACATTTTTATAAATGTTCCTTTCATATCAAATGCAATGGTTCTTCTATTAACATATAAATGGGAGTTTTTCTGAAAGCACAGCTTTCTTATTAAAAACTTCTCTGATGAACACATCTCATATTTATCAAAATGACTTACATAACATTTAACATGATGTGAATTATTTAAAACCTGTCAACTGCCTACAAGACTGAAGTAAAAAAAAAAAAATTAAGGGAAAGTTTGCAGGGAACTAATTTAATCATTAAGAGATTAATTTTTGTCAGTTATGTTAACATGATTTTTAGAACTATATAAGCATTATGGATCAATACTTCATTATACAAATGAAGTCCAAAATTTTGCAATGGAATAGCATTCAGAAGTTTCTACCTAACAATGTACAAGACTAATTTTTATGTGCCTAAACATCCACATAGAGCTTCCAGTCTAACTTCCTGAAATACTGAGCAGTCAGCTTCAAGATTAAATTTTATTAAAGGATTAAAACTATTCAAATAGGTGTATAATTATAATTCTTCCCAATGAGATGAGAGCCTTTTTCAAATACTACGCAAATTTTTAAACACTGTAATATAGTTAAGTCCAAAATGAACTCAACATTTAAATTATTCTGCTAGATTTTCATTTTTTCCAACACCAATCCCTAGTAAATTACAAACAAGTTGTAAATTTTTCATAAATCTGACCATATACTCACTATACACCTATTATTGCAACTATCTCCCCCCCCAAATGGCAGGCAAACTGAGGGTGTATCATGTTTTATATTAATTTGTTAATAAAAGGGTCATCAGAGATAATGCTATCAAAACTGAAATACCATGAGATTAAAAGATCCAAAGCAACCAAAATCTCATTTTGCCAAAATTCAGTTCATTTCCTGGCAATCATAGCAATTCTTCATAGGTGCCCGTCACGCTACTGATTACCACCCTGTGAAGCAGTAATAAGGACTTGTCTTCTCATGACACTTGGAGACTGAAATTCCAAGTAATTACTTGCCCATGATCACAAAAGCAGTCAGGAGCACAGCGGGATAAAGAAACCTTCCCAATCCTTTAGACCACGAAGCCTCCCAGTTTCAGCACTGCCATGCTGCCAGTACTCCTGAAACAAATTTCCCATCACCCATCCAACCAAACCACATCCCTTCACCAGAAGGCATTTCTTTAGAAAGCCCTTCTTAACCACCTAAGACTCCCCCGACAATGAGGCAGCCGTAGGTGGAGTTCACAGGTCTCATTGCAGGAAGCTGAAACCAGGAGCACCTACATCTTCACAGCACGAGGCGTCCGTCCTCTCCCTTGAATTTAGGTCTTATTATATCCTGTTTTTTTCATGAGATCAGTGGTTCTCAAATTGAGCCTGTGGATCACCAGAGGCCACCAGGGCCTAAATGGTGGTCCACAGATAATATCCTCTGTCCCCACCCCACCCCCTTCACCACCCCTTTAGCACTGCCCACCCCCCCCCCATACACACTCCAGCCCTCCTCCCCAGCCTTCCAGTCCCATGGCAAAATCACCACATGCAGTGCTAATACTGGGGCCTCCCAACCAACTTGCTGTAACCGGCAGCTGACAACCATAGGGCTCGGGGGCTGGAGATCACCAGAGAGGTGAGGAATAAGGGCCAAGAGAGCTTACAAGAGGGCACAGGCACTAAGGAAGGGGAAAGAAGGACAGAGGAATAGAGAAATGGAAAAACTGGGATGGTAAGAGGGCTCTTGGGGGCAGTGATCCACCAAAAATAAACCTGTAATAAAGTATCCCATGATGAGAAAAAATTTGAGAACCACTGCTTTGAAATCATTAGATTAGTAGTCCAACAGGAACTGTGGAACATTCTGAACAGCACCTGAGATACACTGTTAGCATTCAAAACAGTTTTAAAAAACCACCCCCCAAAAAACCAGCAGCAGCAATACAGAAATAACTTGAGGATATAAACTGAGCGGCTCTTAAGCCGTATTTATACATTTGCCATTGTCTCACAAATCAGGTCCATCTTCAGTGTCCATCCTAGAGTATGCACACATAGCAAATTTACTCACGAACTTTGGTTAGTCACTGGCCTCTTCGTGAATTTTTAATACAACATTTTCTTAAAAAAAATCTTAACTTTGTACTTGGCCACTTTCACATGTGTGTTATGTCGTGTACCTTTTTAATCCAGGCCTGGGCACCAGTATTAGCCAACTGTTCTTGTGTCAGAACCTGTACTCCCGTACTTCCGGTGAACTGACCAGGAATGGAATTCAGCTGAGCCCAGGCATCAATCTGAAGAAAAAAAAGATGCCTCAATGAACTAAGTATAATTACTTACCTGTCAAAATCCCACTGTTTTATTTCACTACATGAAATGGAAATTTATTTCATTCTTGAAAAGGCTAAGTAAGACTTAAAACTTCAACTTTTAAACCAGTATGCTGAATTTACACATATTTAAAAATGTTTTCTTAAACAGTCCACAGAAGCATTTTGGTAACATTCAGTGGGTCCCACTAACAAGATCTGAGATGTATTTCTAACAACTAAAAAGCATAACTGTAATATTCATTCTTCAAAATACCACAGGGATACATGAACATAGAAAACAGTTCATACAGCAAAAGATCCCCGCCCTCTGCTTATGTATCATAATCACCTGAATTTTTAACTACCTTCTTTGTGGAATTAGAAATCCAGAATAAATTCAAGAGACAGGTTGGAGTAATAAATACAGGAAATTGTTCAAACACGTAAAACAGCTTTCTTTAATAATTGAGCACTACATTAATCACTAACATTTATTGCGATGGTTAAAGAATTAGCCGTCAGTTCTTCAAAGTAGATTTACTGCACTGGTACTGTCAGGCAGTGTATTTCCTTATCTGTCTGAACGTATATTTACTGTTTCTATACAGATCTACCAAAGGAATGTGAAGACAAATGGAAAAGCTGTCCACTGTTAAAAAAGTACAGACTCTGGACTTGGACTGCCTAATCACTTTTTTAAATTTTAATTACACTGTAGTTAACGTATAGCATCATATTCGTTTCAGGTTGACTAACCAACCACCCTTTAGTCAAGTTTCCTCCGCCAGGAATTGGGAAATCATAATAGTACCTACATCTCACAGGGCTACTATGGGCACATAGCTACTTTTATACACCAGATTACAAACTCTATTTAAGGGCAGGGAATTTTTTCTATTTTACTCTCCTAAACAGTTCCTGCCACATAGTACACAATAAATACTTACTAAATGCATGATCATGCCCCAAATCACTTTCATTTAAAATAAACTAATAATGCCAAATTATTTATTTCCTTGGATTTTTAAGATAAGGACCTACATTTCAATAGCATGCCACACACTTTGCTTATGTCACAACTACCTAATTAAATTCTCATTTAGACATTTGAACTGCTACATACCCGTTCCTGCGCTCGATTTAACATGCTCATGGCTTCAAGGTCAAATGCATTCTCACTGAGTCTTTTCTGAGCAAGTGCCCGCTCACTCATTGCTGTTGAGATGTCCACAGGCTAAGAAAGAAAACATAGATAATTATCTCAAATTACGATAGACCCCCTAAATTCTAAAAACTGCTATCTTTAGCTGCTACATGTCAAAAATAAAATAGCAGTCTTACAAATTAATAATCTTGCAAAGTACAGAAAAGATGCCAAAAAGTAAAGGAACCTTGGAAAGTAGACAAGGATTTAAGATAAGTTACAAAGTATCAAAGGCAGCAGTTGAACCCAACCCAAAATTTCCTATTTTCTACTTTATCAAATTAAAATCACAGAAAACTGCAAAGAACTTAAAACTCTCTAGCCTTCACTAACAAGTCATTTACAAAAAATTGAGAAATTCAAAATTTTGAACTATATTTTTGAACTGTTAATTTTATATGTATTAGCAGTTTTCATTTTACCTTACTTATCAGCATAATGTTCAGAAGCAATAAGCAAGGTTCTTGAATAAGCAAGCAGAAAACCACTATCGTTATCAGTGGTCTCTCCTTCACTCATCCACACACATCTTTTCACCTTCTTGCAGATGCTCAGGGATAATTTGGTCTTAAGAACTCCACTTCTTCAAAAAATATTAAATAAATGATATTTTTGTTTTCAGTTTATATACATTAATGACTCAAATTAAAATACTTCTGTAGGGGTACAGAACATGAACAAAAACACTTAAAATGAGGTATGTCTGAATGCCTTAGGTCTTCCTTTTCAAAGCTCACACCCTACCCGTAAAAACTTCGTGCTAAAGAGGTGACTTTATGGTTTAACTTTTTTAAATGTTTCATAATGTCCAGGAAAATTCTTAAAGGGTAATCTTTAGAGCAAATTCCCAATTTATCAAATCTGTGGAAGGCTCAACTATAAAAGGAAAATCAAGTATTTGATGTTCTTTGTTCTAATGTTAAGAGCTCACACTGACTTTTATCAACTCACCAATTCTTAATACTTTTCTTCTAACACAACTTAACCCATTAGTATTTCCCAGTGATTGCACCCAAGAAAATTCGTTTTCGGAAAATGTTTATTTGACATGGGAAGGTTTTCCTATATTCATTTACAAAGAACGATTACAGGTACTGGATGGATAAGACAAACATAAGGAAGTCAGTAAGTTAACAGCTAAGGATTTTTCTTAAAAAGCTAAGTAAAGGCCACCTGTAGTTTAACTGTGTACTGCCTATGAAATACTTCTTCTAAAATAAAGACCTATGTTGTAGAGAAAGATATGTGACCATGAGAGAATAATTCTATCTCAGGCATAAGGATTACTAATCTTCCTTCCCCTACCTTCAGAACCGCTTATTCTTCTATCATTCTTAGTTATCTTGCTGAGTCACCTCATAATACTCTTCTAGCAAAATTAAATTTTTTCTTCCATATTCTTATGTATTACCTTCTTAAAACGAAAGCAAAACCAATCTGAACTCATCCTGTAATTGTACTGTTTACAGAACTCACAAATGAAGGATCTTTATTTCTTAGTCAATAC
This sequence comes from Ursus maritimus, assembly GCF_017311325.1. Classification (NCBI taxonomy): domain Eukaryota; kingdom Metazoa; phylum Chordata; class Mammalia; order Carnivora; family Ursidae; genus Ursus; species Ursus maritimus. Next base: position 11,393,828 of record NW_024426552.1, read on the forward strand.
AGTAAATTACCCACACTAATTAGAATACGTCTGGGGTCTATAAAAAATAATCTAAGCAAAGTCACAATTAAACACTAAAAACTTTAGTGTCTTCACTTTTTACTTCAATTATAGTTCTGATCAACTGCTAGCACTTTAAATGGGAACCCAGATATTTTAGGCTGAAATGTACATTCCTTTAGCCCATCTTAGAAGTTTCCTAAAATTGTTAAGTAGGATTACGGATGTAATTTGAAGGCCCACCAGATACATCTCAAATACTGTTCATTAAGCTTGCCTGAATTACTTTGGGTAGAAGTCTATGAATTTTTGAGGATGTTTAGGTATAAATGGGTTTTCATTCCATAAAGTCTACGCTTATAGGAGATAATGTGGAAAATCTATCTACGCATCACCCCAAGCCCTGATTCCCAATTTCCACCTATTTCTAGAATAACATTTTTCTAGAATAAAATTCTTCCCAACTGGAAAGCAAATGAATTCGCCTTTGAATCTGTCCTTCTAAAAACCTATCTTCATACTTTTTTCTTCTTAGGTCTTTACTGAGTAAGCAGATAACCTAATTGTCTCGTCATTTTTCCCCCACGATGAAACTTCATTCAGATCTCAGTAATAGTTTGTTTACATCTCATGCTAAAATTTTAATATAGCAACCTTGATGTTTAATATAAATTTACTTTAGATAAAATTACAACTGTTTTTTTCCTGAAGTAACACAATTTCATTTACTCAACAGGCTTACCAAGTGAGCTGCAAGTTCATGTCAAAACCTTATTACCAGATAGTAATCCATTAATTTTCTATTCATATTTTTAAATGTGAAGAAATAAAATAAAATGAACCGGGATTATCTTAACCTCTTAAGGATCCTCAAGAGTATGAATCAAAAAGCATGTCTCCAGGTTTTCAAGGTAATCCAAGATATACAAGAATGCACAAAAAGCCAAATATAACCCCCAAAGCATTAATACTCAAGGACTAGACCAAATGTTACATGTCAGTATTAAAATTCTCATAAAATATCAGAGCTATTCTCTACAACACTGACCAACATTATTTTGTACAATGACAGCTAATGAGCACTTGAGAGCGCCCAGGGCAATTAAGAAACTGATTTTTCTTACGTGGCCAGTGACTACCACACTGGACTATATGGTGTGCTTGCGTATGTGTCTATAAACAGTATACAGTGGATTTAGTGGATAAGGTGAACTATAGAGCCTTAACCATCTTTTAATGTTGCTCAAAAATAGGAATATGTGAAAGGTACCACTATGATGCTTTTTAAAAAGCCCTTCTAAAAACGAGGGGGGAAAATATTTAAATCTCATAGAATACTATTGTCAAGTTGTCATCAACAAGCCTTGTTTCCCGATACACTACAGATTATAAAGTCTAATTATGATACTACAGTAATATTCTAAGTATTATAATGGGGGAAATGTTTAATTTCCTTTAGGCTAGGATTTATTCTAAGAAGTAAAATCTACATAAAAGTATTCTGAATTATAATTCCAGTTTTCATCTTAATAAAAACCTATCCAAGTTATTTCATCTCTCTACTACAGCAACACAGCAGACCACTTCTTCCATAATCCAAAAAAGTGTCAGGAACAATGAAATTCATAATATAACATGCATTTCATAGCCCAAGTTATAACTGTGTACCTTCTGTATGTTCCTCATTCAAAAAACCCTAAGTCAAAAAGGAAAAAAAAACTCCTAAGTCAATTTACTTCCCCCTTTTGTCAACTCAATTGTTTACATAAATAGAATAATTATCTTAGGTATTTCTTAGGAAGTCAATGAAAGGATATAAAAGGGCTAAAAAGAATTACTAGGAGGGGTCAGTCATATACGGAAAATAAGCCCTGTAATATGAAAAATTATTTTCTACAAACATAATTTGCAGGTATCTTAAAAGACAGTATAAAAGGAAACTTTTAATTTTAAGAACACGGAACCAAGAAAATGCATCTGACTTGTATGTAAAATAGGATTTTAAAATACTTAGCAAAAATTAAGAAGTTACAAAGAGGTTCATATAGTAAAGAAGATGACAACTACAAAAACAAAAGCCACACGAAATACAGAATATCTCAGTTGTCATGTGTTGGTTTTTAAACCATGAATTATGAATATTTTTATTACATCAAATAGAATTCTCTAGTATAACTCTTATACATTTAATCTGAATAAACTACAATAAGAAAACAAATAGATAACCTATTATATGGTTCAAAGAAATTCAGTGTTAATTACCGAGGAGAATCTAAGGAAAGAATGAATGAATGAATAACAAGGCTGTATTTAACCATTGTAGCACTGCCAGGACCCGTGTGTTTAATTTTCAATTAAAACTTACATCATACCCCAAGAACTAAGCTTTCCTAAACTATAAATTTAGAAATTCTACACTTAAGAGAACTGTAGCTCCAATGGGATGTGGAAGTATTTTTCAATAAAACAAACCAGGCACACTGCCTACCTCTGGACCTCTAAACATTTATGATTAATAGTAAACCCAAGGAAATTTTACGTCAAAGATTACATTTAAATCTTCTACCCAATAAGCCTCTAATTTGATTACCAAGAATTAATGCCCCCAAGGACAATTTTTTAAATATTAGTGTTCCAACATTTTTGATTTCACTGTTTATGTATCAAATTCACACAAATATGGTCAAAGTTCTGTAGTCACTCCTTACTGAGGATGCTGCTGGCTGGCTTCTGGGTAGGAAGACGATGCTATGGCAGTAAGGCACAGTCTGATGAGCTGATATTCCATAAGACACAGATTTATGTTGATCCATCCACATCTATCCACTCACGCTTATGTCAAAGAGCACTCATGTGCAAGACAATTGGTGGGGTTAAGGATTACAGCAAAGCTGAGATCAAATCTGTGATCTTTGCTTAAATGTTTTACGCTCAAAACTAAAAAACCACAAACTCCATTTATATTTATTAAAATGAAAAAGACTGATAGGTTAAAAAAAATACTATTCATTTAAAACAGTGACCATTTGAAAGAACTTTCTTTTTACTCTATAAAAGCCTTTATTTCAACCCCAACAGGGAATCAAAAGGGTCAATGATCCCATAAAATGTCACCAATAGTATTCCACAAACGTTGGTATATAGAACATAATCTTACAAATATATTTGGCAAGATACAGCTAAATAACTAGAACTAAAACATTTTATACTGTGACCATTTCCTTGAGATGTTTATTACGGTTGTTGGGTAAAAGTAGAGACCTAAAGCAAAACAAAACCCTACTTTTTCCGCTTCTAAAATTTTGGGATTGTATCTGCTTAAAATTAAAGTTAACCTACACTTTTTTTTTCAGTCTGATCTTCTAAGAAACTAGCTCAAAGAGTTCTGATATCAAATAGTTGTATATGTACCCTCCCATAGGAGAAATCCACTGCGTTAAGCCCTCTGAACTTTTTCTCCTGCTTTCACGAAAGACTGCTTAATATAAAATTCGAATACCCAACTTTCCCCCTGGATTTCTTTGGAATAATTCCCCCCAACTTTTAAAACCTGACAACCACTTTGGATGACAGACAAGGCTAAGGCACCACATTGTCAGTGTTAAGAGTGAAAATGGCAGAGTACTGAACTTCAGATATATATATAAATACATATACATAGTCTCAATCAAAAAGAAACATTCATCAGGATGCACTAAACACTTTCCCCATATTCAACTAAGGTTAAAATAGTTATGATCACTTATTTTCTCAGATAATCCCTTGGAATTTTTCAACATTTATAGGGCTTCACTCAGCTGAAAATTTTTTCTCATATAAATATTATGTTTTCCCCAACTCTGTTAAATGCTTCATCTGCAAATTACTAAAAGCATATGTATCAAAATTTCTAAGTAAGTCTGTCTGGCCCTCTTATCATGATTTATACTCAGCTACTACAAGATTTAAGTCAATTGCAAATGTCAGTTAACCTTTCCCTCTTGAGATGTGCAGGCAGCCTGATTTGGGGATTAGCAACTGAGCTAATCAACTGATTTTACTAAAATATTGTCCAAACCTACAATCCCTTTCTCACTGGTGATATAACTTGCTTCAAACTGCTGAATCCCATGTAAATATAAATCATCACTGGGGACTTTAAGTTGCACTAAGCTAATTATCATGTCCGGCTTCATCCTATAGAACCTGCTCTCTCTTAAAATGCCACAGGTCAAAAAACACAGTGAAAATGTCACCTGTGAATAGCTCAGGGGAAAAAATATACTATCAAAAGATTTCTGATTTGGGTTCTGTTCACTTTCTGATTTTATAAACAAGAGGATTTGTTTATTTGTAATAACGGAGGTGTTTAGTGGAAGATGATATGGCCAATGAAGGGAACCTGAGTTGTAGAGAACAGGTCTCTCTGACCTACGTATTCCAGAACTGCAAGAAAAGAAGTGGGGAAGAAGTCCCACATTGTAAGGGCATCATATTATCTAGTCCAGTTCTTGGACAAATGTCTGGGCTTTGGAACCAAGGGCAAGAGGTGATAACTAGTCTATAGTATCATTCAAAACTCCCACCCCCCCTAGTCAGTCTCCACCCTCCCAGATCCCCCAAGCGTGATTTTGCACAACAAGTTAAATAAAAGTAAACTGTTTATTAAAAGATACAGCAAAGGTACAGATACAGAGATACATACAAAGATACAGATATATATATATATATATTTACATATATATACAGTCTTGCTGTTTTCATGTGCACTATACTTAGCAGCACATTATTTAATCAGGCAGCATTTTAATGGGGTTGTTTTGACACTTGGCGTTATTACTGCGTCACTTTGACAAGATACAACTATAGCCTCATGGAAATTTCAAAGTGTGAATTCCACTTCTCCAACTTTTAATAGTAGCAAAGAGGGGAAGGAGAAGGGAAATGGAGTACCAAGGCTGAGCATTAGGTTAAACACAAGAATTCCAAAGGGCCAAGGTAGCACAGGGAAGGGAAAATGATTAAAGGCTATCTGACAAACAACCCAGAGAAATCATTATTTAAGGGCAATGGGCTATGTATCCAAGATGCTCACACATCAGCCTACAATGACCTTTTCCAATCCAGTTCTTGTGTTGAACCTGAGGATCTGCCTCTCTCTGCTCAATCCCTCCACCCAGTAAACTTGCTACCACCAAAATCTAGAGCTATAGAGCCTTGAAGCAAAACGGGAAGCTAAATAGTTGTACCTTGGGCTACCTTCCCATAAGTGCAAGGAGGGCCCAATGTTGGGTAGGGATGTGATAACACTGTTCTCTGAAATTCGATGCTTTTCACTTTGTGGCTTGGTTCCACAAAGTGAATTGCATCGAGTTACTGTCAAATGAGAAGCTGCGGGTTGTTTCATCTGTCGTCTAACCCGGCCCTGCCGTTTAACCCGGCCCTAAGAAGAGTGAAACAGAATCCAAATCAGATATAAAGTAACAATAAAATGGGAGATTCAGGTATTAAAAAACAAAAAAACAAAAAACACAATATTCCTCTTACTTACCTCAGAGGGCAAATTGCTGCTGAAAACATTATCATCATCTTTGTTTTCTTCACCATTTTTCTCTACAGGAACCCATTCTCCATAAACACTATCTGCTTCTTTTTTTCGATGCTGAGATCCAGATGACACAGGAAACTCTTTTGTTAATGTTACCTGGCTTTTTGGTGGAGTTGGCTTTGCTGCAGCAATCTAAAAAATGATGTACTTCCTTAATTAAAGCTCAAATGATTTTCAACGTAATCTGAAAATAGTTTTGTTCATTATTTCTCACAGTATTTAATCCAAAAATTAAAATATTAAATTCCATTTGAGTTTTATTTAAATAGTCCCTATGCTCTTTCACCAAACCATAAACACTAATACTCACATTCAGATTGAAAAAAATGGGTTTGGGTTCACTGAGTTTAAAGGGATGATGATAAAAAGGAGGTTCTTCTTCCTCTTCATCCGAAACATGAGGCTTATTCACTATTACATCATCATCTTCTTTACTCTGTGCGATCTGTTTGCATTTCTTAAAAAATAAAAACAAAAAATAAATCTTACACTTTATATGGAATAACATGCAAGTTTTTTAAAAAATCAAAACCACATAAAATCAACTTTCAAAAATAAAACAAGCTTAACAACAGGTTGAAGATAAGTAACTTATTAGCTATTATTTAAACACACTCTAGCTGGTCAGTCAGTCAACAACATTTATTGAGCACCTACTATGTGCAGAGCACTGTACTGGGCACTGTCCAGGGAATACAAAAAAAAAAAAAAAAAAAAAGAAGAAGAAGAAGACATGGTCCCTGCTCCCAAGGAGCTTACAATCTAGATCAAGAAACAGAATTACATACACATGAAATAATTGAGGAACGCTTTTACAGAGCAACACAATTAACAAGTGCAAACTGATATAATACAAACTGAGTACATAAGTGCTGAAAGAACAAAAGCTTAAGAGAAAACAGAATCAGGCAGAATTTGATAATCAAGGGCTATTCCTTGAAGAGTTCTAAGCCAGATTTTTATAGTTAAGAACAAGGATTGGCAGGAAAAGAAAAAGAGAGTCATCCTAGTTAGATGGTGATAAAAAGGTGAGAAACTTATTGGAGGAACAAGAGGGCTGAAAATGAGGCTTAAAAACATATAGGGAAACACTACGCGTTCACAAGGCTTTAGATAAGGAGCTTAGAGCTGATAAGCAAGTAACAGAAGCCTTTGCTAAGTCCTTAAATTAAAAAAGTTGTAATTCATATTGCAATAAAGAAAACAGATTAAGAAACTATATGAACCCCTAAATGCATGGCAAAATAAAAAATCTGAAACTTCTGCAACTGGGTTAGATGGTAATTGTCTCTCCATAAATGTTTTGTAGGCTGAGTCTCTAAAGGAACAAAATTCAAGAATGAAAAATAAGGCATGATGGAGAGGGTGTTAACTGATGAGGTCTGACACATAAAGCAAAGTCCATTCCTTCCTGAGAAGCTAAGGAATAGACTCCATTACCTGGCTTTATAAAAAGGTCAGAATAAATTTGGGTGGACTTGTCTATACAACCAGTAGAATTTGTCATATCCATCATCAATTGAAAATGTTACAATAGGATAAAAAGCTCAATTGGCCAAAAAACAGAGTATATACCAAGCTTGTAACCAAGGGGAACAGAATATATTGACAGTGGAAGGCTGGCATAAGGCTAGCCAATAACAAGTTTCAATATATGAAACAGTGTGATATTTCTGGATCCTAGCAGCAATATTTCAGCGTCCTCCCCCCCCAAAAAAAAACCAATAATAATAATAAAAATAATATTAACAAAACAAAGCCAAAAAAAGCCTCAATTGAAAAGATCAAATTCTGAAAAACAAAAATAAGTGTGTTTAAAATATATGTTACTGCCAAAACCCGAACCGCAGGAAGAACTGATAATGGCCGGCCATTATCACCAATGGCTGGTACCAAACAGCCAAAACCCGAAATGTTGATGCGTAAGAAGTTCCTTTCAGGCAATGGCCAGCTATTCTCATTAATTTCCAAGCTCCGGTGGCAAAAGATCATTTCTGAAGATTGTCTGTGTCTTTGCGTATATGCAGTATACTCGTGGCGATCAGTGAACACGTCGTGAATGGAAACGAAACTGTAGGCGAGCTTCTGCGTGTTGCTCACTCAACACCTCCTCCATTCAAACGAACCGTCCCACTCCTCAGTCAGTTTGGCTTCTAAAACTGGAAAGCAAAAGTAATGGGAAGTAACTTTTAGCTAGCGGAGCTTAGCCATCCCGGATAATGGCCTGCTAAACAGAGCTTCTGCCGCTGCCACATCTGTATTTCGGGTTTTGGCCACTCGGTGCCAGCCATTATCAGTTCAGCCCACAATTCGGGTTTTGGCACGCTCCAGAGTCAACATCACTGAAATAATCCATTTAAGAATGTAAACAAATTCTGTCTAGCTTACCTCAGTTAATTCTTCTATAGTAGCTCCTCCTGACTTTTTAGCAACTTTCTCTTCTATTGTAGGTGGAGGTGCAGGCTTTAGGTTTGGCGGTAAAGGAACACCAGCCTTAGCACACATGGCAGCTGCATTAGCTTTGGCTATTTCAAGTAATTGAGCCTTATCTGAAAGAGGAAAAATATAAGCAGTTTTCCTATAGGCTAAACACATGTTGTATTATCTAAAATCTTATGTGGTAACAAAATTAAAGGCATCAATTTTCTGCCCTAACATATAGCTGTGATCAAATCACTCCTTGGCTAAGTTTAAGTAAATGACTCTAATAAATTGACATTTAACTTCCCATTCAAATACTATACAAAATAGCTAAATTATACAACAACAATCACTCTACTACATACACACACACACACACACACACAAATGGCAGAGCCCTCTTTATTTTCCAAAATTATGATGCCCTTAAAATTACTTTCCTTCTAATCTCTGACATTTTAAATCACTCTTTAAGCCCAAGTTCAAGTGCCAACTCTTCTAATAGGCCTTAAGTCAGAATTTAACACTTCTCCAATGTGCTCCCCAAAGTGCCTTACCTATACCAGTACTTACATCACATTCTACTTTTTTCGGAAAGTTACTATTTGGTAAAAGAGACATATATTTTGTTTTTGTATCTTTATGTTTTTATCTTCTCATTTTATCCATGTCTCCTCTACCAACTTGTAATCACTTCAAAGATGTAATTCAATGAATAAAAAAAGAACTCAATTTTTGTTGAACTGAATGCATTTTCCCTTATTGCTCTGTTAGGGCCTTCTTCAGACAATCCTGACCTAGAAATGTCCAATCTACTAAGATAATGATAAATTATCCATTACTACTGCCAGGTAGTCATGCACTTGATCAAGTTTTAATCATCCCTGCACACTTAAATCAAGAGGAACTAGAGCACTATACTTTTAAAGGCAGATTATTAAAATACTAAAATCATTTTAACAAATTTAACTGTTTTGCTAGTACCACCCACCCAGCTAAAAAATAACTCCCCATGTGCAAAATTCCCTACTCACTTCCGTTCTTTATCCATTGTACCAATCAGAATAACCTTCACACAGATTTAACAGTTCTGTGTTGCCATTTTCAAACATGTAACTTACTTAAAAAGAGACACTGTAATTTTAGGCTTATTTGCAAGAATCTATGTTGGAATATATATATATGTTGGAAATCTATGTTGGAAATACATACAATAAAACAATCTGAGCACATACCAGCCTTGTCGTTAACTTGTACTATCTCTAGTTACGGAAGATGACTGAAGCAAACTAAAACTCTGAGTATGAAAACACCTTGGTTCTAATACGCTCCAAATACAGGTCTTTTAAACTCTAATTATAAATGTACTTATCCCTACACAATTTCCAAACACAAGCAAATCTAATTACCGTTGACCCTTGAACAACGAGAAGGGTTAAAGGCGCTGGCTGACCCCTGTAGTTGAAAGCTTCATGTAACTTCTGACTACCCAAAAACTAATAAGTCTGTTGACTAGAAGCCTTACGGATAACATAAACAGATTAACACATATTTTGTATATGTATTACACGCTATGTGCTAAAGGAAAAAAAATTTAAATAAGGAAAATACACTTACAACACTACTACCTTATTTATCAAAAAAATCCACATATAAGAAGACCCATCCAGTTCAAACCCATGTTACCCAGGAGTCAACTACAGAAACTTAAAGACAGAAATACTTATTGTAAACCAATAACCCAAAATATTCCACCTGACTCAAAGATCAGAAGAAAAATTAAGTCATTCTCTATTACAATGCCATTAAATTTTAAAATGACTTACTCAAATCTGTCAGACGTTTAGGTGATCTGCCTCTTTCAGAAGACCTGGATCGTTTACGACGGATGGGAGATCTGCTAAACCTTCTTCTCAAGGGTGTTCGTGATCTCCTCAATCTTACTGGTGAGATACTAAAGCTTCGTCTCCTTACCACAGACCTTGATCTTCTCCGGCGGCTAGGGGTACGGCTCCGGCGGCTTGGGGTGCGGCTCCGGCGGCTAGGGGTGCGGCTCCGGCGGCTAGGGGTGCGGCTCCGGCGGCTTGGGGTGCGGCTCCGGCGGCTTGGGGTGCGGCTCCGGCGGCTTGGGGAAATACTAAAGCTCCTCCTCCCCACAGATCTAGATCTTCTTCGACGACTAGGAGTGTGACTCCGACTCCGACGACTTGGGGTACGACTGCGAGCTCTAACTGTTTTCCGGTTATCCCTGGAACTTGATCTTTTTCTTTTTCTTTCCCTGGACTTCGACCTGTGCTTTGGAGATCTTTTACGCTTCTCTTTTGATACAGATCGCCTTCCCCTGGACTTTGACCTTGACCTGCTGCTCCTCCGCCTGCGTCTTGAACGGGACCTTGAACGCGTTTGAGAGCGATGAGACTTGGACTTAGATGATCTCTTCCTCGCCCTAGAACGAGATTCGCTGGTACGCTTGCGTGATTTGTGTTCAGAAGACTTGGAACGCTTGCTTCGAGATCTTAATGAAGAGTCTCTTTTCTTCTCTTTCTCACCCTTGTCCCGGTTTTTGTTTTTCTTGCTTTTCTCATGTGTGTCCTTAACTTTAACAAAAATTTCATAATCATCTTTTTCCTCTGAAGAAGACTCTGAAGCTCTTTCTGGTATACTGATTACAACTGGACTGGCAGCAGATTTGTCACGTTCAACCTCACTTGCAAGCAAAGGTCCTTCAATACCAGCTCTAAGGCTTGTAAGACGTTCCATGTCCTTAGGAAGTAATGGTCTCACTAAATCTGCTTCATTAATATCATCAATATTGGCAGAAAATCCTGAATCAGGCATTATCTCTTTAGTAGGGAGAGGTACTTCTTTATCTTCTCCACTACTCTCTTTAGGACTGAGAGCAACTGCTAATGTCTGGTCACAATCTTTTATAGATAATGGTCCTTCTGCATCCTTAGTAATGAAGTTATTAGATGGTAAATCAAGATGAATGTCTTTAGCAGGCAAAGGTCCCTCTATGTCTGCTTCACTACCCCCACTAGGGCTAGTGGAAATTATCATGTCATGTTCAGTATCTTGAGTAGTTAAGGATACTTCAACATCATAATTACTAACTGAACCAAGAGCAGATCCTGTGGCAAACTCAATACCCTTACTAGTTCCCATTGCATCAGGTTCAAGAGCAAGGGGACCAGCAGAAGATAGAGTTCCTCCATCAGCTTCACTAACACTAGAGCAGGTATCCAATACTGTGCATTGCTTAGTCTCACTGATGGACAAAATATTCCCTTCACCAATTTCACCAACAGCACCAGTGCTGGCAGCAGACACTGTATTATGTTCCATATCTTTAGCAACTAAATGATTATTTATATTAAGGTCTATATTTGTACCATGTTCACTTTCATAAGGGTCATTCTTCAGGTGTCCTTCGGCATGTGGCTCATCATCTGAATGCATGGGAATCTCCTGTATGCCAATCTCTGGAGCAAGACTTTGATCACCAGATAGTAAATTCACTCCTTTGATAACATTAGACTCCAATAGCATTGGTGTAGACTCTAAAACCATCTCAGTTGGTATTACTTGGGTCTGCTCTGAGACAGTGACAGCAGGCTCTGAAATTATCACAGTGGATTCTTGGAGAGAAACAGATGGTTCTGAAACAACTGCATTAGGCTGAGGGACTGACACTGCTGGCTCCAGGACAGGCACAGTAGGCTCCAGGGCAGAAACAACTGGCACAGGAATGGTAACATGCTCTGACTCGGCCAAGGCCAGGGTCTCCGGGACAGCCTCAGCAGGTGGGTCTGGAACAGCCAAAGCTACTGGGTCAGAGACAGCCACAGCTGCTGGGTCTGGGATAGCCACGGCTGAGGTCTCCAGGACAGCCACAGCTGGGGGCTCTGGAATAGTCCCAGTTGGTGGCTCTGGAACAGCCACAGCTGGGAGCTCTGAAACAGCCATGGCTGGCAGCTCTAGAGTGTTCTGTGATGGCTCTGGATTAGTTGCAGCTGGCTCCAAGAGAGACAGAGACACCTCTGAGGCAACATGTCCTGAAGCTTTCATGGAATCAAAGGTTTCTGCTGTCTCAGACATAACTGAAGGCTCTGATGTTAATACAGTTGGTTCAGCTGACATTATGGGAGTTTCAGATACCACGTAAGTCACTGCTCTCTCTGGAACAACTTGATGTTCTTCTGCTACTACAGCAGACTCTACAGGTGTTGATGTAACCAAAGACTCTGGCTCTAATGGCTCTGGAACAGTCACAGCAGCCTCTGATGCTAACACAGAAGGATCCGACACTGAATAATTAGCAGGCAATGCTGAAGGCTCTGAAATCTCACTCTGACTCACAGAAGGTTCAGACAGCGACACAGACTCTTCAGGAGGTAATGCTGGCACCTCAGTAGGCCAAGTATTTTCAGCTGTTAATGCTGACTGCTCAGTAGGTAATGCTGGACCCTCTGGTGGTTCCTCAGGAGGCAATGGTGGTGTCATTGGTGGCTCTTCAGGTGGCAATGGTGGCATTGTTGGAGGCTCTTCAGGAGGCAAAGGTGGCACCATATATGCCTCCGTGTATGTATCAGTATAAGAATCGGTGTAAGAATCAGCTGCCATAGACATCATTGAACGATCAGCAGTGTAAGATGACATCATAGATCGGTCAGCTGCAGAGTACGATGACATCATAGACCGGTCAGCAGCAGAGTAGGACGACATCATAGACCGGTCGGCACCCATGGACATCATAGATCGGTCAGCCATTGGGGACATCATGGAGCGCTCGTAAGCTGACATCATAGAGCGTTCATAAGCTGACATCATAGAGCGCTCAGCCATAGGGGACATCATAGAGCGCTCATAGGCTGACATCATAGAGCGCTCATAGGCTGACATCATAGAGCGCTCATAGGCTGACATCATAGAGCGCTCATAGGCTGACATCATAGAGCGCTCAGCCATAGGGGACATCATAGACCGCTCATAGGACATCATGGAGCGTTCATAAGATGACATCATGGAACGTTCTGCAGCATAGGACATCATCATAGAACGTCTAGATGCTAACATCAGGGGTCTTGGTGCTAACCTATACGGCCTGGGGGCTATTCTATAGGACCTGGGTGCTATCCTATAGGGTCTAGGTGACATCCTGTAGGGATCAGGAGTTAGTCTGTAGGGATCATGGCCTAATCTATAGGGGTCTTGCCCTAACCTGTAGGCATCATGACCTAATCTATAAGGGTCATGACCTAACCTATAGGGATCCTGAGCTAACCTGTAAGGATCCTGAGCTAACCTGTAGGGATCAGGAGATTTTGAACCCAACATAGCAGAATCCTGGGTACTAGATGCTAACATCTGGGCATCCATGGTACCAGATGCCAACATCTGAGCATCCATGGTGCCGGAGGCTAACATTTGAGAGTCCATAGTGCCTGATGCTAACATCTGAGAATCCATAGAGCTAGTAGCTAACATCTGGGAGTCCATGGTGCTGGTTGCTAACATCTGGGAATCCATGGTGCTGGTTGCTAACATCTGGGAGTCCATGGAGCTGGTTGCTAACATCTGGGAGTCCATGGAGCTGGTTGCTAACATCTGGGAGTCCATGGAGCTGGTTGCTAACATCTGGGAGTCCATGGAGCTGGTTGCTAACATCTGGGAGTCCATGGTGCTAGAGGCTAACATCTGGGAATCCATGGTGTTGGACGCGCTGGTTGCTAACATCTGGGAGTCCATGGAGCTGGTTGCTAACATCTGGGAGTCCATGGAGCTAGTTGCTAACATCTGGGAGTCCATGGTGCTAGAGGCTAACATCTGGGAATCCATGGTGTTGGACGCTAGCATCTGGGAATCCATGGTGTTGGACGCTAGCATTTGGGAGTCCATGGTGTTGGACGCTAACATATGGGTCTCCATGGTGTTAGAAGCTAACATATGGGATTCCTGGGCCATCAAGGGATCCACTCCTACTGTTACAGAAGTCTCCCCCACTAATGTAGTAGGCAGCTCCTGTGCTACCGTATTATAGGATTCCAGCGCTGTCGTCGAGGGCACCTCCAGGGACTGCGACACGGTCATCGTTGACAGCTCCGTTGTCACCACAGACTGAACAGAGATCTCCAGCGCCACAGTTGCCACAGGCTGCCCAGGCAACTCTGGTGCCCCAGGCTGCCCTGGCAACTCCAGCACCCCTGTTGCCAGAGGCTGCCCCAAAAGCTCCAGTGCTCCAGCTGCCCCAGACTGCCCCGAGAACTCCAGTGCCCCAGTTGCCATGAGCTGCCCAGGCAACTCCAGTGCCCCAGTTGCCACAGGCTGCCCTGACAACTCCAGTGCCCTAGTTGCCGAAGGCAGCCCTGGCAACTCTGGCACCCCAGTCACCGAAGGCTGCCCTGGCAACTCCAGCGCTGTCGTTGCCACTGGCTGTCCTGGCAACTCCAGCACCATCGCTGCCTCAGGCTGCCCCAGCAACCCTGTTGCCGTTGTCACCTCAGGCTGCCCAGGATGTTCCACCGTTGTCATCCCCACAGGCTGCTCCAACTCTGATGTCGTCACAGGTTGTTCGGTCAACTCCATTGCTACTGTTACCGCAGGCTGCCCTGGCAACTCTACTGCCGCTGTCACCGCAGGCAGCCCTGGCAACTCCTGTGCCATCACAGGTGGCTCTGGTACCTCCTGTGGTGGCTCCAAACCCACGGATGGTGCTGGAAGCCCTGGCAATTCCTGCGACAACTGTGGCACTGATGTCGCAGAGGGCCCCGGCAACTCAGGCACTGCTGTCGCAGGGGGCCCTAGCAACTCAGGCACTGGGGTAGAAAGGGGGCCTGGCAACTCTGGCAATGGGGTAGCAGAGGGCCCAGGTAACTCCAGCACTGGAGTCACAGGGGGCCCCTGCAACTCCGGCCTGGAGGTCGCAGGTGGCCCCGGCAACTCCATCACTGAGGCCACCGACGACTCCGGCAGCTCCAACGCTGTGGTCTTGGGCAGCTCCAACAACTCCTGTGGTCTTGTCATGGATGAATCTGCAATCTCCGATGGTACCTCTACAGGCTGCTCTGGCAATCTGAGCCCTTCGGTTGCAGATGACTCTGGAAAATCCATTGTTGTTGATGTGCTTGGCTCAGGGTGCACCTCGGTAGGTATCTCGGATGATACCACTAGGGTTTCTGATGAATCTAGCCCTTTTGCTACTGGAGGTTCTAACATGATCTTTGATTGCTCTGGAGATGTCATCTCCAAAGATTTCAACACAGGCTTCATTTGATACTCCATTGACATTGTTACAACTGGCTCAGGTGACTTTAGCACTACTGTTGTAGTAGGCACTGGTGCCGTTGTAAAGGAATCCAGAATCTTTGTCATGGATGGTTCCAGCGTGACTGCCACAGACTGCTCTGACTGCACTGAAATTACTGATGTTGATGCAACTGACAGTTCTGCAGTTTTTGTAGCTGGCTTCAGAGTTTCTAAGGTGTGTGGTTCTGACACCTCCATTGATACCACAGGAGGTTCTAACACAACTGCAGGAGATTCACTGGTCTCAGAAAGGCCAAACGCTCTTACAGGATGCTCCAGTGCCATCACTGAAGGTTCAGTATCAAACTTCAAAAACGAATCCGATTCTAAATCTATGTTCCCATCATGATGTGATTTTGCCTTTGATTCAGATTCTTCTGGCTGTCTTTTATACTTTTTTTCCTTTTCTTTCTTCTTTTTCTTCTTTTTATTTTTGTGCTTTTTATGCTTCTTTGACTTTTTGGTGGGAATTTCATCAGTAGGATCTGTTTGTACAGACACACATCTACTTTTTCTGGAGGCCTCCTTCAGGTCTGAAATTTAAAAAAATTAATTTTGTCAAACATTCCCCAAAGTAAACTTAGATAATAAATCACATAAACAAAATTTACATTCCATGTTAAAACACCATAATGTAATGTTTCTCATTAAAGTTACTGAAAAAACTATTTTCAATAAACTAATTATCTAAAGACTGAAACTTTTCCATTATTTCTTTCTATAACTAAAGTCTAGGTTAAAAACAACTTCTCAATTTATCAAAAAAACTTAAAAGTCACATTAAAATGTTTTACTAAGCTTATTTACAACTGTTTTCTTCAGCTCTCAAATTATAGCAAACTACTTTCAAACTACACTTACAAAAGAAAATTTCCTATTATCAATTGTTAAAACTCCTATAAAAATACACACATTAAATGATTTTTATGACTATTTAATAAACCCTATTTATACAGGTAACAACATGGCACTGGCTCTGGAACAGACGGTCTGCTTTTGGATTCTGAATCAATTACCACTCACTAGGTGAATGGACTTGGTGAAATTACTGACACTGTGTCTCCTAGAGTTAAAGGACAAAGTGAGTTAAAACACAAAGCACACTGAACAATGCCTGGTACGTAATAAGCCCTCAGCAAATGCCAGTGATTGCTTTCATACAGTATACAAAGGGCTGAACTAATGAAAAGCATCAACATGAAACTTGAATTTTATCTCAACACACCCATGTTACATTCTAATAAAAATACATTTTCCTTCAACACTTCCAAAATTACTAAAATAACCTCCTTGATGTTTCCATTTAAAAAATACGTCACTTCAGGAAAGAAAGTCTTATACCCCTTTACATTTAAGAACTCTGCATATCTGAAAGAAAAAATTGCTCGTTTTCTACTTTACAACTAGACTAACTTACTCTAATGCCAGTATCAAATTAGATAAATTTTAGTGATCCCAGAAAAGCTGATCAGAAATCCATGCCACTGAGATTATGGAAAAAATGAATTAATACATGACAAGATCCATTCCAAAGCAAAACTATTTTCTATCTCTTATTTATTATACACCTAATGCTAGTTAGCTAAGTTATACTCAAGAAAAAGTTGCTACACCCATGAATCTAAGTATAGCTGAAATCTATGCTGTTTTCTTTTACCATATCCTAGATCAAAAATAATAAAAATAAAAAACAAAACCCATTTCCAAAACTGTAGTTATTTTTGTGATCATAAATCTTTAATTTCTAAGCATCAATTAATTCCCAAAACACTAATTATCAAAGCGATGATTCCTCTCCATTCATGAACTTTCAAAAGGAATAGATGCAAAAACAAGGCCATCTCTGAGCTTGGGCTTTAAAATAAAACCTCCCAGAGTTTTAAAATCATTACAAATTTGGTCCAGGCTCCTGAACCTTCCAAAATGGACATTTACACAATTGTTCCATGAAAACCCACATTCAAAATCCTGGTAGAGGGTCACTACAAACTGAATCGAATAAAGTTATATTCCACCAACAAAGCAATCAAGTATCAATGCTCACGTTTCGGTACAACTGTATTTTCAAAGACAACTTTAAACAAAGTCTTCAATTAAATAAGCTAACCTCTAACTTACTGAAGTTTTATAACTAGTGAACATTTTTAAATACCCTGCAGTAAAGAAATAATACCGTTAACTATTTAAAAATCTTAAAGTTTTCAAGATAGCTGATTCTCTCCAGCTTACCTGGCTTATATCGTAGTTCTGTATCTAAGACCCCAGAAAGTACTTCCTCTATCTTCTGAACTATTTCTTCATTTGGGAGGCTCCTGGCAGAGGCAGCTGCATCACCTGCCTGGTTTCCTTCATTAGGTGTATTTGTTTCACCATTGAGCTGGCCTTCACTCCTTCCACTTGACAAGAAAAGTTATCAAAATTCATTAATACTTCTACCACACCATACAATATTTATAACTCAACTGATTAAAATAATCTTATGTTGTTCATACATTTCACCATTTTTGCATTTTTCAGATGATACTCCGCACCAGCAGTACTTCCTTCACTCTATCTAAAGTTGGTACATTTTCATTTTTACACAATTTTCAGAACTATGAAAGTTAAGAAAAAAAAATTTTAAAACAGCTTTCTAACCTTTTTTAAAAAATAATACAATATCCCCAGAAATATAAACTGATTTAGATTTGTGTTACTTGTATATTTATCTCAGGAGAAAAAATAGTAAGATCACAATCACAAATCCAAACAAAAATATACCACGTGACATACATGGTACACTATACCATTCTAACATTATGATAAAAGCTACAACCACAATAAAACCACGCCTGGGCATGGATCACAACCACCATCAACAGTATCAAGGAACAGTTAACACAAACACATTGAGTAGAAAGGGTAAATTGTAGCCTCTGATCAGGTTTAGACTGATCAAAGTTATTGAAATACCATGAAGTTTAAAAAGAAAAATACATTTATACGATTTTTACCCATTGATCAAGAATCCTGGTTATTTTCTGATGTTCAAAAAAACTCATGGAAAACAAGTGACTTTTTTTACAGCAACAGTAAACTAATATAAACAGTTTTAATGTGTTTTCAATTCACAGGGCCAGAAAAATCTTGACATGAGAGGCATGTCATTTACACTATTTTTGTGTAAGTAAATAAAATTGTTTTGAAAAATAACTTCAACACTTTCAATTTAATTAAAATTAGCTAACAAAACAGATCACACAATTATGCTCCACTACTTGATGAAAGTCTGAATGGTCAAAAATCAAAAAAAATTTTCAGTAGTTAACTGTTATTTGGGAATACCTGATTTTCTAATACAAGTCACATAACAATAATTAACATTTACTAGTAATTAGAGTCATGGGTCTACATTTCTTAACTCATTTAATCCTAACACAACTCTGTGATTAGCACTATCATTCTGATTTTTATAAATGAGGAAAATGACACACAAAGAAGAAACCTAACTAAAGTTCACGCGACTATTATGAGGTGAAGCTGGTATTCAAAACCAGAGCTCCTACTTAACCACCATATACTTATATGTATATATATAAAATAGCTATCTTTACTTAAACGTCAGTCTTCTTACCCGAACTAATATATGTAAAAACAGATGGGAAAATACGGCAAATATAGCTCACTGAAATGACAAGCCAAATTTTGTTTCTATACAGATAATGTATTACGTATTATTTGACAAGCTAAATATTCCTCTAATTAGTTTATCTAATATTCTTTTTAGACTTTGTTTCTGTAGCTCTTTTACACTTTTCCTAATAAGTGCTTACGCATACATGATCACATTATTAGGGCATGGATGTAAAACACAGAGAAGTACAACTTTAAAGTCGGTAAGAAAATAATCATCTTAAAGCTACCAAACATTTATCTCAGTTACTAAAAAGGAATGAAAATTTCAAACCACCTCGATACCCAGCAATACGTTCCAACAACAGAATTCTATGAAGCCATAAAAAAAAGTCCCAAAGACAACCGAAAATGTGAAAAAGACACACTTTTTCACAATCAGGTGAAAAAACACAAAACAAGATTACACTTCACAAAATATGTATGTGCATCTGTGCACACAAAGAAAAAAATGAACATAAAGAATATTATGTTGTGGCTTTTCAACTTTCTGATTTATTTTTTCTAAAAATTTTTATAATAAAACACTTGTTTTTCAAATACAAAAACTGATTTTTAAAAGGTATAAAAAACATTACAATAAACAAACAATCATCACTTCAAACTATTAAAGTTTTCAGAAAAAATCATATTCCTTTACCTCTGGACTTTTCTCATCACCTAAAATCACTAACATATAACAAAATTTTAAACATCAATGAAATGAGTGAGCGGATATATTTCCTGCTTAAACAATATATCCTACAAAAGTAGTAATTTTAACGATACTATATACCATTGCCCCAATAACGCCATGTTAATTTCAGCGCGTAATTTACAATTGCGTTTTCAAATTCACGTATTGCTCTTACTCTCAACTTTTAAAATGTATCTAGCAAAAACATTTGAACCCGGAACAAATATTTAGGTTATATAAGGCAAAAATACTCAAAGACAACCACGAAACAACATGACCAACACCATTTTCCTTCCTCGGTAAACAGCTATTTCTTTGGAAATCTCTTCCTGTTCAAATTTTGTGGAGCCAAGGGTAAACTACGTAAAGTCCATGAGCAATGGTAAAAGTAGCGTGTTGGTCATACATGTCAATTGGGGCGGGAGAAGCAAAAAAAAAAAAAAAAAAAAAAGACCGAAACACAAAGCCTACTACCCACTTGCCAAATTGAGAAATTACTAGTAATTCAAAGTCCCCTTCCATTCTCACCTCAAACATTTCATCAAAGTATCTAATATTAATTTGTTAGCTGCTTTAACTTCGAATTCTAATCCATTAGAATGCTGCCTGGTGGAAGCCATAGGACACCAGGGCCCAAATAATCTAATTAAAGGATCCCGACCCCCCAAATGGTCTGAAGTGTGCAATAATAAAGCGGATTTAAGATTACTCAAGAAACGGCCGTTAGAGACCCTTTCCGGTCATAGGCACCGGCCGGCGAAATCCGCGGAGGCGGAGAGGGGGAGGGGAAACGCGGCGGCGGCGGAGGAGGAGCTGAGGAAGGAACTAGGCCCGTCCCTGGTGGACAACCAGGCCTACAAGTAACTAAAAGGGAAGAGATTACCAAACGGAAAAGAAAAATAAGCATCTTAACTCGGTTCTAGAAGAGGGACTCTGGGGTTACCTCGGAAAAGGCGAAGTTCCTCGCTGGAAAGGGAGGGAGCGGATGGGGGGGGGAGGGCCCGGAAAATGGATCCCAGGCCCAGGCGGGGCTGTAGCGGGGCCTGAGGCGAGGAACGACGGCGTCTCTGAAGAAAGGTGCTGTGGAAAGCTAAACGGGGCCCTAACGGTCCCTTGGGAGCAGAAGAGTCTGGGAAGCGTTTACCTGGAAAGCTCCTGTTGAATTTCCCGGAATTTACTGACCACGAAAGACCTAAAAATCTGCTCGATGTTGGTCGCCATGGCGTCCGCTCCGTTCTCTCAACTCCTCCTCGCTAGTCCTCCAGGCTCCCAGCATGCCTCGGGAGGAGGCGCAGCGGCCAATTCCGTCTCTCGGCGTCCTGATTGGCTTCTGTGGGAGCGTCCAGTCCGGCACGCTCCGCCGCTGGGCCAATCAGTGAACACGGCCCAGTTCTCCTCCGCTGTTTCTGAGCGGCTAGGGTAGAGGTGCTGACGTTTGCGCCGCGCACGACTGTGTCCGCCATGTTAGTGACTGACGCAGGCGCCATTACAGGAGAAGTCTCTCTTGAGGCGCCTGTGTCAGCTTGTTGTTAGTCTCCCAACAGTGTTTGGAGAGGCTTAAGAGGCTTACTAAATGCTCAAGATTATATAGCATGAGAAAAGGAAGCAAGAAAGGCTACGTGGTTTGACACGGGGCCTCCGCCGTTTCTGGGTGGCGCCAAGTTGTGTTTTGGTAGGGAGATGCATCCGGAAAAGCATTAATCAGCGCCCGTCCCCACTGTGGTGCGAATAAGAACACATTTTTATCCCCATCTTTTTCCCATGGCATCCCATAATCACTTCCCTCCCCCCGTCCTTTTTTTAAGCACTAGGCCAGAGGCCTTAGGCGGCCTGCTGTTCAAAGCCTGGTGCATTCTTAGTCTCCTCAGGATACCAAGCGGGTCAGCTCTGACTCGTTACCAACACACAATTAGCTTATCGTGGGTTTAGCATTTTGGCGCTCCCCTTCCACAGAGCTCTGAAGGCTCCCGAGGAGGAACAGAAACGTTACGTGGCGCCTCATACTAAAGTGATAAACGCGCAAGGTCCTGGTAGCTTAACTATGGAGTAAGCTGAGGCCGCGCACAGGAGCCAAAGGCAATCACACTTGATTACCTCGCTGCGGACACCACGGGCCGCGCGCTGACCAATGGGGTGGCGCAGCCGGCCGCTGGGCGGGGCGGGCGGGGAGAGGCGCGCGCCGGATTGCGCTGGGCCGACTTCCGGCGCGCGACTGGCGGCTGGGCTGCGAGCGCGCCGAGGAGCGTGCAAGTGTGAGCGGCCGGACCGCCTTGTGGAGGTGCAGAAGCTCACTCCGGTTTTAAGTAAAGTACATTTATGCTTTGATTTGGGGACTTAACATCAGGAATTGGATGAAACTGTAGAAACTGGTTTCGCTGTAGGAATTCTCGTCTTGTTTTTAAATGCTGTGGGTGGGGGTTCGCCATGTGCTTTTCCCTTCTTTTAACTGAGGTTTACGTTGGATCTTCCACTTTCCCTGCCATATAAGATATCGGACCTTTTTGTATCTTTATACCTTTTTTAGGTCACAAGCCTAAATTGCATATTTTCTCTTTATGCAAAACCCAGTCTGTTAGCAGACTTAGTCCACTTCTGTAATTGGTTTCTGCTTTATATTATTCACCAAGTCCTTTGCAGTGGCTTTTCCTGGCTCTTATTCTCGTTTTAAATTACCCATTTAGATGACTGAGGCCCACGAAGGTTAAGTTCCTCAGGGTATCCCAGCTAGGGGCAGTCTCTAACCAAAGCACTTTGGAGGCCAGGCCTCCTAACTACTCCTGGTGCGGATTCCTGCAGGCTGAGGGCTAACGCTGTTTCTGTGATCCACTGTAGTAACTAGGACAGTTTCCCTTTAGTGCCCCTCCTGTTCAAAGTAAGTGTAATTTTTCTCTAGGTTTCAGAAAAAAGTCTGTTTGTTCCAGATATTTCAATACACGTGGCAGGTTTTTTCCATTAAAATAGCTTTTGCCTCTCTGAGACAATAATTGAGCAAATTTTTTTCTTCAAGTTTTCAGTGATTATAATCTCAGTTGTTAAGAGTATTCGAAGCAAAATTGCACACATTGGAATCCAGACTTTACTTCCTCTTAGATATGTGACCTACAGCAAGTTATTTAACCTGATTGGACCTCAGTTTCTTCTCTGTAAAATGAGATGGCTGTTTTACCTCACAAAATCCTTTAGATTATGTGAAGTAATTCGTGAAAAGTATTTAAAATAGCATCTGGAATAAAGTAAATGCTCAAAAATTGTAAGTGTTTTGTATTATCAGCTTAAAGTTAAGTATAATCCTAGCGTCACACAAGAAGTTAACTGATTTCAGTTTTCTGTTTTAAGTTTGCCTTCTACATGATGAAATGCCTTCTAGAGATTAGTAAATTCGTGTGACAGAGTATTTCTTTGGTTTTTCTTTGCCTGTTAGTACTTCTTCCTGTCCCTAATGCATCAATTCATGTAAAAGTAACAAAATATTAAAACATTTACTACTGCCGAGTGTCAGAAATTATATGAGGTGTTTCTAAATGTCATTTCCCAAAAAAATGTCATTTCAGTTAACCTTTATGTAGCCTCTTAAGGCAAGTTCTCCTATTTCCATCTTTTAAGATGTAAAGAAATTGAATTAGAGATCGTAAGAGCTTAGCCAAGGTCCCACTGCTCACTTGAGTTGAGATAAGTATTGCATCCATCCTGCTAAGAATCAAATGCCAGAGCCAAAGTGAGACATGTTCAAGTTTGATTTTGCCTTCTCTACCAACTTTCTAACATATTACACTGACTTCTTAAATCAGGAGTCAGCAAACTATGGCCCTTGTGCCAAATCCTTCCTGCCACCTATTTTTGTACATCTCACCAAATAACAATTTTTACATTGTTAAATGATTGGAAAAAAGGAAGAATGATATTTTTATGATACGTGAAAATTATAAGATATTCAAATTACAATGTCCATAAATAAGGTTTAATGAAACACACCCATGCTTATTCTTTATAAGCTTCTAGTAGCTTCTTATCACTTAGAGCAGAACATAGGCAAACTATGACCTACCACCCACTGCCAGTCTATGTAAGGCTTTCCTGTACATTGCCGTGTTAATCCATCTCTGTATTGTCTATGGCTGCTTTCGTGCCACAGCAGCAGAGTTGACTTGTTACTATAGAAATTGTATGACTCTCAAAGGTGAAAATATTTATTATCTGGTCCTTTACAGGTCCCAGTCTTAAATATTTCTTTCATCTTATAACTTTAAAGTCTATTATTTAGGGGCACCTGGGTGGCTCAGTCATTAAGCATCTGCCTTCGGCTCAGGGCGTGATCCCAGAGTCCAGGGATCGAGCCCCGCATCAGGCTCCCTGCTCCACTGGGAAGCCTCCTTCTTACTCTCCCACTCCCCCCGCTTGTTTTCCCTCTCTCGCTGTCTCTCTCTGTCAAATAAATAAAATCTTTAAAAAAAATAATAACTGAAGTCTATTATTTATAGTATCACAAGGCTTAGAAGTGGGTACTTTAAACTTGGGGTCTGAATTTGCAGTATTAGGATTCATGTTTAACTGAGGCTTGATGATTATAAATCTTTTAAGATTTTTTTTTTAATTTATTTATTCGACAGAGATAGAGACAGCCAGCGAGAGAGGGAACACAAGCATGGGGAGTGGGAGAGGAAAAAGCAGGTTCATAGCAGAGGAGCCTGATGTGGGGCTCGATCCCATAACGCAGGGATCACGCCCTGAGCTGAAGGCAGACGCTTAACTGCTGTGCCACCCAGGCGCCCCTATAAATCTTTTAAAAGTGGGAAAATGAAGCCTAAAGAAGGGTGATTATTCATAGTTTTGTTTTGTTTTTTTTTCAAATCAGGTAACAAGTCACCATTTTATTCCTTAACCTAACTCTAGGCCAGTCTGCCTCATTTTTAAAATACCTCCCTTTGGGCGCCCGTAGGTAGAGCATGTGACTCTTGATCTCAGGGTCGTGAGTTCAGGACCCACATTGGGTGTAGAGATTACATACATGCATACCTCCCTAATCTTTGTGAAGTATGGTCATCTCAAATTATGAGCCCTAATTTTTCACAAATGAATCTTTGGGATATTTACATTTAAGTATTTAGAAATTGTGATTTCTTAAGTATGTGCATTCTAAAATATCAACTGTGGTTTTCTTTCTGCAGCTTTTATTTTCCTTTTGAATTCCTGTTTTGCAGACAGAGCAATGGCAGCCCGAGTACTTGTAATTGGCAGTGGAGGAAGGGAACACACACTGGCCTGGAAACTTGCACAGTCTAATCATGTCAAACATGTGTTGGTTGCCCCAGGAAATGCAGGCACTGCCTGCTTGGAAAAGATTTCAAATACTGGTAATCATCTTTTAAAGTGGGGAGTAATAGTTAATCATTGTAAATGATAAACTGTTAACTATATCTGTTCTGTATAAGGTGGATAGCTATTCAGATCTAAATGTTTTTCTTAACCTTAAAATTCATGTGGTAATTTGAATACTTGCCTAAGGTTGTAAATTTTAGGTATCTTGTTCAGAGTGTGGCATTTCTTTATCTTAAATTACTTTAAACGTTACAAAATATACCCATTGAAGAAGTCATAAGTGCCTAAAGTTAAAGGCAATCTGATGTGTATTTTTGGAAATGAAAACTTGAGCAGTGCTCTTAAATGTAAGATTTGGCAGTTCTGAGTCCATAATAGACCTCAACCTTTATCTCTTTCACTGGTAAAAGTGAAAAAATGATCAGTTCTTATGTTACATTAAGTTCTTTAGTGGCTTCCTATAGTAGTTAGAATAAAACTCACTCCTTAACATTCTTGCCAAAGCGCTTTGCGATCTGGCTTCTGCCTAACTTTCCAGCCTGATATTTTATATTCTTTGTTTTCTTTTCACTATGTTCTGTCCATGCAGTCCTGCCAGTTTCCCAAACAGAGCTGCCTTGAACTTGATATTTGTTTGTTTCCACCCCTAGCATGACTGGCTCCTCATCATTCAGGTCTTAGTTTATATGTTAACTCCTCAAAGAGGTCTTTCCTGAAGTTTCTAAGTAAAACATGCCCACCCCATTTCTTTTGTTTTCAGTCATGAACCATTATATGTATTTACTTTACTTTTCTATTGTCTATCTCCTATCTTCATTTCCTTGCTAGAACATAAGCTCTAGAATGTAAGCTACATGAAGGCAAGGAACACTTCTGTCTTGTTTTTGCATTGTGTGCACCATGCCTAGTACCCTATATGGCACTTAATATTTACGGAGAAAACACAGACCCAACAAGCCACAAATTGGGAGAAAATAATTGCATGCGTAGGACCAAAAATAATAAAAAGATAAATAAGAAAGTATCTGCTTCCCTGGGACCTTAGCTCTGTGGGTGAGGTATTACATGTGTTTATTGAAGAACTGGTAGATTCTATCTAGATATAGTGATGTTACACAGGCCAGCCCATGAAAATCTCCCAAGATTGCCATGAGACTGCTACCACTTGCAGCAACAGGTTAGGTGTGTCCTCTCTCTCTTGCCACTCTATTGTACAGAGGTTGTTGGTTCTGCTCAGCCCAATTGTGTTTGCAGATACTAACCCAGAGTGCATGGTACTCCATCCTTACCCTACTCAGGCAGCTCCTATAGATTGAGAACTCTAGTCTTTCTGCACTTACCCCAACACACCAGAAATGTCACAGAGTAGTTTAAGACTTCAGCCAACTTAAGAATGGTGGTCCAGATACAGTGAAATAGGAGGATGCCTATAGAACCAACACAGGCTTAATATGTGGTTGATCCTGCTCCTAGTTATTTAGAATTCCATTGAGAAAATTTTCCTGGCTTGTAGGTTGAAGTAAGCTAGGTCTTAAAACTGTCGTTCAGGGGGCACCTGGGTGGCTTAGTCAGTTGAGCATCAAACTCTTGGTTTCCGCCCAGGTCATGATCTCAGGTTCATGAGATCAAGCCCTGCTTTGGGCTCTGCAGGGAGTTGACTTCCCTGCGCCCACCCCACGTCCCCCCCCGTCCCTACCACCGTGCTCGAGCACTCTCTCTCTCAAATAAATCTTTAAAAATAAATACATACGGGGCGCCTGGGTGGCACAGCGGTTAAGCGTCTGCCTTCGGCTCAGGATCCCAGCGTTGTGGGATCGAGCCCCACATCAGGCTCCTCCGTTTTGAGCCTGCTTCTTCCTCTCCCACTCCCCCTGCTTGTGTTCCCTCTCTCGCTGGCTATCTCTATCTCTGTCGAATAAATAAATAAAAAATCTTTAAAAAAAAAAATAAGTACATACATAAATAAAATTGTCGTTCAGTTCTTAGCTTACTCATCTCTGCACAAAGACCCTTCCAGCTCAACCAGAAATAGCCTCTTAGTTCACCTGATATCATTAGATTTGCCTAATGTGTTCACACTTGGTTTGGTTTTTTGTTTGGTTTTTGTTGTTGTTGTTGTTTGGTTTTGCTTGCATATTTTTTACCCGACATTCCCATATAAGCATCCTAAGCATAGAGACTTTGTGTTAACATCTTAAGTCAGTGACTAGCACAGTATCTAGCACATAGTGGTATCAGTAAATCTTGAGTAAATAACATTAAAAGGCGGTTTCTGAGTATACTCTATGGGACATTTTTTGTTTACAGTCAATGTGACATGAATACCGTAGTCAAGAAAGTACTTCAGTACCTCTTTGGGAAGCTTCCTGGTATTTTCATCTAACTGGCTATAGTAATCAAAGACTGAGCTTTGTTGGTTAGCCTAATGCAGTATGCTCTGAATTTCTAATGGTAGAACTATCATCTGTACCCATAAAAGAAAAGCAATAGTTAATAAGCATTTCAAAGTATAGTACTTATTTTTCAGCATGACTGTTAATTTAAAGAATGTTTGTATCAAGTGAGGTGGGGTGTTTTTTCTATTCACAGCCATCTCGATCAATGACCACACTGCCCTTGCTCAATTCTGCAAAGATGAGAAAATTGAATTCGTAGTTGTTGGACCAGAGGCACCTCTGGCTGCTGGTAAAGTTCATTTCTACTTATTGTTACAGTATATGCACTGCCAACAGGAGCTTAGAGATCATCTAAGCCAATTCATTTTGCAGATGAGGGTTTCTACTATCATACCACATTGGAAAAAGAGCTTTCACCTTAAAATTTATGGGTTCTACATTTTTTTCCCTGACGCATCACTAATGTGATGAATGAAAGAGCAAATTTGCAACTGTGGAAAATCTTTTAAATGTTTATATTCTGCTCTGTTCTGGTGTCCATTTAATAATCATATGTTTGACGCTAACAAATACAACTTTTGCTGGATTTGATCCTGTTATTAACGTTTTTGTTTATATCCCATAGACAACATGAAAAACTTATTCTCTGCCACTACTCATCTGCCTTATGCCAATGTAGATTTAGTCTAATCCTGATTCTTCAGAGTCAAAAGGCCCTACAGAGACCTTGGTTCACGTAAAGCTGCTCATTTCCGTCCGTAGGAATTGTTGGGAACCTGACATCTGCAGGAGTGCGATGCTTTGGTCCCACTGCAGAAGCAGCTCAGTTAGAGTCCAGCAAGAGATTCGCCAAAGAGTTTATGGACCGACATGGAATCCCAACTGCACGGTGGAGAGCTTTCACCAAACCTGAAGAAGCCTGCAGCTTTATAATGAGGTAGCTAGAAGACTGCCTGTGAGGGCAGTTGTTTTGTTAGGATATTTAAATATACAGGTCACTTTTGTGTCACAGATTTATAGTAAGGTAATCATGGCGGAAAAACTCATGCTGCATAGGTTGCCTTTTTACATTGTCAAAATAGGATGGGACTCTGTGCATGTATACTTGTACAATCTTGCGGCTTTGCAGAAAGAATATTTTTAATATTACTGAAGAGTTTCTAGGGGAAAAGATACATTTGGTTAAGCAGTCATGCACTTCTCTTATGGTCAAACTAACACAGTGGCATCTTACAACATAAAGGGTATTGATTCTTTCATAAATAATTAACTGGATTGAAGAGTCATCACTTGACCTTCTGCCATTGCCACTTAGATCTAAATCTTAAGACTAAACATTCTTGTTCTCTGTTATATCAAAAATATGAAGCAGTTAATAAATAGACACGTGCCTTTGCCCTTTTTTTGTTGACACTTCTCCCTTTTACCTGGTATCTTTTCCTTTTAGTTGGGTCAATTTCATTCTTTATTCATTCTTCATCCTACAGGGTTTCTTAGACACTGAATGTTATTATTTCCTTGTAGCCAGATGCCTTGGGTAAGTAACAATTTTGTTACTTACTTTGGGTAAGTCTCCTTCTAGATCTCCAGTCCCACCCAACAGAAGAAATTACCAAGAACAGTTTCATCTGTGTACTTCCAAAAATGACTTGCGTATCCATGCTTATGATGGTCTTATACAGTCACATCTTCTACTGGAATGAGAGTACAATTCTCTGCTTTGTTCTTTAGTATCCTTCCATACTTAGACTGTACAACGGCTTTTGTCTTCCAAAGGTGTTGCCTGTATGATCTCATGATAAGTGAAAAAAGCAAAATTGTATGTACCATATGATCACAACTATAAAGGAATACATAGGGAAGAAATCCCGGTGAGAAGTATATCAGAATGGTGTTGGTATAAGTAATTTTTTTTCTGCTTTTTGGTGGTTGCTATAGCACATCATTACATCTCAGAACACTTTAAGCTTTTGAATTTGAGGATTTATTGGATATTGAAGATTACTGTCTTCACAGTTCAGACTTCCCTGCTTTGGTTGTGAAGGCCAGTGGTCTTGCGGCTGGAAAAGGGGTGATTGTTGCCAAGAGCACAGAAGAGGCCTGCAGGGCTGTACAGGAGATCATGCAGGTAGGTTGTTCCTCTGGAAAAGTCACACTGTAATGGATACTCCTTAAGTTCATGAAATATTGCTCAAGATAAGGAGAACCTATCTAACAAACACACAGGTAAGTTGTTTTTTATAATGCCATGTATTATACTCCATCTCTGTAAAAGGGTTTTTACAGATCTACACTGATGGCTAAACCACCATGCTATTCTTTGGAAGTGAGTTCTAGCATGCTTTGTTGACTGCTACAGAAAAGTAGTAAATCCTCAGACTACAGTACCTTCAACTTCTCAACCATCCATGGAGACCAAAGTATTTGTCTTTTGTGTCCCAGGTCTAAGAGAAGTGAAGCAATGAATTAATATACTTTGCTTTTACCGTCCATCTTGGTGGTTGTTCTCCCTTATAGAAATCTATTTTCAAAGGCATCCCCTAGTATAAGGGTACCAGGCAAGCATATCATAATTATAATCAGACATAAGAATTAAGTGGTAAGGGTGAAAATATCTTTTTTCTGTTACATGTTTGGAAACTGAAAAGCCAGATCCCCAGAAGAGTGTTAATGATGTGTTCATTTCATCTGTACCAATACTGGCTCTGCATTATTGCCACTGTCAAAATAGGAAACATTCATATGGGGCACCTGGCGAGAGATTACTAAATAAATAAGCTTTTAATTAAAATAAACTTATAAATAAATTAAGTTTTAATTTCTTAGAAGTTTAAGTAATCTCTACGCTTGACGTGGGGCTCGAACTCATGACCCCAAGATCAAGAGTCACATGTTCTGCCAACTGAGCCAGCCAGGCACCACAAATAAATAAACTTACAAAAAAAGGTGGGGGGGGGCATTCATATGTTCCTTTGAGGTTCTCAGAAAAGGAAAAGGAAATTACAGTACCAGTGAATTGGTTCGTAATACAAATGGTGAAAAATGACAACAGCCCATTGAGTAGGGGCGCCTGGGTGGCACAGAGGTTAAACGTCTGCCTTCGGCTCAGGGCGTGATCCTGGCATTCTGGGATCGAGCCCCACATCAGGCTCCTCCACTATGAGCCTGCTTCTTCCTCTCCCACTCCCCCTGCTTGTGTTCCCTCTCTCACTGGCTAATAAATAAATAAAATCTAAAAAAAAAAAAAAAAAAAAAAAACAGCCCATTGAGTAAATATTAAAACCCTTTTTTTTTTTTTTTAATATACAACAAGGATAAAGCTTATGGAGCAGCTGGAGAAACAATTGTCATTGAAGAACTTCTTGAAGGAGAAGAGGTGTCTGTATGTATATCCATCTTTTTGGCTTTTATGGAGTATGAGAATCTGGTTGCTTCATCTGAAAGCATAAACCCAGCACTTAAAAAGGAATTTGTATATGTTTAGTATTTTGAATGCAAGTGAGAAAAGAATTTATCCTCTTTTAATCATGCCCTGTATAACAGTAGAGGACTTGGATTTTTATCACATATTATTTAAGGGGGGGTAAAGTTGAAATATTTCACTTTGAGAGTAGCTTGACTTTTTTTCCTAACTGGCTCAAAAATTACGGATCCTTCAGAAATTGAGTATGCAAGATATTTTGATTCCTGTTGTAGATAGCTTAGGCTTATTTATGTTTCAACTCACTTAAAAAGAATTCTTTTTTTCCCTGAGAAGAGTTAAAGTACATATGGTTCCCTTTGTTAAATTTTTTTTTTTTACTTTTTGCCATTTAAGATAAATGGGCTATTTTGTTTTCTCTACAGTGTCTGTGCTTCACTGATGGAAGGACGGTGGCTCCTATGCCCCCAGCACAAGACCATAAGCGACTGCTGGAGGGAGATCACGGCCCCAACACAGGGGGAATGGGAGCCTATTGTCCAGCACCTCAGGTACTTCCCAGAGGCCCTGCTGAAGTTCATTAGTCATTATTTAAGTCTTCTCAAAGAGCTCTTGGACCATATTTTTCTGTCTGTTTTCTGGACATGATATTACTAATCAGCAATTTGGATCTCCTGTTAAATGAGATGTATCTCTTCCAATCTCACTCTAAAACCTTTTCTAAAGTCTGAAGAATTAAGCGTGGATTGAACAGATCCTTCTAGGTCCTGCTCTCTACACACTATATTTAACCCATGAGAGCCAATTATAGTCTAAAATTATTTTTTATTCATCTTTGGATATCCAAGGTCCAGCACATAAGTGCTCAATAAGTGTGTGTGTCTGTGTGTGTGAAACAGAGATGAATTGAGAACCAAGTCCAACTATAATCTGTTCACGGTCTCTGTACTTCATGGTGGGTACATAAAGTATGTTTCCAAACAATTTCTGGACAGTTTTTCTAAGAACTCTGCATTGGGTGTCTTATAAGTAGAACTAGTATTTCAGAAACTCACCCATTCTTTTCATTGATGATAGTCAGTGCCTTATACACATTTTTCTTAATTAAAAGATTAAAAACAGGATTTACCTTAAGCTATAACTGCTATTTAGGAAAAGTGATTTTAGTTTAAGAACCATCTCTAGGGGCGTCTGGCTGGCTTAGTCAGTGGGGCATGTGACTTGGTCTTGAGGTTTTGAGTTCAAGCCCCACATTGGGTATAAAGATTACTTAAAAATAAAATCTTTGAAAAATAAAATATTTTTTAAAAATAATTATCTCTAAGTCTAATTTTTATGAAATAGGCATAGAATATACCAGAAGAATACAAAAGGGCCTCAAGGTGGTAGAGGAACTTTTTTCATTTTTATTATTATGTTGTAGGAAACTATTTTTAGCGAGTTTTAAGTGTGTACATGTTTGAGAATCTGTAGGTTTAGCGGTAAAAGGTGATTTAACATTTAGTCCTGAGATGGCAGCTGACACTGATCAGTAAATATATAATCTAGCTTCTGCTTGTGATAATTTTTATCTCTCAGAGGTCTTTCCTATTTTATAAGAATAAGACTGCCTACTTGATAGGGTCAATGTGAGGATTTTAAAAGCCTATGAATTTAAAGTGCTCAGCCTATCTGAGGTAGTAAAAAATAATAATTCTCACTGTCCCCTTTCATTGTCCTATATGGTACTGCTTACAAGATGGTTGTTTGGGTTTTTTTTTTTTTTTAAATACCCGGTTACATTTAAATGTTTCTGTATGTTCCCCAGGTTTCTAAGGATTTGTTACTGAAAATAAAAAATACCATTCTTCAAAGGACAGTGGATGGCATGCAGCAGGAGGGAATGCCGTACACAGGTGAGCGCATTGATGTCATTGTGGACATTATTCATAGAGTGACTTTACACCTTGACAAAACTTCCCCAGTTTCTCTTTTTTCACCAGCTTTTAACTGACCGTTGTTGTAACTTTTGCCATGGTTAGGGCAGAACCTCGAGTATTTGTAACTTATATTCTAATTTTCAGTCACAATACAATGTTTCATTATATTTTGTTTCTGTTTCAATGAAGGTGTTCTCTATGCTGGTATAATGCTGACCAAGGATGGCCCAAAAGTTCTGGAGTTTAATTGCCGTTTCGGTGATCCAGAGTGCCAAGTGGGTAATAGTTAAAGATAATATAAAGCATTACTTTGTAGATGTGTGTTTTTTAATCTCAGCATTTGTCAGCCTCAAAATAATTACCTTTAAGGAATATATGCAAGTTCTGCTGGTATCTCAGTAAATACGCTCTCTAGAGAGAACTAAGATTTCTCTCAGTTGCCATGTTGATTATGTTTTTCCAGGTGATCCTCCCACTTCTTAAAAGTGATCTTTATGAAGTGATTCAGTCTACCTTGGATGGCCTGCTCTGCACATCTCTGCCTGTTTGGCTTGAAAACCGCACTGCCATAACTGTTGTGATGGCAAGTAAAGGCTATCCAGGAGATTACACCAAGGGTGTGGAGATAACAGGTGAATGAATATCTGAGAACAAAAGTTGGAATTACAGTGTGACAAGTGACCAGCATTACAGTAGACCTTCCTCCCATGCTATGCTCTGTTCCTTTTAGAGGTGTAAGGCCATCAGAAACCTTTCAGGGGTTTTTTAACCATGTTGGTTGAGGGTGTGCAAATACCCAAAATTACGGTATTTAAAGAACTGCCATCCATTTTCCTTCCTGCGCAAGGAAGACCTATATGGGCCTAGCCAAGTTTCCAGAGTATCACTCAGTGTGCCTTTCTCTTCCATCCTCCAAGAGCCATGAAAATAAAGGGAACTCATAAGAGTCAGAGCACCATTAGTAGAAACTGCATCAGATAAATTTCAGAGGCATGATCACAACTAGACACCCCACCTCCTGGTTGCAGCATACCCCATAGTCACTTGGATGACAGAATTAAAACAGTTTTAAAACTATAACCTTCTCTTATTTCTTTTCATAAGAAGTGAGGCATCTCTTGTTAAATGATGTTAAATAAAACAGTGTCTTAAAATGCCAAATAAGTTCTAGTGCCATAAGCCCAAAGGCAGACCTTCAAGATCCCCAGCAGGCTACAGTTTGGCCTCCTTCAGGACCCCAACGGTGTGTTTGGTTCAAACACCCTAGTTCCTGCCTTACCCAGATGGTAAGTCCATTGCCCTGTGAATCCCAGTCGTGGCACCTGTGCAGTTAGGAATTGATTGCCATTTTTTTTTTAAGATTTTATATATTTATTTGAGAGACAGTGTGTGTGCACACGCACACTTGCATATAAAGTGAGCAGGGGGAGGGAAAGGGAGAGAATCTCAAGCAAACTCTACACAGTGTGGAGCCAGATGCAGGGCTTGATTTCACAGACCCTGAGACCATGACCTTAGCCAAAATCAGGAGTGGGATGCTCAACCAACAGAGCTACCCAGGCGCTCCTGATTGCCTTTTAAAATGAACAAAGAGAAGGGATAGAATCACAACCACTTATATTGGTGAAATTTCCCTAAGATTGAGGTGATAAGTGTAATAGTCATTTCTGAGACAGCAATATTAGGTATTCCCAATACCAGTAGGTACTTGGGTACATATGACTGATGCCCCTGTGTTATAAAAACATCTAGGGAAGACCTGTGTTAACAAATTACCAACTGTGATGCTAAAAGAGAAGTGGTGGCCAAAAAAGACAAAAAACATATGAGTGGGGTGTTGTTGTTTTGTTTTGTTTTTGCCTATGTTGGTCACTTGAGAATGTAGGAAATGTGGTCTAATGATATTTTAAGTGTAAAATTATGTATGAAAGCATAATTCAAAAGAAAATTAAGCTAGGGATTTTAGATTGGGTTTTAAAGATTTTATAATTGTTATATTAGGTGAAAGATTAAGAATATATTTTGCGCTACAGCTCTATTGGTTATTTAAAGAAGAAAGAAAGAAATTTGTATGGCTGTGATAAAAAAGAAATTCCTTTACTCACAAGCAAAAGATGTGATCAAGTATAGGTTTTATTCATTGATGTTTAGGGATTTTTCTTTTCTTTTCTCCTCTTTTAAGTTTTAGTTTTTAACGTCCTGTCAGGAGAGAATAACTGCAGCTGACCCTTGAACAACATGGGTTTGAATTGCACGGGTGCATTTATACATGGGTTTTTGTAGAGTACAGTACTGTAAATGTATTTTTTCTTTCTTTTGACTTTGTTAATAACATTTTCTCTAGTTTACTTTAAGAATATAGTATATAATATATAAAACACAGAATACACATTAATCAATTGTCTATATTATTGGTAGGGCTTCTATTCATCAGTAGGCTCTTAGTAGTTAAGTTTTGAGGAGTCAGAAGTTATACATGGATTTTGGACTGTGAAGGGGGGTCGGTACCCCTAACCCCGGCATTGTTTAAGTGTCAACTGTACATTTAAGTCTTAAACTTTTTGGGTTTAGGTTCTTTTTTTTTCTCCCCCATTGAAACAATAGTTCTTAATGAGGTTATAACACAGGTTAATGATAATGCAGCTACCACCCTAGAGCAGACTGTTCTTAAGAGAGATGGTCTATTTGTTATCTGTTGCTTTATTCCTTCCTGATAGGATTCTTGTGAAGATTCATTTAAGTGAAATAAAAGTCTTAAAAAAACTTGGGACCCCCTGGGCGGCTCAGTCGGTTGAGCATCTGCCTTTGGCTCAGGTCATGATCTCAGGGTCCTGGAATCAAGGCCCACATTGGGCTCCCTGTTCAGCAGGGAGTCTGCTTCTCCCTCAGCCTCTGCCTCTGCTCCTCCCCCACTTGTGCACTCTCTCTCTGTCCCTCAAATAAATAAAATCTTTAAAGAAAATAAGCTTTAAAAAAACTTATGGAAATTATAAACCACTTCAGAAGTGTAGACTGTTGTTATTATGTAAATGTGCTCTCTTACAGGGTTTCCTGAGGCTCAGGCTTTAGGACTGGAGGTGTTCCACGCAGGCACTGTGCTGAAAGATGGCAAAGTGGTGACTAACGGGGGTAGAGTCCTTACAGTAACAGCCATCCGGGAAAATCTTAACGTGGCCCTTGAAGAAGCCAAGAAAGGACTAGCCGCTATAAAATTTGAGGGAGCCATTTACAGGAAGGACATTGGCTATCGTGCCATAGCTTTTCTCCAGCAGCCCAGGTAAATTTCTTACTGAAGTGGTTCGGGCACAGCTTCAGAACTGATGTAAATGGCTATATAAAAAATTCTAGTAACCGTATACTAAGCCATTCTGTAGTCTTTTCTCTCTATGGGACTGATCTGATTTTGATTTGCATGTAGTTTGAGTCAAAACTAGTTAGAACAACATTCAAATGGGGGCACCTGGGTGGCTCAGTTGTTAAGCATTTGCCTTAGGCTCAGGTGATGATCTCCAGGTCCTGAGATTGAGCCCCGCATCAGGTTTCCTGCTCAGCAAGGAGTCTGCTTCTCTCTCTCCCTCTGCCCCTCCCCACGGCTCGTTCTCTCTTTCTCTCTCTCTCTAATAAATAAAATCTTTAAAAAAAAAAAATTCAAATGAAATGGGAAAAGCTTTGTGGTAGCTGTTTGTATTTGAAAAATTGAGTAAAATCACAGTGATAGTAAGGACTTTTTCACCTTGTGTATTTTAAATATATACAATCATTTGTCAGTTATTCATCAATAAAGATGGGGAAAGATGGTTTATTCCTTGAGTTATCATATATTTAAATATTACTGTTGTATTTTTATCTTAGTTCCTAGTTTTGTCAAAGAATTCAAGATGAAAATATTGGCCATCTACCTTTGCAAATTAATTTGATTATACTGTAAATTTTGGCAGTCTCACTTTGTTACTGTGTTTATATTTATTACTGAAATGTATTTTTTGATCCCTTATTAATTTGTTAGCATGTATAACTCTTCCTTTGTAAAACCAATAAACTATTCATTGCAAATGTGGGTGTTGATTTCTTAAGTATATATCACAGTTACTGTTATTCATTGAGTTTGTCTATGAGAAGTAAATATGTTTTAGGACAAAATGAGAAATTTTTAGCAACTTAATTAAACTTAATCGTTTTAACTAATAGACAAATATTTAAAGTTTAAATGCTGGAAATTTTTTAGGATTAAGAACATTAAAATACCATGCTAAAAGTTTTATTTTTCACTTTAAAATAACTAGATCCCATTGAAATGACCAATTGCAAGGGACTGTGACCTTAATACTAATCTGAGTTCGTAAAATTAAAGATGAAGAAAATGAGAGGCCACAATACCAGCTGCTACCTGAGGAAGGTTTTTTTTAAATCAGTAGAACTGGGGCGCCTAGGTGGCTCAGTCGTTAAGCGTCTGCCTTCAGCTCAGGTCGTGATCCCAGGGTCCTGGGATCAAACCCCACATCGGGCTCCCTGCTCAGTAAGCCTGCTTCTCCCTCTGCCTGCTGCTACCCCTGCTTGTGCTTGCTCTTGCTCCATCAAATAAATAAATAAAATCTTTTTAAAATAAATAGAACTTTGTTTCCTTTCTGAGCATGACCCCAGACTGCTAACTTCATTGGAGTTAGTTGCCAAATCCCTCAACTCTTTGTAGCCTGACCCTTTGTTTCTAATAAAATTTCACATATTTCTTCATGTATCACTACATCCCAGTAGGCCAAAGTACTCATGTTTGTAAGGCAAGGCTACTGAATTCCCAGTGCTATTCATGAACTTTAGATGCACCGCTTCAACATGTTGGCCGTATTTAGAAGAGAATAATGCACTGAGTATCGTTATCTGCTTTTGCTTTTTCCAATATGTTTTTATCTTGTTTCTTGCTGTCTTCAGCTATAAGGAGACTTAATTCTCTACTGCATTAAGAGCCCAGTTTCATTATTTAGGGATTTCTTTGTAGAATGGGTATAATCCTAATTTTCACTTTTTTTACTCCCATTTTGGCATTCCTTTCCTTTGCATACCAAAATTAAACAGTGAAATGTTGTGGCAAAATACCAGTATATCTAGCTACCTGTGAGAAATAAGTAAGGGAAGTAGTACTCAATAGTGATACAATTGAATCAACTGAGGAAGTATTTAAACATTCAGTTTTCAGTTAAATCAAAATCTATGGATGGGGCCTGGCACATTCGTATATATAAAAGTCTCTTCTGTTTTAAATGAAATCTTTAAATTAATTTTCCCTGGCATTTAGGTGATGTGTTTGTTTTGTTTAATTCTTTAGGGGCCTGACTTACAAGGAATCTGGGGTAGACATTGCAGCTGGAAATATGCTGGTCAAGAAAATTAAACCTTTAGCAAAAGCTACCTCCAGACCAGGTAAGTCAGAGCCTGTCCTTTGCTAGTTTAACTTTGACAGACATTGTGAA
This sequence comes from Ursus maritimus, assembly GCF_017311325.1. Taxonomy (NCBI): domain Eukaryota; kingdom Metazoa; phylum Chordata; class Mammalia; order Carnivora; family Ursidae; genus Ursus; species Ursus maritimus. Next base: position 11,432,006 of record NW_024426552.1, read on the forward strand.
TTGATTTGCACTTTGTAGTTTACTGAGGAAAATGTTCCCAATTAATGCCAGGTTGCTGTTAAGTCTTGCCCTATTTAAGCCAAACCCATGGTCTTCTCCTTTCTTGTCTCTAATATTAAGGAAAGCATTCTTATCCATGATCTTAAACTCAAAAAGGTATGTCTGCCCCTTTTGTATATAATTATTTTCTTGATCAGTTCTTTGAGCACGTTCTCCCATTCTCCCCCATTCTCAGGAAAGGCATCTCTTACTGTAACCATGCTTATGAAGAAATGGCTTGTATATCCATGTTTAATCCTTTTAAAATGCAGCAGGTAATTAATTTCCTCCCCATTAGGCTGTGATGTTGATCTTGGAGGTTTTGCTGGTCTTTTTGATTTGAAAGCAGCTGGTTTCAAAGATCCTCTTCTGGCAAGTGGAACAGATGGTGTTGGAACTAAACTGAAGGTAATTAGATACCTATGTGATTGATTAAAGGCCTTTTGTGACTGATGGAAGAGAATTTACCATATATCAAATATATATTTTTCCCTTCTTGACGTATATGCACTGAAGAGAACCATATCAAATAACCATAAAATATGGCTAAAATATCTACGTATTTCTAAAAACACAATGTTGTTGAAACTATATCTGGATGGAAGGGTTATTGGAGGGGATTAAATGTGATACCTTTGGGGGCACCTGGGTGGCTCAGTTGGTTAAGTGTAGAACTCTTGATTTTGGCTCAGGTCATGATCTCAGGGTCGTGAGATCCAGCCCTGTGTTGGGCTCCATGCTCAACAGAGAGTCTGCTTGAGATTCTCTCCCTCTGCCCCTCCCCCCACTCCCACACTTGCACTTTCTCTCTTCCTCTCTAAAATAAATAAAACTTCTTTTGGGGGCGCCTAGGTGGCGCAGTTGTTAAGCGTCTGCCTTCGGCTCAGGGTGTGATCCCGGCGTTCTGGGATCAAGCCCCACATCAGGCTCCTCTGCTGGGAGCCTGCTTCTTCCTCTCCCACTCCCCCTGCTTGTGCTCCCTCTCTCGCTGGCTGTCTCTGTCTCTATCTCTGTCAAATAAATAAATAAAGACTTCTTTTAAAAAGTGGGGGGATACTTCTGGGGGCGTCTAGGTGGCTCAGTCTAGGTGGCTTAAGCATCTGCCTTCAGCTTAGGTCATGATTCTGGAGTTCCCAGATGGAGTCCCATGTCTGGCTCCCAGCTCAGTGGGGAGTCTGTTTCTCCCCCTCTCCCACTCATGCATGCTCTCTCTCTCTCAAATAAATAAAATCTTTTTTTAAAAAAATTAAAAATGGGGTACTTTTGGATCAAGTGGCTTATCAGAATTTAATATTTTATCTTTAGGTGCTTGGAGCAGCTAGCCAAATAGCAATAATATTTATTAGCCTCCATTGATAAACTGACAAGGTGTAATTTGGAGCTTATTCTTTTATGTGGACGTTTTATGTATTGTGCTTCTTTAGATTGCCCAGCAGTGTAATAAACATGATACCATTGGTCAAGATTTGGTTGCAATGTGTGTCAATGACATTCTGGCCCAAGGGGCAGAGCCCCTTTTCTTCCTCGATTACTTTTCCTGTGGAAAACTTGACCTGAATACAACTGAAGCCGTTGTCGCTGGAATCGCCAGAGCTTGTGGAAAAGCTGGATGTGCTCTCCTTGGTATGACCTTCCATTTTAATCACATGTCCTTCCTCTTACTGTATTTTAGCTCTATGTATAAAGGTGACGAGTACTAATAAAGCTAAGAAGAAAAGCTATAGATTACATGATGAGGTAAATAAAATATTGATAACATTACCTGAAGAAAACTTAGATCCTGGTGCTCTCAAGCCCCTCCACAAGGGTTACTCCTAAACTGTGAGCCAGGCCTTACCTTTCTTCCTGATCTTTGTTTACCATTTCCATCCCCATCTTTCTCAAGGTCCTCATGGACAGACACGGTTAGGGGTTATTTCCTCCTTACTGGCCTGCAGCAGCAATAGATGATTCCTTACATTCTCAGGCTTAAGCATTATTTTCCAGCAGAAGTAACACGAAGAATAAAATGTACCTAAGATTTACAGAAATATTGCTTAAATATGTATGGGAACTTTGAGCAAAATGAATTGTAGGTTGACCAAGCAATGAAACTACCTCTTTTATATTAACCATTTCTACGGACACACTGTCCCAAAAGTCAAAATGACCCTTTCAGCCATCTTTTAGAACAGTTTATAATTTGGAGTCTGCCTGCCTAGACCCTGTTTTTACATATGACCACAAAAGTGAACTATGCCGTACCTTTTAGGCCAGGGCATTTGGATTTAAGCAGACCTGATCAAATCACTTCTCTAAGCCTGTACCATTCCATCTGGAATATAGAGTGATTATAAAGATCAAATATAAATGAAAGCATTTCTAAAATTAAACTGCTGTAGAAATGACATTGTATTCAACCAAGCATTTGTTCTTTGAAGATAATGCTGTTTGGGGGCCACACTTCTCCTTTGTGGAAATTAGTACTGTTTCCCTTGAAATCACACGTGGTTGAATGTTCTGTTAGGCAGCTAATAGAGTACATTTTTCTTAACACCTGCAGAGTATAGCCACGTGTTTAATTGTTCATAATAAGAGTAGGGGCGCTATGGGGCGCCTGGGTGGCATAGCGGTTGGGCGTCTGCCTTCAGCTCAGGGCGTGATCCCGGCGTTGTGGGATCGAGCCCCACATCAGGCTCCTCCGCTATGAGCCTGCTTCTTCCTCTCCCACTCTCTCTGCTTGTGTTCCCCTATCTCGCTGGCTGTCTCTATCTCTGTTAAATAAATAAATAAAATCTTTAAAAAAAAAAAAAAAAAGAGTAGGGGCGCCTGGCCGGCTCAGTCAGAAGACCATGCAACTCTTGATCTTGGGGTTGTGAGTTCAAGCCCCGTGTTGGGTGTAGAAATTACAAACATGCATACACAAAGAAACTTGAAAAAGACAGTACCTGGTGTCAGTTCTTCCTAGACAGGTTTATAAATATTATGTGATTTTTTGGCTCTCGTTTTATTACCCTGCCAGGAGGTGAAACTGCAGAGATGCCGGACATGTATTCTCCGGGAGAATATGACCTAGCCGGTTTTGCCGTTGGTGCCATGGAGCGGGATCAGAAACTCCCTCACCTGGAAAGAATCACTGAAGGGGATGTTGTTATTGGAATAGCTTCATCTGGTCTTCACAGCAATGGATTTAGCCTTGTAAGGAAAATTGTAGCAAAATCTTCTCTCCAGTACTCGTCTCCAGCACCTGAAGGCTGTGGTGACCAGACCTTAGGTAAACACCCTCACATTTAAATTTTCCTGCTTGGAAATAATATGAGCAACCACTTAATAGGTTTAGTCTTTCATTAATTAAAATGGAATGAATTACCTTATCCTATAATTACACTGCTTGGACATTATCATAGAACTGGCCTGTCTACAGGGTCAAATCATTCTCTGTTTCAGAATTGTTGTTTTCATATGCTTTGGTTTTACATTCATAAGCTAAGTTTTTGTCTTATCTCTCCAATACGCAGGGGACTTACTTCTCACTCCAACCAGAATTTACAGCCATTCACTGCTACCTGTCCTACGTTCAGGACATGTCAAGGCCTTTGCCCATATTACTGGTGGAGGATTGCTAGAAAACATTCCCAGAGTCCTTCCTCAGAAGTTTGGGGTGGATTTAGGTAAGATTGCTAAAAGGAACTTTTGTTCAGAAAACCACTTGGAGGAAAAATGCATTATGGAAAAAAACTATGGGTAGTTAGTGCACTTGTAATTATATATATGGAGAAAAAAACTTTTTTTTTTTTTTAAGATTTTATTTATTTGACAAAGAGACAGCAAGAGAGGGAACACAAGCAGGGGGAGTGGGAGAGGTAGAAGGCTTCCCACCGAGCAGGGAGCCCAACTCGGGGCTCAATCCCAGGACCCTGGGATCATGACCCAAGCCGAAGACAGATGCTTAATGACTGAGCCACCCAGGCATTCCTATATGGAAAATTCTTAATTGTTGGGGTTTCTCAGAAAAAATAAGACTGACCTTTCTACCTCTTTTTGCTTTATTAGCTAGCTTTATAAGGCATAAAATCCTCTCATGTAATTGACTTGTATAGATGAAATGCTGTGGGGGGGTATGAGAGGTTGGTAATCTCAAGCTCTATCAAGATGGAACCAGGAACATGCCAGGAAGGGAAATGGTAGCCTGTGCAATGGATAAAGGGGACCCAAACCAAGGCATAGAAGGGAGACAAATTTGAGAATCACTTTGTGCTTAGAAGGAAAAAGAAGTCCCAAGTTTCTCGTTAAGCAAGTGAATGGATGGTAACATCCATAACATAGGAGGAAGAGTAGATTTGGAGTAGGAAGTGGGAATAGTTTTGTTTTTTCTTTTCAAATATTTACTTATCTATTTATTTTTAAAGACTTACTTATTTAAGAGCAAGAGTGTGGAAGAGCAGAGGGAGAGCTCAAGCAGACTCCCCAGTGAGCCCAGAGCCTGACGTGGGGCTCAATCCCAGGACCCTGAGATCATGACCTGAACCAAAATCAAGAGTTGGATGCTTAACTGACTGAGCCACCCAGGCGCCCCTCTTTATTTATTTTAGAGGAGTGAGGGAAGTGCAAGTGCTCTCAAGGCAGGGGAGGGGCAAAAGGAGAAAGAGAATCTCAAGCGGACGCCGCACTTAATGCGAAGCCCACCTTGGGGCTTAATCTCACAACCCTGAGATCAAGGTCTGAGCTGAAATCAAGAGTCAGACACTCAACCACCTGAGCCATCCAGGTGCCCCTGGAATAGTGTTTTAAATCTTCAGTGTGTTTATTGTAAGGTGTCTGAGAGCAGAAGTTGCTATCAGGCTGAAGTTAGGTTTGGTGTTCATATGCAGATAGTAATAGTTATAGCCAAGAGAGTAGGGGGACTACAGATTGTTCCTCAGTGGTCTGTCTATTTTAAAGGTTGACAGTGGTAAAATTACTGGAAAAGAACAGTCAAAAGCGGGGAGTGAACCATGTAAAAGTATCGTGAACTGCAAGGGTTTGAACATGATACTGGTCAGCAGTGTCAGGTACAGCAAAGAGATCTAGGATGAGAACTAGAAATAAGCCAGTATGATTCAGTCAGCTCAGAAAGCATTTCAGTGAGTATAGATCCCACCCGACACATGATTGTGGGGGGAATGGGTGGCAGAGATCTAGGGACGTGAATGGAGGCTGCTATTTGAAGAAACTTATTGGTAAAAGGGAAGGGGGAATCGTTACTTATATTCATAGCAAAATGAGCAAGAGGGTTTTCCCTCCCTGTTTTTACAGGGTAAAGAGACAGAGGAAGTGCTCCAACTATCATGGTCAACTAATAGACATTGGTTTGAGGGAATGGAAACTAAAGAAGTTCATATAAAGTAGCCCCTTTTCCCCATGAAGTAAGAAGGGCTTAGTGAGATGAGCAGACCAGGAATGAGGGCTTGAGGAAAGGAGTAAATAATAAAGTACACTAGGTCAGAAACAAGAATGAGACAATAAGCAGCCCTGAAGATGAAGGTGAAGCTGGTTGTGTGGTTTTTCTCCCAAAGTACAAACACGAACCAAAAAAAAAAAAAAAATTGATTGAGTTGATCCAGTCAGACTGGCCAAGTGGAGGGTCACTCATGAGGGGAAGCAGCTGTGGGTGCACGTGAGTAGATTTGCTGAGCCGGCAGTAGAGTCAGAGAGTATGTGAAGCTGAGCAAGAACCCGAAGAGTCAGAACTAGGTTGTGATGTCGAGGTGATATCACCATATTCCCAACAGCCATTGTAGTTGAGTCACACAAATGTCTGTGTCCCAGTAAAAAGGAAAGTCAGGCCCTTACATCAGCCTCTGAAGTTTCTTCTAGGAATCATACTCCAACAACAGATTTAGGTAAGGCGTTTTCAACATTAAAGTTGCAACTGCTTATATTATATTCCGGACATATCTGATCATTTGTAGAAACTAGGCTCTTAGCCTGTAAGGATTTATTTGTTTGTTTGTTTGCTTACAAACAAATACTTTGTAAATCATTTTGCTAAAATGAGATCATAGTTTGGTAATCTATTTGTTCTGCCATTTACTATATCGTCGATATCCAGCTGTCACAATAGCATCATTTTTGAGATGAGTATTCCATTTCTTTATGCATATACCACTGTTTGGTTTTATGTTGCTGTTGACTTTTGACTATTGCTACAACAATGAACATCATAGTAGTAAATCTTTGGAGCTCAGCTTTTAAGAGTGGACATTCCCAACTTGTAGAAATGGAATTAAATCCGATAGAGAAGGTTCATAGACATGCAATGCTCTTTAAAAATTGTATCAACTCTAGAGCGTTGAAGAACTGACTGTCCAGGGCGCCTGGCTGGCTCAGATAGTAGAGCATGCGACTCTTTATCTTGAGGTCTTGAGTTCGTTCAAGCCTCATGTTGAGGGCTTACTTTAAAAAATAAATAAAAATAAAGAACTGATTATCCAGCAGATACACCAAATTAATAAGGGGAACTGATCGTTAACCCTGTTATTTAATAAAAAGCTAAATCCATAATGGCTTCCCTTTCTTAGGAGCATCATAAATAAATACTTAACTTAGTATAGTTTTGGCAAGTCAGATCCCAAAACTATAGATTCCCAAGAACTATCCAAATTTAAATTGTATGTGTGTTGTGTTTATGACTTTACTTAAAAATTTTTATGAGAGATTTTTGTTGTATTATAATAGACCTAAATCTAAATTTTAAAGTAAATATGGAAAGGGGTACCTGGGTGGCTCAGTCAGTTAAGCGTTCAACGCTTGATTTCAGCTCAGGTTGTGATATCAGGGTCCTAGGATTGAGCCTTGTATTGGGCTCCACGCTCAGCCGGAAGTCTGCTTGTCCCTCTGCCTGCCCCCGCACATGTGTGCTTGCACACCTGCTTGCTCACACTCTCTCTCAAATAAATAAAATATTTTTAAAAAATAAAAATAAATATGGAGGGACAAAAGGATATTAACCTTTTATATAGCGTAACTATTTTTAAATAGTGGATACATTTCTTGTAAATCTGTAACATAAGCCACCTAGTTTTGCATCATACATAGGGTGCATTTTGGTCATTGTTAAGACACAGCTTAACATTCACAAACCTTTATTGGAATTCGGCTGGTGACACAATTAATCCATTAAGGGATTTCTAAGAATTTAGTTAATGCAGCAGAAAACCTCACTTAATTGTAAATACTGGCCAAGTGTGTCAGCAAAAATGTTCTTGATATCTGAGGTACAAATGGATCCCACCCCACAATTGGGAAAGGCCAGTTTATAGTTCTGCCCTATATAAAATAGCAGTGCTGCTTGTAATTTCCACAGCTTTGTATATATGCATACATTATATTTTGTGTGAGGCAATACGTTAATCAGACAACTCTTGCCTGTTTTCAGATGCCCAGACCTGGAGGGTCCCCAGGATCTTCTCGTGGTTACAGCAGGAAGGACACCTCTCTGAGGAAGAGATGGCCAGAACATTTAACTGTGGGATTGGGGCTGCCCTCGTGGTATCAAAGGATCTGACAGAGCAGATTCTGAGGGATATTAAGCAGCACAAGGAAGAAGCCTGGGTGATCGGCAACGTGGTTGCATGTCCCGAAGGTAATCACTCCTTGATTAGTTGTTCTTAGGTATATAACCTGAAATACAACTCTACCCTGCCTCTGAATCTGTGCCCACCTTTTGGTCTCGCCCTTGCTATGGCAGCTGCATTTACACAGCTGCAACATGACAACACCAGGCTGGTAACACCACATTTCTCTTCATTTCTGCCTTAGGGCTCTGACACCTCTGTGTAGTAGTCACTGCACAACTACTGCCCACAGGACAACCCTTAACCAGTGGGGTGAATAAATACCCATTTTAGGGATAGAAGAAGGGAGCAGTTCTGAGGCAGAGTCTTCATGGTTCTTTTGAGGGTCCCAGTGGAATCAAGCCCCAGTTGCCCACAGTGGTGACCAGTTTAATAACACACTCCTATATTGGCTGTCCATATCACTTTTCCCAGATCCTCCCTCTGATTTCCTGGAATCACTTCCCAGAGTAATCTTCTCACAGGCAAGACGTTATCTCGGGCTCTATTTTGTGATTCAGTTAAACTCAGGGAATAGTGAAGCGAGCACCCTGACAAGTGCTGTGTATACTCAGGACTGTGTTAGAAGTACTAGAAATTAGCAGAGTGGCAGAAAACCCACTCCGATTAGCTAAGAGATGCCAGGGCTTACCGATTATGTCTGTGTCTGCCTTTCTTCCTTTATTATGTAGGTTTTATTTCAAGCAGGTTCTCCAAATACCAGAAGGATGTCTTGAGCCCATATCCTTGAGCTCACATTGCAATAGGAAAGAAAGGCCCTCTCTTCCTCAACATCCTGTATCGAATCTTTGAGTGGCCTCACTTGGGTCACGTGCCTCCCCTGAGGCCTGAGATAGTGGCATGCTGTGGCTTTTAGTTGAAGTAGGTAATTATATGTATTCTCTTTCAGGAAGTTTTTATGAGTGAGTAACATGAAGTAATACAAGTCTGTTCTTCATTTTAGTCCTTGCATGTCTTATTTTCAGAATGAAGTATTCTCAAGTTTTCATAAAATATTTTCTTTCTATTATTACTGTTAATTCACAGTTGTTCCATTCTTATTTATTGGGTGTTTTTGAATTGAAGGTTCTCCTCGTGTGAAAGTCAAGAATCTGATAGAAACCATGCAAATAAATAGATCAGTATTGGAGAATGGCACCCTGAAAAATCATTTCTCTGTCCAACCAAAAAAGGCAAGAGTGGCTGTCTTAATATCTGGAACAGGTAAGATATGCCTTCCTCTTTACTATGGGGCTGTAGAAATGCTCTTTCCAGGTTCCTGGGTGGCTCAGTTGGTTAAACATCAGCCTTTGGTCCAGGTGCTCCTGGGATCAAGTCCTGCATCGGGCTGGGCTCCCTCCCTGCTCAGTGGGGAGTTTGCTTCTCCCTCTGCCTCTCCCCCCGCTTGTGGTTGAGTGCAGGCTCTCTCTCTCAAAAATAAATTAAGTAATTAATTAATTTAAAAAAGAAATGCTTCCCCCCCCCCGCAAAAAAAAAAAAAAAAACCTCCTTCTGATTGTGAGGAAGCTGTCAGTAGAGCAGGGCATGGGATCATTAAGGACTATTTGTTATTCTGTGTCCTCAGTCTTTCTACTTTTCTCGGGCTTTTGAGACACCTAAAGGAAGAGTAGAGGGTATCAGGAAGATGGTTGAAGAAAGAGAAACTGGAAAAGATGGAAAATCCAACTTTTGTATCATAGCTTTCTAGTTAAAAAGTCTTAAAACAGCTGACTTTTTTTTTTAATTGGTAATAAGAATATGAAATTTATTATTGACTTATGGATAGAGGGGTAAAATAATAAGAGTGTCATATTCTCTCAGATGAAGATAGCATGTTATTCCCTCTGTTGTAAGTAACATTGCCATGAACATCTTTGTAAATAAACAGTACATTTCTAGGTATCTGCATATCTAATTATTTCTTTAGGATACATTCCTGAAAATTTAATTGCTTTCCAAGTACATTTTAAGGTTTCAGTATACTTTAGGCCCAAGTTGATGGTAAAGCAAAGAAACCGTTGTAAGGGTCACAGTGGTTTCTTCTTAGGAAGGTTGATTTTTGAGGGCATCTGGCTAACTCAGTTGGTAGAGCATGTGGCTTTTGATCTCAAGGTTGTAAGTTGAAGCCCCACATTGGGCTAAGAGATTGCTTAAAAAAATTAAATCTTTAAAAAAAGATTTTTCTTGTTTAATTAAGCAGCTTATTCCTCACCAGTCAGTTTTTAAATTGTGTTACACTCTTTCTCTTTCTGTGCTCAATCATAAGATACTGTTTTGCAGGAGCAATTACATATCCTAGAACCGAGAGTGCCTACGTTTTCATAAGCTATTAATCCATTATCCCAGGAGAAAGGGAGTTTAAAAGCCTCACATATTTTGCCAGTCTTTTCTAAGACATTTCTTCAGAAATCTTGACCATTCGCTATACAAAATGGAACATACCTTTATTAAGAAATTGGAGCTTCCTGGGGCGCCTGGGTGGCACAGCGGTTAAGCGTCTGCCTTCGGCTCAGGGCGTGATCCCGGCGTTATGGGATCGAGCCCCACATCAGGCTCTTCCGCTGTGAGCCTGCTTCTTCCTCTCCCACTCCCCCTGCTTGTGTTCCCTCTCTCGCTGGCTGTCTCTATCTCTGTCAAATAAATAAATAAAACCTTTAAAAAAAAAAAAAAGAAATTGGAGCTTCCTTATGTGTTTCTCTCTCTTTCAGGATCAAACCTACAAGCTCTCATAGACAGTACTAGGGAGCCAAGTAGCTGTGCACACATTGTTGTTGTTATCTCCAACAAAGCCGCAGTGGCTGGCTTAGATAAAGCGGAAAGAGCTGGAATTCCCACCAGAGTGAGTTACTTTGAAAAGTGTCTTTCTTGCAGACTGTATTTAAACTCATAACCTGCCCTCCCCACCCCCTGACAAGACCTCCATCTGTAAGGGCAAGTTGTTGTTTGAATTTCTGGATTGGGGTGTGTATTGGGCTTGCCTTTCTACTTCATCCTCCCCATTCCTTAATTCTTTATATCAGGTGTGTCTTCATGAGAAAGAAGGGAAGTATGGTCTATGTACAGGTTGAGTTTTAAATCGTTTTTGGTAAAAGTTGTGCTTATCTTTTTCTGTTACAGGTAATTAATCATAAATTATATAAAAGTCGTGTAGAATTTGACACTGCCATTGACCAAGTCCTTGAAGAGTACTCCACAGACATAGTCTGTCTTGCAGGATTCATGAGAATTTTATCTGGCCCCTTTGTCAGGAAATGGGATGGTAAGCAAAAACTGTGTGACACCACATTGAGAAATCTACTGAATGCAAATTACAGGGTCATTAGCTTCCCAAACAATCCCAATGGTGAAATATTTACTGGCCCGTTTTAACACAGGTCATAATTTAATTTCCTTTGCCTCGGCTCAGAGAATGACCCAATGATCATTTTATCCTGTGCTTTTTATCAGTTTTCTCTGGCCTGCTGTATTAATCACTTTTTCTAATATAGCTTAGGTTACTCACATTACTGATATTTCATCTTCTGAATAGATATTCAGTAGAGACATTTTTACTTGTGTAGAAGCAAAAGAAAGTGATTCCCTATATCCAAAATGAAGAGTCCGTCCTCTCTTTTGGAAGTGTAGACCGCCACACATGGCAAGGAAGGCATTGTTCCTGGAAAACACACCTTGTGTTATTGCCCTTTTCACTAAAGTTTTGACTGCATCCTATTGCCCTTTTTGTGCACCTGTTTGGACAATAAATGTATTCCCTCTCCAAAGGGTTTGTGTTGTCTTAAGTGAATGTGGTTAGACAGAATCCTTGTGGTGTAATGTAAAACTGGCAATGCCTGTGGTGCCATAAGGTGCACACAACTAACCAGTCTAGCATCTGGCTGGTGGATGTGCCACTTCGTGCTTAGAAGTCAGGCACATATAGACACCATGCAGGAATCTCCTATCTTTCTAATAGTACGTGCCAGTGACAGGCCGAATTTTCTTCAAGATCTCTATGATCAAGAGTTGACCCCCCCATCCAACTTTCAGTCACTGCAGACACCTGTGCGTGTCTTCAGTTGTGCAAGGCAGGAGCTTGCTGCCGCCAGGGCCTCATGGATGAAAACCTTTATTTCCCTTTATTCCATTTCTGTCTTTTACAAAGAAACACCCATCCCAGAGAAATCGTGCTACTCCTGACTACTGATTCTAGACAGGAAAACATATGTCCTTTGGTAGAGTACATAGGATTTTTAAATTCTGACCACTGTGTTTTTATTAATTTCCAGGGAAGATGCTCAATATCCACCCATCCTTGCTCCCTTCTTTTAAGGGTTCAAATGCCCACGAGCAAGCCCTAGAAGCTGGGGTCACAGTCACTGGGTGTACTGTGCACTTTGTAGCTGTAAGTATGTCTTTTTCTACCAAAATATTATTAGTGTCTATATGTAAATTATACTAGCTAGAAATAATGTTCAAAACTTCTTCCTTCTGCAGGAAGATGTAGATGCTGGACAAATTATTTTACAAGAATCTGTTCCAGTGAAGAGAGGTGACACTGTTGCAACTCTGTCTGAAAGAGTGAAATTAGCAGAGCACAGAATATTTCCCGCAGCCCTCCAGCTGGTAGCCAGTGGAGCTGTACGACTTGGACAAAATGGCAAAATTCATTGGGTCACAGAGGAGTGAAGCCTCCGAACCCGGGAATAGAGCCAGTTCGGAAAGAAGTCTGGTGATTTGGATGGTGACTTTCATCATGGACTCAGCCGAGAAGAGCAAATGCTAAAAAAGAGGTCTTCACCCTCACCTCTGGCTGTTTTGTTTAAGGAACAGAGATTCGTTAAAAACAAGACCGGTACAGCATGTCTAGGACCCACGTGTGTCGCCTCCACTGGTCTTTAAGGGTTTACCTGTTCTGGGCCTTCTTGTTCATAATCAAGTTGGTCATTCAGAATTCCTTTCACTTTCAGGCAGACAAGATACCAAAACTCTTAGTCTTCTTCTTCTGAATGATACTGCCTCCATTTTTTATAGTTTATATGTGCTCTTACTAGAGCACATTGAAGAGTTAACCCACAAGGCTACTAAGTTAATATCTCTCCCCTATATTATCTCTCTGTACTGGTTTGAATTGAGACTTCTCTACTCTAATTATCCTGATCATAATTTAGTGTCATAAAATTTGTGTGTAGTTCCCATTTCTGAGGGATAGTGTACTTTGTGCTTTGAAATATCATTAAACATCCCTCTAATTATTGTCAGTTTCTATACTACCCAGATTTTAGCTTCATTGTTATTCTTTGGGTTATCAACATCCATACTTCTATAAATATTAGAGGTTAAAGGGAAAGGTTTGGTGGCGTCTAGATTCAAACCTATGACTGAGGCATGTTACTCATCCTCTGTGTCTCTGTGTCCCCACCTACTAATGTAGGCAAGTGGTTGTTTTGATAATTAAAGTAATACGTGCTTGGCCCAGAGTAGGCACTCAAAGGTCAGCATTTATTTCTTAGCTCGTCCCAGTTATGAAAGCTCTTGTAATTCACTGTTCTTTCAACAAATATATCTCAAGCATAAAATTGAGAATGGTGATAAATAGAATATTGGAAGTGTGGTAGGTACTGTTTGGGAGGAGTGAGGGCAAATGGAGGGCAATCTACCCAGACTACTAAAGAGTATAATGGCACTGCATGTGTTTTTCCACTCTGACCATTCATTTCTGAACTAGATATGCAATTCTGAAACTGGGAGGTCTAGATTGCCCTACTAGGCACATGTACGTGACCCCAAGCTTGGTACCACTTTTCTCCCGTAGCGGAGCGAACAAGGAATGGCCAACCAGCCCAAACGCAGCCAGCTATCCCTAGACTACTGGGCAGCCTTCAAGCTCTGCCTGCCCATCAGGAGTGTCCCTTACTGGAAGGATAACCTGGAGGCCCTGTTCAAATCCTCCCTTGGCGTTTAAACTGAACACCTAACAGCAAAGCAGTCATTTTATACAGAAGATACAAATTCTAGCCTTACAAAAGGAAAGAGGAGGGGTGTAAGAGGAGAGGCAACTTCACCAACAGACCCTAATCACTGCCTCTGGTGCAGGTAGGTTTCCCCAGACCCAGACAGCTGGCCAATGACGTCACCCTTACTCACACTGACTCTAGTCAGCAACAGCCATCCAATTGGAGGTTCAGGTCCATCATTTCACATAGGTCCCTTTGCTGTAAAAACAAATTCATTTGTTCTGGAGGGTTCACTCGACATTAAAGACCTATTACAGACATGCCAAACATTGTCCTATGAAGTTTATAGAAAGTTAAAAGATACAAAGGAAAATGTTACTGGTGGATAAAATCACAAGCTGTAATAAAAGTAGAGGCTAATAGGGGCTCCTGGCTGGTTCAGTTGGTGGAGCGTGCGACTTGATCTTGGGGTTATGAGTTTGAGCCCCATGTTGGGTGTAGAGATTACTTAAAAATAAAATCTTAAAAATAAAAAATTAAAAAGTAGAAGCTAATAGTACCAGCATGCAAGTTAGAAAAATCAATGTAAGCTTATGACTTTAGAAATATAATTTTTTAGCCCTTACTCTGATACTAATTTCCACCAAAAGGAACATGAACTCCATGTAAGGTTATTGAGTCCATATCTTGGGATAAGAAGAATCAAAATGTGTCTGAATTATCTGGTAGCCAGAAACCAAAAAACATTTGAAGATAGGGATGATACTGAAAGAACAAGGGAATCATCTTCAAGGGTGTCCTGCTGTCTAGTTTGGGATAAACAGTATTATTTGGACATGATGAGTATATGAGCAGCCATTAGTTCATAATGATACTCCGAGAAAAGGTCATTTAAGTTATGAAAAAGCCAATACAAAAAAGGCAAAGACAAGGTTAGTATTTTATTGTAATAAATATGGACATTTATCTTTTATTGTAGATGACTGTATATACACGGGAATAAAACAGATCAGCCTTTGGTCACACCTTGTAGTTCAGGTAGAAAGA